>NC_138347.1:50092637-50692637 GCF_046562875.1 Panthera onca
AATATGTGGAATCCTCGAGTCACTATATAGTACACTTGAAACTAATTTAACAGTATGTTAACTAGGCTGGAATTAAAATAACAACAACAAAAAAAAAGAAAAATAAGGTATTTTGTTTTATGTAGGAGAATATGTTCCCTCATTAAGAAATACAGTGCTTGAATTTCAATTCCTCATTCAGTTGACAAACCAATCACTGAGCATACACTATGTTTTATGCAATGGTGGATTCTACTAAGAAAGCTTTTTTGAGGATGATAATTTGTACTGAGTATATCTGAAATTAATTCCTGGTCCAAAAATTAAGATTTAGATGTTTGTGATGATATAATCTAGGTATGAGAATGTGGAAAATGACATGTGTAGAATGATCAATGTATCCGTCTAAGGTTTGGTAGTCATGAAGCTATTTATTTTAATATTTTGCAAATATCCAAACTGTATCATGATTTCTAAAAGCCAAAATCAAGAATAATGACTGTTAGTCAACATCTAGCACTTCCCAACCTTGTCACCTTGACTAAGTGTTAAAGAAATCTGACCCCTGAGACCCTCAGTCTGTTCCTCTGTTAAGGAAACATTTCCTTCCAGTGTATGGTGTGCATGTCCCTAATTAAGAGATGATAATTTGTGGGCATTTTACTTGCTGCAAAAAAAAAATATCTAAAGCATTCTGGTGAGGTAGCAATGTAATGTCTGTACCGAAAAAGTTTCCCAATTTAAAACTTACTCAAATCTTGGGAAATCGTTGAAAATGATGGTTGACCTAAGGTAATTTTTTTTAAAAAAGATTAGACTTTCAATATAAAACACATAATTTCTGCATTTGTTACTGACATTATTATTTGTTTAAAAGCATATAAACAGTAAGGAGTCTTGCTAAATAAAGCAGGTACCTGAAAGGCAACGTTTAAGAGGTAACAATGGCGATAATTTCATTATAAATAACAGCTGCTCCCCATAGGAAGCCTTGCCACCACAGTCTGCTTTCCTGTGACACTGAAAGGGAAGAGCATGGATTTAGCAGTTAATTGGCAAACGTGGAACAGACACCTGCGGTCATAAGTCAGATTGTCTCAGTTTCAGTCTATTCATCTGCAAAATGAAGAAAGACTACAGATCTTCCTTGATTTACGATGAGATTATGTCTCAGTAAACCCATCATAAATTGGAAATATAAGTGGAAAATGCATTTAAGACAACTAACCTACCCAACATCATGGCTTCACCTAGCTTACTTTATTTATGCTTTGTACACTTACTTTAGCCTACAGTTGGGCAGAATCATCTCACACAAAGCCTATTTTATAATAAGGTGTTGAATATCTAAAAAAACTTATTGAGCATTAAATTGAAAGCAGAATGACTGTGAGTATAGTATGGCTGTCACTGTATCAGTTGTTTACCCTCATGGTCGCAGGGCTGAGTGGGAGCGGCAGCCGCCCAGCATCGCGAGTGTTGTCCAAGCATATCATGGCCAGGGAAAAGATCAAAGTTCAAAATGCAGTCTGGTGTCTACTGAATGTGTATTGCTTTTACATCATTGGAAAGTTGAAAAATCAACCGTTGACTCCCAAGTCAGAAACTGTGGGTATTGTCATTACTGAATCACTAACCACATTGTCAAAGACTCACTAATAATAGCTAACAGGTACTGGGCACTTACTGTTTGACAGTTTCTATGCTGAATGCTTCTACAGGAATCTGATTTAATCCTCCCAACTATTAGAATCCACAGTTTAAATACAAAGATATTAAGGGTCCCAGAGGACCTAATTCTTAGTAAGGGTAAGTAACGGAAAAGAAACTGAAACCTATGTCTCTCTGACTGCAAAGCCCTCATACTTAAAATGCTACCCTAAATTGCTCACTTTGTATGTAAGCATTCTCACAGTTCAAATCCTCTGTTAGTAGCTCTAATTCCTGTACCCTGGACTCTGAGGGTGAGTGGGCAGGGGAGTGGAGGGGGGTTCAGCTACTGTAAGACAGTCACAGTCCACATGTGTCCAAAGTGGAATGTGTAGACTGACTAATTTCATACACATGCATTATGATATTTCAAGAGTAAATCAATGCCATGTGATTAATTAAAAAAATGGAAATAATTTATTATAGGCATTTTTTTTTCTCAACAGTTTCTGAAAGTACAATTTTTATCCTTTTGGGAAGTGAAAGAGGTTTCTTTTTTTTAACGTTTATTTATTTTTGAGACAGAGAGAGACAGAACATGAAGGGGGAGGGTCAGAGAGAGAGAGGGAGACACAGAATCTGAAACAGGCTCCAGGCTCTGAGCTGTCAGCACAGCCTGATGCGGGGCTCAAACTCACGAACCGCAAGATCATGACTTGAGTCGAAGTCGGACGCTTAACCGACTGAGCCACCCAGGCACCCCACGGAAGTGAAAGAGGTTTCGATGTTAAATGAACCTCATCAGACTCTAGGTCATTGTACAACTCTAGGGACTTCCATGTGAATAAGGCCCCATGAAGAGGTATAATACACAAGCTATACCACTGTATGTGTCCATATTCAAAATTTGAATTTTATTGAAATGAGTGTTGAAAAATGAGACATCCTTCATTGTACTACACGTGTTTGTGCTACCAAAAATGTGCCTTTGGAGATGCATAGTTAAGATGATTTGATTATGAGTAACAGCAAAGTTAATAAATAAGACAAGTTTATCTCTAGGACTGTTATGTCATTTCATGGCATCAAGGACCATGCTTCTTTCCTGTTTCTCTGCCATTCTCAGCAAGCTGCATTCTACCATATGACTGCTGAATCTCCAAGGACCATGTCCACATTCCAGACTGTAGGAAAGAGGAAAGGGTTAAAAGTGTGCATCACTCTTCAACGACACATCTTGGAGGACCTTTTGTGTACCTTGCTGGTCAAAACCTAACCACATGATACAAGGGAGACTATATGCATTCTGGTTAAAACTTACTTGAGTTAGTTTTAACTAACTAAATAGGAGAGGAAATAGGGGAGAATGGATATTGGAAAAAAGGTGGCAGTCTCGGCTAAGCATCGTTTTCTGGGGTGGTTTCTCACTGTATCTCTTTTATTTCTAAAACTAAGGCTAGGAATCATCTCCCAGGACTTTGTATACTACTCATGTTTTAAAGATTTGTTCATCTTTACTAGTGGTTAGCCTTAAGCATCAAGTAATAAAATCATTATCGTTTCTTTTAACATTAAACCCAATAACAAGCGTGGGTACACATTTGTATATGTTAAAACTTAGTTTCAGGGCACGTGGGTGGCTCAGTCAGTTACACATCCAACTTAGGCTCAGGTCATGATCTCACAGTTTGTGATTTCAAGCCTTGTGTCAGGCTCCGTGGTGACAGCTCAGAGCCTGGAGTCTGCTTTGGATTCTGTGTCTCCCTCTCTTTCTGCCCCTCCTTCATTCATGCTCTGTTTCTGTCTTTGTCTCTCTCTCTCTCAAAAATAAACTTTAAAAAATTAGGAAAAAAAAACCCTTCGTTTCAAGGGAGCAGTATCCTATAGATGCAAGAAAAAGCAGGTAATATGTGAATGTCCAGTTGGGGGAATGATATTTCCCTTCCTCTTCTCTGGATTGTTCAGAAAAGGACCATGAATCTTTATGTTGCCTGTATTTGTTTGCTAAGTCTGCCGTAACAAAGCACCCTGGGCTAGGTAGTTTAAACAACAGAAATTTATTTTCTCACAATTCTGAAGGCTAAAAGGCCAAGATGAAAGTGTTGGCAGGCTAGTTTCTGCTGAGGCCTCTCTCCTTATCTCATAGGTGGTCGCCTTCTCCCTTCCTTCTCACATGATCTCCTGTCTATGTGCATCTGTGTCCTGACCTTTTCCTATAAGGACACCAGTCTTATTAGATTAGGGCCTACCCTAATGACCTCATTTTCAGTTAATTTCCTTTCTGAAGAAAGACCCTCCCTCCAAATAATCCCCTGAGGTGCAGGGGGTTAGTACTTTAAGAAATGATTTGGCAGCGGGGGGGTGGGGCGGAGACACAATTCTTCCCCTAACAATTGCCCCACAAAGATTTCCCCCACAGAGAATTGCATGTGTACATTCCTGCTTTTCAAAACTTTGTAGTCTCCTATTTTGCTTTTCCCCTGGCTTTTCCTTCACAGGCATTCGCTAGTGTTACTTCTTTTTGTCCTCTGCTTTTTTCTATCTACTCTTCCTGTTTATGGACAATTTCATCCAACCTCCCCCAGAGCTTCAGACTCCAGGGATTCTAATGGACAGTGTAAACTCCACATGCCAGAACAGGATTCTCGATCTCTCTCTCTCTCTGTCATTTCTTCTCTGTCTCAACAACAGCACCACCAATCACCATCATGGTTCAGAACAACTCTGGCATCATCCTGTATACTTCTTTTTGTTTCTTTGTTTTCTCAGTACAGAAGAAAAAAGGAGCCCATTGGCTCTACCTTGGAATGCCAAATGCAATTTCCAGCTTCCCATTTCTCACCACTTCAAAGAGTTAAGTAACATCCTAGTTCAAGTGTGCATGATCTCCTTTACATAAGCTATAGTCATTTCTTCCTAACTAGTCTCCATGTTCTTTTCTTTTGCTTTAATTTCCCCGTAACCGCCTACAGTGATTTTTTTAAAAGCATAATTCTGACTGGTGGTTACATGGTGTATATTTTTGCAAAAGTCATTGATATGTACTTTTAAGATGTTCTCATTTCGCTCTATGTAAATTTTTAATTGAATTTCAATTTTAATTCCATTTCAAAGAATTCAGAAAAAAAAAAACAAGCATGGTTCAGTTCATCCCTCATCCCTGCTCAGAGCTCTTCAGTGGCTAAAGAGCCACTTCATTTGTTGCTGTCACTTACTCCACCCTGTTCACACTGGCCTTCTTGATGTTTTTTAACATGCTAAGTTAATTTTTGTCTTAAGGTCTTTTCCTTCTGTCTCAAACACTCTTTTTAAATCACTGTGTCTTCTTAGGGCTCCTGGGTGGCTCAGTTGGTTGAGCATCCAGCTTCAACTCAGGTCATGATCTCATGGTTTGTGGGTTCAAGCCCCACATTAAGCTCTGTGCTGACAGGTCAGAGCCTGGAGCCTGCTTTGGATTCTGTATCTCCCTCTCTCTGCCCCTCCCCTGCTCATCCTCTCTCTCTCAAAACTAAATAAATGTTAAAAAAAATTAAAAAATAAATCACTGTGTCCTCTCAAATATCACTTTTTTCAAGAAGGGCCTCTCTGACCATGCTATATCAAATAGCACCTGCTGCCCCACCCCTCTTCTCCATTATTCTTTACCTTCTTTCGCTGCTTTCTTTCTCTTCATGGAAATGATCATTTCTGTTATTTTATCGTATTTTTATTCTTTTGGTTTTTGCTTAGTGCACTGTTAGCATTCAGTAAGTCTTTGTCTAATGACTTAAACTATTTATGTAAAAATAAAACTTAAAAATTACCTTAACCACAATTTTGAGATAAATTTCAATAAAATTTCAGGTAAAATTCAGGGTTTAACATGTTCTCTCCTTTGATTCAGTTCTCCATTTTGTCTTGAATGCAGAACTCCAGGTCAAATGGGATCTACTTTAATTTTTTTTTTCAATTTAGACCAACTTTATTAAATTTGATAAAAAATTAACTTTGTTGAGGTGCCTGGGTGGCTCAGTCGTTAGGCGTCCAACTTCGGATCAGGTCACCATCTCACAATTAATGGGTTTGAGCCCCATGTTGGGCTCTGTGCTGACAGCTCAGAGCCTGGAGCCTGCTTCGGATTCTGTGTCTCCCTCTCTTCCCCTCTTCCACTCGCTGTCTCTCAAAAATAAATAAAAATGTTAAAAAAAATTTTAAAAACTAACTCTTATTCTCCTAAACAATCAGGCCGATGAAGTTTATATGGTGCATCCATACTTTTCCCTTAAATATTTGTAGTTAGAGTTTGATTACGTAAAGATATTTTCTAATAGAATTACGTATATATAAATGTCCTTAGTTTCTGTAAACATGTATCTCAAAACGTGGCCTACAATAAGTTTTGGGAAGTTTTAGTATATTAGGAGAAGTTTCCCTACATTATTTTCTGGAGGTCTTTATAAATCAAAGGAAAGTTTTATGATGTAAATAGTTGGTCTATAAGCTTCAGAACTTTGACAATCTTGGAAAAATCTTGATTTTTTTTTTTTTGACCCTTCTTTTTAAACGTAAAAAAAAAAAAGATGGCTCTAAGAGTAATGGTAATCACAATGAGTTGATTACAGAGTAATTATATCACTGGGTAATTATAAGGTGAAGAAAATAGTTATGAGAGCTCACATTGTAAAGTGCAATACTTTATAAATACTAGAAATTTTACTTCAGATCAAAATATGAAATATTCGAAGGTCTATGATTTGAAGCACAGTGACCAAAGAAAAAAATATTATTTTAGCTCTAAAATGAGAAAACCCTGTTAAAACTGAGAATCACAAAAAATTTTTCAACTAGAAGTTGAATGTCCTGATAAATATAATTAGTATATCTTGTCAATAAAAGTCGCATTTATAGTTCCTTTTATTTATTTTTTTAACTTTGGTTCAACTGATTTTCTAGGATCTTATCTTTGGCATCATGTTCTCAAGTTTTCCTTCTCCACTGAGAAACTAAAAATGAGTTGCCTATTTTTCTGATTCTCAAAAAACTATCTTTCAAAGTGTTGAGGATGTAGAAAAACTAACCATCTAGATCTCAATGAGAAATCCCTTAATTATCTATATATACCACCTGTCCTTGTTCTCTACAGCCTATGACTACAAAACAAGTTGTACTTCTTTATTCAAATCACAATAGCACAAGGACCCATGTACCACCTTGCCAGAAATTCCTCCCCAAGAGATTTCGTGGATCTCTGGGATTTTTCTTAAGGTACCGACACCAAAACAAGATCTTCGGATTCATTGACTCAGGGCCTGTTTCTTGCCAGCAGCCTGCTATGCCTGTTGCTGAAGATGCTTGTGAATTAAGAGTTCTGGGCAAAGCTGCCTATGCTACTGATGCCACTTCTGCCCCTTTTCCCATCTCAGATGGGGCGCTACTCACTAACCTGTCCAAAGGTTGATTTTGACTGCTCCTACTTGCTTCCCCAGATGTTGGCTGCTCTGGAAGCTAGGCCCTGTACTGTCCTGCTGTGACATCCAAGGGCAACATCACTGCTGTCCTGCAGCTGGCAAAGAGTAGAAGCTGTGCCTCCACTCATTTCCACACCACCTCCATATGGCCAGGGGAATGTCACCACTGCAGGAATTACTCCAGGCCTTTCCACTCTTTGGAGTCTGAGATGGTTACTTTTATGTGTCAACTCAACCCAGATAGCTGGTAAAACTATTTCTGCGTGTGTTTCTGGAAGAGATTAGTGTTTGAATCAGTAAACTGAGTGAAGAAGATCCACCCTTTCCAATGTGGGTGGCCATCATCCAATCTGTTGAGAACAACAATGATTAAGGGACTTCTGATTTAGATCTAGTTGGTTAGTTTTTCTACATCCTCAACACTTTGAAATAGATCAAAAAGGTGGAGGGAGAGCAATTTGTTCTCTTCTTGAGTTGGGGCACCCATCATCTCCTTCCCTTGGACATTGGAGCTCCCGGTTCTTTGACCTTATGACCCTGGGACTTACATCAGCTGCACCCCACCCCCACATCCCAGCTCCTTCTCAGGGCTTTGGCCTCCAACTGGGAGTTAGATAATTGACTTTCCTAGTTCCCAGGCCTTTGGAGTCAGACTAAATTATACCACCAGCTTTCCTGTTCTCCAGCTAGAAGAGGGTAATTCATGGGACTTCTCAATCTCCTATAATAAATATTCTTGTGTTTGTGTAGTTTTCTATTGGTTTTACTTCTCTGGGGGACCCTGATTAGTAAAGAGTCCTTTGACTCCAAGCCCCAGGAAAAAGTCTTTTCTTTGCCATCAGTTCAAATTCTTGCCTAAGAATCTACCCCAGGATTAACCCTACCTGGGATGATTGATTGTGAGTATATCCAGACCTTTCAGAGGTAATTCTGTCTTCAAACACCAGGTCATAGACTTGACCCATGGCTCTGATGAGGGCATTAAAAATTAACCCAAGACTGGAAAATTTCCTGAAATCCAACTATTCAGTCATTTTTTGTAATCACTTTGTTACTTATATTAAAGCCAGACTGGTACTAAAAATTTTGGAAGTTTTTAAAGTTTGAGCTGAATGACTGTCCAGGCTGAATGGAGTTAATAAATCTTAGCAATGGAGTTCATTTTGTTAAGGGCTATCAATAACTAAGTACATAACATTTTATAGTGTACCTACCATTCTTTATAATTTAACTATAGGCAATAATTTCTATATCTGCTAATTTCCATATTTTTGCTGATTCTCAGAACATACTGTTTATAACTTAGTGATCACATCAAACACATCTTCAGTGGCAATGAACTTTAATTTGCAGATCTCTTAAGTGAAAGGTGTACTATAAGCATACATATTCAGAAGTATTGGGGTTTATTTGATATATGAGAGTGTATGTAATATATGATCATTTTGTTTACAGGTTACCTTCTTTTACAGGAGATAATGGTTTCAAATCTTGCATTCAAGTGCTCTTTATTCTTATCACTCTGCTATTAAATAATTGCCTAAGACTGGGAACTATCTAAATGAGAATGTTATGTAATAAGAATTGCTGGACTTAATTCTGTTCTCAGATGTTCAAAATCATATTGCCTTTAACTCTCTGACTCAGAAAATCTAGTGTATGTGATTATTCATGTACAAATGTGGCTAAGTAATTATGCAGGGTATTAGCATATTTGTATACAGTGATGTGAAGTGAATTCCAGATAACCCTCTGAGCTTTTGCAAGAAAATGGAAAGAAACTGATATCCATTCAGATACCATAATGGATGCTCTTTTATCTAAGAGCCATTTCTTCAAGCTAACTTTAGGATCTTAATGTTCAGGTGCAAATAAAAACAGAGAAAGTTAGAAATCCCCATACTTCACAGTGTCCTTTTGTATCTAAGAGTCTGTCAGTTCAGAGTGGAAACTCAGTTAGAAGTTATATTTGGAGTTAGGCAACACATCCTATTATGTAGTTCTAGTTTTATGCATTTATTTGTGAAAGACTTTGAGCCTCGTAGTAAATAACTTGTCCACACTTAAGGACTGGAAATATGTTTGAGTATCTGTTGACCTTGGTGGGGGGTCAACATGTTTATATCAACAATGATATAAACGACAGAGAATGCTGAAAGATCCCTGAGAGAACTTGCTAAGGGACAAAGAGTCTCATGACACCAACCAAATCTGGTGAAACATAGGGGAGTCAGTGACCCATATATTTCCTATGTAGAGGTCAGAAGAAGTTCATTTTACAGTACTTCTGCACAAAACGTCTGAATATTGAAAACCAGGACTCTCAACAGTGTGAAATTATAATTTGTTATTACAAATAGGACAATTTTGAGAGTCCAAGGAGGTGGTATTTATAGTTACTTATAAATGCATATTCTTGATTATTCCAGTCAAATTTGGAAATGATGTTACCAAACGTAAATAATACCACTATGGGTTCTTGCTAAAAGAATAAAATTCAGGAAAAAGAAGACTTTTCCTTCTGTTACAAGAGCAAAAAACACCAAAGATTAAGAAATGGACTCTGATGGGTAAAGATCTCCAAGAGCTGTAGACAAAAGGGACTCATGGGCAGAGACCAAAGGTAGGTCATGAAGGCAAAGTTTTCCGAGCCACATTCCAGGGTCTGCCTGTGCAGCAGAAGTAGCTTGCAGCCCGCAGAGCAGTCAGTGTGAAAAGTGTAGGCTGTAGTGTTGGTATGGAGCAACTAATAAAAACTGTAGGGCCCATGGGAGGTCAAAGCAGAGCAGTGCTACAGCATGGGTGGCAGTGTAAGAAACATAAATAGGGTGACCAAAAGTCCTGGTTTGCTTGAAATGGTCCTGGCATAATTATTAACGATGCTCCTATAGTGGGTCCTGTTAGTGACTCACCGAGATTCTTTTACAAGTTGGTGCACCCATTTCTTAACTGCTGTGAGTGTGGATGGCTGATGGCTTATAGCTGACACCAGCTCAGGCCTCCCTGCCCAACACACACACACACACACACACACACACACACACACACACGTGCTCTCAACTAAAGGGGTGGAATGATTCACAGGAGTGAGTGATTCACAGCCAATGACCGAAAGAAATAGATTCAAAAGGTCCTTCCCTTAGCTCAAGAAGGGGACAATTTTGTAGAGCAATTCATGCCCCAGAGTTTCCTGTGGCTCCTTCCAGGACCAGACTGAGACCACTTGCCTGGTTCTTCCCTGTTTTCCTATTCTGCTTGCCTCACTCCCTTAAAGTTTTACCCTTTCCCTCAGTAAGTCACAAGTACATAAATCCTTGTCTTGGGTGGATTCTTCTTTCAGGGGATTTGACCTAAGGCAGCATCCTTGGACTCTCAAGAGTGTCCCTATTTACATAAGTTCACCCTAGACCTCAAAGTCTAATGCAGGTGACATCAGCAGAGACTGGCAGAATAAAGTTTGGAAGGGACAATGAGATTGAGGAGGAGCAGTAGGAAGGCAGAGAGAGATGGGAGGCGAGTACATGGCAGACAATATGTGATGGCCTCACTCAAGGGATTTTCACAGCTATACTACACAGAGGAGAGATAATGTCCCGGTCAGAGGGTGAGAGTTACTGATTTCATGGGCTTTAGGTCTAACTGTCAGAGTTTATTTTGTGTGATCCTAGGGGATATTCTGTTTATATACATATTAGTGTAACCTAGGTGTTAGTTGAAGTCACTCTATCCTTTTTGGTAAAATAAAATTAGCACAGTTTTATTATCTTGCATCTTAGATAGTCTAATGTGCCGCCTCAGGGCTTGTACAAGTTTTGGGTATTTGTAGTCTACATCGGACTCTGGATTCTGCTTTTGCTGGCCTGGGTCTCATTCACTTGACTATTTGAAGGCCACTGGTAACATTAACTGAGAGTTGACTCAGTGGAGTCATGTGGGGGGTGGCTTCTTGGGAAGAGTGGTGGGTGAGGAAGTGAAGACATACTGAAGAGCTCACTAAACAGAAGATGGGTGCAATGGGCTGTGGCCCCGTGTCTAAAGAGGATTTTTGCAACTATGGAAAACGTTGAAGTATATTTTTGTGTGAATAATAAAAATAGCTCATACTTACATAACTTACCACATGCCCAAAACTAAATGCTCCACAAATATCAGCTTATTTAATTCTCAATTTTCATAAGACCCTACCACCTTACAGATGGAGTGAACTCACAAAAGGGGTCAATAGTGAGTTCAGCGTTATGCAGCTACTCCAGGGTGGTTCCAGGATTCCCATCCCAGCACTCTCTAATTCCAGAGCCCATGCTTTTTAGAGTAGAGGGCACTGGCTCTCCTAAAAATAGCAATCTTGGGGCATCTGGGTGGCTCAGTCATTTAAGCATCCGACTTGAGCTCAGGTCATGATCTCGTGGCCTGTGAGTTCAAGTGCCAAATTGGACTGCCTGCTGTCAGCACGGAGCAGGCTTCAGATCCTCTGTTCCCATCCCCTCCCCCCACCCCCGTCCCTTCCCTGCTTGCATGTGCACTCAAGCACTCACTCTCTCTTTCTCTCTCTCAAAAATCAACATTAAAAAAAATAGTGATTCTATAGGGAGAGAGGTGATGGGGATAGAAGGGGGAATACTACAGGAGCAGAGTCCTGAAGCAATGGAAGAGGGCTGGGATCAGGGTGTGAGTGGAAAGATCCTATCCACAGAAATCAGAACAGTCTACTTGATGGGCTGCAGATGATGGGAGGCTGTTAGCCTTCATTGTGGCTTTTTTCTTATGTTGCTTTTCATTTTTCCTCAGTGTAATGTGAGTTAGGGGTGAAGTAAAGAAGGACAGTATTGAACATTTAAAAGGAGTGGAGACATGTGAGATATATGAAATAGTTACCTCATTTCTTTCATGTCCCCCCACAGATTTGAAGACAGTATCAACCAAATAAGGCACCTCTTAAATTTAGGACCTCGGCTACTTCCTACTATAAAGCTTGGTTGACCTCCATCTTGTGCCATGGTTACCTTCTTAGTGGTCCAGGAACTCCCTTCTATGTGAGGCTTGAGCTCTTTTATATGGCTAAATTTCATGAAAATGGAGGAGTGTCTCTTTTCCAAGAATCCTATTAAGGACATATGGGAATTAAAATAAGGTTTTAAGGTGGCCAAGGGCTAAATTGAAGCATTTCATGTGCCTCATTAAAACAAAATACCAAATAACCACAATTGAAAAAGAATGAACCTTTAAAACCAATTGTCTGAGACCTCACCCCAGGAAGTTTTATTTTCCTACAGATTAAGCATGTCTTTTCATTTTCATGGAAAGATATCTGCTTCTAAAAGTGTTTTATGTAGTTTAAGTGCCATTAGTGTGGTGTCACAGGAAAATGTGCATTGCTTTGTGAATGTTCTCTGTATCTTTCTTCCTTCTTCCTGTCAAGATATGTCTTCAGCTCCTGGTCCATTAATGCCTGAGATGTTCAAATATGTAAACACATGCACTATGAATTTGTTTAAAATCTGGCAAATAATGCACTAATTCCTTCTGCTACTCATATTTTCAGTTGTAGCTAAGCATCCTTGACCTAGGCTCTTCTACATATTAGTCTGGATTCCAGGACATTTTTGATGCCATTTCTAAACCTAAACATACAATTGTTTTGAGAAGGAAAGAAAAGGTACTGAAGGTTTTGCCTCACTTGTCTAAATTAGCAACTATATTTAACCCATGACAAGTTTTCTCAGAGGTATTCTAAAAGCCATTTAACTCTTCTGTTTCTTGTGGGAATTTTCAGTGAAGCTGGTGAATCTGTGTGTGCTTATGAACTTAACCTTAAAAGTGATCAATCTGGGGCGCCTGGGTGGCTCAGTTGGTTAAGCGGCCGACTTCGGCTCAGGTCATGATCTCGCGGTCCGTGAGTTCGAGCCCCGCGTCGGGCTCTGTGCTGACAGCTCAGAGCCTGGAGCCTGTTTCGGATTCTGTGTCTCCCTCTCTCTGACCCTCCCCCATTCATGCTCTGTCTCTCTCTGTCTCAAAAATAAATAAACATTAAAAAAAAAAAAGTGATCAGTCTGCAGCTTATAACTTCCCTTCTTAGATCCACTGTCAAAGTCACCACATCTGCTCAATCCTGTGGAGGAGATATATAGACAGTTAATGCAATGCTGAAGAGGGGCATGCAACCCAAAGTAGAAGGTTTTCTCAAAGAAGCGATATCATGGGAAAAGAAGAATTACTTTGAGAAGAAGGGGTTCCATTTCCATGGGCATGGGTGGGGATTCCAAGCCAGGGTGGTAACAATACTTGTCTCCTCTTCTACCTGCAATCCAACATGCTGTAAATCTGAACCTCTAATTCTGCTTGAAACAGCACAGTTCTTCCATTCACTTCTAGCATTCTGTGTGATGGAGACATTAATTACTCCCTGTCTTTTAGGAGCTATGGAGAAATTATAATAATTTTTGATAAAGAATCATGAAAACTCATTTGTAAAATCTCCTTTGGGAAAAGAATGATAATCCTTGAATAAATAACTTTATAATCCAAAAAGTAAAAAAGGCAAATCTTAGAAAGAAAGTTAATCTATAAATCCCAGACTCTGGCCTTTATTGGCCACTTATTAGGCTTTTCTTAAAAGGGAAATTATTTTTTATTTCAGATTGAAACCTTCGAGTGAAAAGGAGATAGAGAAGGCACAGCTAATTTCTGTATGCACCGAGATAACATTTAATGGTTTAATTAATATGCAGATTAAATGGTAGATATAAAACCTTACTATTCTGAGTCTAACCAGGGAGTTAAGAATATTGTGTTTTCATTTCGAGCAAACAAATGCAAACAAAGGAAATCATAATTGATAAGGAGTGGTGTTGCCAGATTGTTAAATTACCTGAAATATATATGATGATCTATCTTCTAACTTCTGAATTTTTTGTAGTTCATATCTAATATACTTTTATTGTCTTTTACAGTTTTAGATATAGTAAAATATGGTAAACTTTAGAGATTTTCCTTTGATTTTAATTAGGTACAAATTATTTTAATCATAGAGATACTAAAATAGCCCCTGACTCTTTAAAAAAATTATGGTGATGAATTACATAAAATATAAAATTTACCATCTTAACCATTTTTACATGTGTAGAGCCGTGATACTAAATATATTCATATTGTGCAACCATCACTACTATCCATCTCCAGAACTTTTTATGTCTTGTAAAACTGAGATTCTATGCCCATGAAACAATAACTCCCCAATCCCTTGACTTTTAAATAGAACATATTCTAAATGAGTTTAAAAAATTGAAACATCAATTTATTATAGAAGGGACCAAGTTAGCGATGATTAAATTCCCAAACTAGTCCACAAAAGTCTATTTACAGACTAGCTCACAAGACGGTTTAAATTGACTAAAAATAAATTAATAGAATTAGAAATCATAATAAGCAGTGACCTGAAATTTACGGTCAATAAAAGGTATCTGTACCCAAACATCACTTCACTGGATACAAGATAATCGTGGTAAGGAAAATGTGGAAATGGGCAAAGTTTGTGTTTCGTACCTGCCATGCCTTTTCTAGCATTTATCTTATATTCTGATGCTTTTCCCTCCAACTCCTAAGCTCTGATTTCCTGGATACTGTCTTAAGCCTGAATGTAATGCCCACACAGGTCTGAATCATTCCTTGAGAGTCCCACACATTCAAAGTACTTCCCTCCTGCACATTTTGGTTGGACATTTTCAAAAAAAGTAAAGATGGGGGTGTTTTATATTAAAACAGACTTGAAGGATACCTGCAAACATCTGCAAGTGATTTTTCACATTCTTAGAACCCATGATAATTCAAGGGGGGTAGTACGTTGCCATATAAAAGTATAATGAACAGATTCCATCACACTATGCACAATGGTAAATGAAAAGCATTCACAAGCACTAGTGATGAGATTCATTACAGCCCGAGCTCATTATCAGCCATTTTTCAGATACCAACTTTGTGGCTTGCAGAGAGGCTGCTCTGTTATTAAACTTAAAAAAATACTAAATTCGATTTGTTGTTTGGATCATAGATATTGAACTTTATAAATTCCCTCTAGTCAGTGTCTCAATTTGCATTCTCTATCCATTTTGCATTCTGTGTTTTATGCTTTTAGGGAAATTTTCAGCTGAGATGGGCCAGGAGTAGGGTGGTATGAAAGTTTAAAACGTAAATTTTGGAGGAAGAAAGATTGCCTACAAATCCCTAAGTGAGAATTATTCTTTTAAGCTTCTGTGCTTGATTTGTATGTAGGGACCTACATCTAACGGTCCTTATTTTACTGGGAAACGTTACTGTCAGGTAAAGAAGGCAAATTTCTTTGTAAGTCAGTTGTCACACAAATGATAATTCCTATCTTATGGTATCATATTCATCATTTCCTAGGAGACTTTCAAGTTTTTAAAGGCCTTACATGGCTCTGCTTAGACAGTCTCTAACCCATGAAATCTGGTCTGCTAGAAAATGGACAACCATTTAGTTTTTGCTTTTATCAACATTTGGATTGTGATAGTTTGCCTTGGGATCTTTGTTGGCATGTAAACTTTATTGGAAGGAATGCAGCAATGGAAAAGATTCCTTTTGATATTTAAATGTTGAAGATTTGTCTAATTCCCCAGTGTTTCCTCACAGTATGCCTGATGATAGTGGTCAGATAGACTCATAAGAAAAGAAAAAGCTTTTCCGGTTTAATTATTCCATCCATGGCATTCTGTCTGGTCCAGTTTGCCTGCATAGAGCTCTTCTGTAGCAGAGGGACCATTGCTTACCTCTGGTACATGAACGTCAGCCCTTACTTGAAGGTCATCCTTCAGCTGAATGATACCGTTTCTTGCAGGCTAGGACATTTCAGCAAATGCCTTTGTTCTAGAAAGAAACCATACAACTGTTCTTACAGCATACTTTGGTAATTAAAATCACCACAAGTATTGTGGTCACAATGCTGTTCCACTTATTACAGTATACTGTTTTAATATTTCAATTCTCAAATATTATTCATCCACTTACTAGTATGCTTAGAGAATAATATACATTAAGGATTAGATGTCTGCAAGGTGTGTTTTTCAGAAACATTAACTCTTCTCTTCTTATTCTTTTATTTTAATCATTACTGCACTTGGTGTAAAACTGTGACATCTTCACATCAGTAATTCTTACAGGTATAATGCCAAGTAAAGTTACCCTTTTCTGCTCAAAACATCGCCATGGGATAAAACTAAATCGGGGTTAAAGAAACAATATAAAAGTAAATCAGAACAGACATTTATAGGAAGGAAATAATATTTTTATTGAATGGCCTACAGCAGCAGTAATGTTCAGAAATGGGAAAATGCCATCTTAAGGAAAATAGACAAATAATAGGAGATTCAGTTTGAAGGGCCAAAAACTTGTAACTTATAAATTTTCTCAATGTTATAAAACTTTTTTTTTTTTTTTATCAAAAGGGGAGGCTATTATTTCTTTATACACTAAGCCTGGTCCACATCAAGAAAAGGAAATGGAATTACGTAATAAAGCTGACCAGCTTAAGCAGCTGATCTAGATTAATCTTCTATATCTTTATACTGTCTGTATTTGGATTCTCTTTATATTTGCTTATAGATGATTCTATATAGAATTATCTGTTATTTATATCAGTTAATGGTGAATATGGGCAAAACCTTTGGTCTTCGATTATGACTGTATCTACCTGGGGCTAGTGCTAGAAGTTGATTTTTTCTGACCTCTCAGTCACGCTATTGTAATAGTAGTTACTCAGTGATTTACATATAGGGGAAGTAGGTCAATTGAAGGAATAGAAAGCATGAAGTAAAAATATTCTGTTGTTACCATGCCCTATTTCTGTTACTGGAAATATTAGCGTCAGAGTTACTTGACACAGTTACAGTGAACCACTCTATGAATGGTCTGGAATATTTAAGCAAAGCTTTAAAAACCCTTGGCCAAAAATTTTTACTTTTACACCTGTGTCTGGCTTTATGTATCGGCTGCACTCACCTAATAATTCACCATTTGTTAATTTTATAAACGTTGGTGTGTGCCCAGCAATGACTGAAATGGTTCGTGGGCTCACCTTATCACCAGAAATAAGCCAGTAGTTATTCATTGAAGAGCTACTCAATCTCCAGGGTTTGGAGCACAAGGCAAGGTATTCATTTGCCAAAGGGCACCTGAGAGTCTCTTATTTTCTACTCCCTTCTCTCCATTTAACTTACCAGCTCTGTCAGCCTCGGCTACTTGTGCCCCAAGCCCACAAGTTCCATTTATTCATTGTGACCAAGTGTCTAAAACTTCTTTTCTCCAGAATTTCACAATCTTATTTATTACAAGACAATCCCCTTTTTCTCTATAGTATATATAGCCTTCTAAAGGTTTTTTCATGCCAGTAGGCTCATTCTCCACTAAGGCTTGTGGTGGGGCAAGGCAAAGTTAGTGAAGGGTCCCAAGATCTGTGGCCAACACATCTTCTGTGGTTGGTGTGGAGATGACCTTAGAGAACCAACTGCAGTTTTCAAAGTATTTTACCAATTAAACAAGGTAAAAAAGAGAGGACACTGTGGCTATGTTCTAAGTAATGATATCAATTTGTTTGTAGTTTTCCCATGTTACCATTTACTTACAAGGTACATTTTTAAAGATTGCAGTATTAATTATCACTTTCCTCTAACTTTGTTATATGCTTTTACATGTTAGGTTGCACACAAAACTGAATTTACTGTACCCAATATTGACTTTAGCAAGAGTGGTGCCTTACTTTTCCATAGTTTAGAAATGGAAAGACAATCTTCTTTTCACTTCTGATTTTCCAATTTAAATGTGTATGAGTAAGAATATCCTTTTGTAAACATCTCACCAGAAGGATTTTCTACTTGCAAATGGAATTTTTAAATTTTGCTAATGTGATATAGGGGCAGGACACTAGTTCTTGACAAATATGGCTCTTTCCTACCGTCGTGAGACTACATCGGTAACCTTTGCTGATGGGAGTCATAATGTGCACTGAAGGAAATGAGTTTAAATTGTTTAGAGGGCTGCTGAGAGGTTTGAAGCTGAGTTTGGAAGGGCATATAATTAGCTGGGCTGTATGCTTCTGCCACTTTTGAGGTATTGGTGGAAGATTGCATTACCTGAAAAAGCGTTTCACTGACTTTCAAAGAGAAAAAAAGATCTAAGACAGGAGAAGTAAATTGTACGCATCAGAACCTCACCTGATGGAGAATGTGAGATTAGAGAAGGGATGTTGTTGCAAAAGGGTAACATAGTAGTGCTGATGGGACAGTTCTAAGATCTTGGTTATTAGCAAATAACTAAAAATTGGTTATTTGAATTGGTTACTGAATGCAAGTCTATATTTACTATTAGAGAGTCACTGGCTTTCTAAAATGCTCTCCAGTCATTTCTTAAAGCACAGAGGAAGCATCCCCATTACCACATGGGAGGCATCAAGGATTAGAAAGGGCCCTGGCATTAAAATTTGCCATATGCATTTGGAAAGTCAGCAAGATATCTTGATCCTTTTAAACTTTTAAGGGCTCTCAAGAATTGTAATTCTCTGTGGTGATGAATTATAGGGAAAAATGACACACACAAAAATGCCCTGTGTCTTCAAGAAAGATTCTAGATAAAATGCCCAAAACGTATTAGCTGTCTGTGTAGAAGAAGAAAGGAAAAGAAATTTCAGACATATATCAGGTAGGCCTACAAGAGTGCAGACCATGCATGTGTACAATTTTTAATTTTGCACATTTACATTTGTGAGGTAGAACATTCATTTGATCCATAGTTATTGAGCACTATTACATGTCAGATAGTCTGCTAGATCCTGGGGACTTAAGATTCCTGACCTCAATCAGTTTATTCCCTACACAAGGAAATAGAAATAAAGAGGCAAACAAACAAAAGAGTAAAGCTTGAGGTGAGAACTATAAAGAAAACAAATACGTTTGCAATAAGGAATAGTATGTGAAAAGTATTTTGTTTATCTTTTTAAATGTCTGTTTATTGATTTTTGAGAGAGAGACAGAACCCTGGGGGCGGAGAGGGGCAGAGAGAGAATGAGACACAGAATCCAAAGCAGGCTCCAGGCTCTGAACTGTCAGCACAGAGCCTTACGCAGGGCTTGAATTCACAAGCCGTGAGGTCATGACCTGAGCAGAAGTCACTCAATCAACTGAGCAACCCAGGCGCCCCAAAAGAAGTATTTTAGACAGTATGATCAATATAGTCCTACGAGTACATTTAGATGGACCTGAGAGATAAGAAAAACCATTCACATGGAAAAAGAATCCAGAAAAACTGGTGCAGGAGAATCTTGAAATACTAAAAGAATCCAAAGCATACCACTGGGGTTGAAACAGGGTGGGCAGATAAGTTGATTTTCATAATGATGGATGGGTTAAGGATGCAGGTAAGCATTTCCACTTATACTAGAGGATTTCAGGAGATAAGGCTTAATGTATTTGGTTATCAAAGAGGGTGTAATTTTATATGCTCACTTTCCTGCATGGACAGAGATGATCTCTACAGGCCACGAATCAGAACTTGGAAGGGAAGAAGCTTATAGCTTTTCCTTTGTACTCTTGGAAAAATGAAGTTTATTTATCTCCATTACAGATAACTGTTCACTGATAGTGGGATCCTCCATGTTGCAGCTTATATACCTCTTTAAGACACATTATTCATGTGATCATTTTTACTTGGGACAACTCAGGGGTTCCAGTGGCCAGGAAGTTTAGAATTTAGAAATTCTCTAGAATTTCTGAGAGGTTGGAATCCTATACTATTTTTTTCTAACTTGACAGTTTTGTTCTGAATTTGCATCTCTCTTATTCAGTTATACTCTCTCTAATATACATACTTAAGATATGTGTTTTTGGTTTCAAATCTATGTATTCAGGACCACCTGGGTGGCCCAGTCATTTAGGCATCTGTTCATGGGATAGAGCCCAGCCAAGGTCTCTCAGCTGTCAGCTTGGGATTCTCTCTCTCCCTCTCTGCCCCTCCACCACTTGCGCATGCTCAATAAACAAACAAACAAACCTAAAAAAAAAAAAAAAAACTACGTAAATACAGAGAACAAACTGAGGGTTTCTGGAGGGGACGTAGCTAGGGTGTGGGCTAAATGGGTGATGAGCATTAAGGAGGGCACTTGTTGGGATGACCACTGAGTGTTATACATAAGTGATGAATTACTAAATTCTACTCCTGAAACCAATACTACACTATATGTTAACTAACCTGAATTAAAATTAAAAAAAATCTATGTGTTCAGCTAAATGCCAGAAATACCATGGATTTTTATCTCACCTCTAGGCTTATAACTCATGTCATTTCCCTTTAATTTTTTTTAGAAAATATCTCTCACCAGAACATAGCTTTCTTAGTTAATACTTCTAAAAATAGTTCCTAACTTGGGAATTTAAGAGCCTAAGAGATAGAACCACTGGCTAGGGAATATTCACAACGTTTAGCATCTCCCTAGTTTCTTTAGGGGAAGTTATACATGTTTGACACAAACATTGAACATACAAGTGGGGTTTAAGCAAGACTTCTAAACTCAAGTAAATAACTTACTAGTTGTATGGGTTAGGAGAGGGTTATTATGCTTATTTATTTGTCTTTAGTCAAAAGAAGACTGAAATCATCAGTGGTAGCTTTTTTTGAGGGACGGCATTGGTGCTGGGTAGGGGTGGTTTGAGGATACTCTCTGACAGAGCCCAAACACGACATTTGGTTAGGTGGTACAGGGTGCAGGGATATTTTGATGGTGCAGAAGGCCTGGGGAGCTACAGCTATTAGGAGCAGGATATTCTGGTCTTTAGTTAAGAGAGGTAGCTACTGGTCCTGACTGTACCATCAACTTGCTGTGTTTTGTGGAACAAGTCACTTAGCCTGTCTTGGCCTCACTTTTCTCACCTGTTAAATACGTAATTTGTATCAGATTCTCTTCAGAGCAAATGTATTACTTCATTTACCAAAACATTTAATGAGCACCTACAATGCACTAAGTACTGTGATGAGTGCTAGGTAGTCAACATAAAACTAAAGACACTGGACAATTTACTTCCCCAAGGTCCAGTTTTTTTCACGTATAAAACCAGTGTTACAGGTAACTCCTATCTTACAGTGTTCTGAGAATAACCTATGTAGATTACATATCTACATCTATAGATATGTATAGATATCTATATGGCACAGAGATTGTGCTCAAGATATGGTAGTTATTACTATGACTGTTGGGAGTGGAGATTGTAATTCTAACCTTCATGGAGCCACTGAGGGGATCAGAAAATTGCAGTACTGTGGTATGTGCTAGGGTAGGGGAAAAGGGCTTTGGTTCCGAAGCAGCTCCTGTAATCCCCAACCCAGTAATTGCCTGAAAGCAGCCTGTGATTTTGAACTCTGAGCTCAAGGTCTCATTTTTCTCTACCTTTTATAGTCATATTCATGAATATGGTCTGTTCCACTTTAGGGTTGTGAAATTTAGTCTCCAAAGTCAGTGGTGATCTTATACTTTCCAAATTTTCCTGCTCTAAAAACCCTAGGTTAATGTCAAAAAATGTTGCAGATCTCATTTGGTATTAGTTTTATCTTAGTATTATCGATCAATTGTGAAAATACATAATAACAAATGTCACCACATAGGAATATATTTACAATCAATCTAGGTATTTAAACCCCAATAGTATTTACATACATTGAAAAATAGCATTTTATCACTTAGAACTCTCCAGAGAAAATGAAGCAATATTTATGTCAGGTATGGTTTACATGAGTGTGGGGCTGTTATGTCCAAAATTTGTGGGGCAGGCTGGCAGGTTGGTAGTTCTTGAAGAGGAGTTGGTGTTGGGATATTGAGGTAGAATTTCTTCAGGGAACCTCAGTCTCACTCTTAAAGCCTTTTATTTGAGTGAATGAAGCCCACTCACATTCTGGGAGCTAATCTCCTTTACTTGAAGCCAACTTATTCTAGATGTTAACCTTAGCTATAAAATAGTTTCACAAAAACACCTAGATTAACGGTTTGATCAAATAGCTGAGTATGGTAGCCTAGCCAAGTAAACAAACACATAAAACTATCACAAGTACATTTCCAAAAGATACTAGATTAATTCATCCTGCAAAAAGCATTTTGACATGCATATGGATTGAAGGCACTCTCTCTGGTTTTCTAGGGTCAAGGATCACAGATTGTATTCCATAGACTTAGATCAATGTGAAGATGACATGATTTTTTAGGACCCACAATATTTCTATACTGAGAGAACAACAAGAACATTAGGCAAGTGTTCAATTGTTGTTGGTTTTTTTTCCAGGGAAAAGTCTGATTTTGCTCCTATCAAAGTTGTTAGATCTGCTTGGCTCACACTGTGACACCACTCGGCAGAACAAGCAGGATTCTGAGAGCTCTGCACTTGCGATTTGTGATTCCTGTTTTGTTGTTGAGTACTCTTTCTAAAAACCCAGCTAGCAAGATATGACTGCTCCAACTGGCCAACAAAGGCAACACAGAGAGGATTATGAATTATTACTAAGGCATATTGATTTTTTGAAATGCTGGCTGAGATTTAAAAGGAAGCAGAAAAGCCAAATCCTTGACTGGGGAAGGCTGGCCCCTATACAGGTAGAGGAACATCTTTATATAAATTTCTAGGAAGGATATACATGTTTATAAAAATAAGTCTTTCCATTCTAAATGTAATTTCTCATTTCTCATCTCCTTGTCTTTTTGCTTTCTGTCTCCCTCTTTTCAATTCCTCTGGTCAAAGGTTTTACAAAACAATGTGCATTTTAGAGGCTTTGGTCCAAACAGACTGAAAGCAGCTAAGAACTAGTGCTGAACAAGCATTTACCTAATCTGAGAAATTCCATGTAACATATTATAGATGTTGAAGTTGACATGGCTTTGTCACTACACGAGGTTTGAGAATAAGGAACGTTTCTTCTAATCCTATCCTAGCCTTAGTACTGACCAACTATATTGCACCTCATGTTAATTATTTAAAAAGGAATCCAAACAAGGGAAGTAAAAATGATGATACAAATTGAAACGTCATTTGAGAAAAAGTTAAACTCTGGTGAGAAGAACCCTAAGGGCAGACTAGATTGCTTATTGTCTTTGAGAATTTGTAGGGCATTTAGTAGGGGGATGTTGACCAGTTACACTCTATGTACACAAGGAAATGGTCAAGAGAAACTAATCTTAAATCACTGGCAAGAGAGAGCTCTGTTGGACATGGGAGCTACTTCCAGATCGTCTGTGTGATAAAACACTGAAATTGCCTGCTGAGGAAAGCAATTCTGTCTTTATCCCTAGACATTTGATATACTTCATAATAGTCATAGTTGAATGAGAAATTTCCCTGAGATAGGAGGCTGGACCACATATACCTTCAAACTCCCATGCAACTCATTATATTGGGCTGGCCCTTTTATGTACACAGCAAGTATTTATTGAATATCTACTATATTAGTTTTCTGTGTTGCCATACGAAATTACTACAAGCTTAGTGGCTTACAATTACAAACGTATTATCTTACAGTTTTATTGGCCAGAAATCTAGGAGACATCTCCCCTGTTTGTAGGTTGTGTTCCTTTCTGGAGGCTCTAGGAAACATTCTTTCCTTTGTCTACTGAGATTTTGGTAGAATTCAGTTCCTTGTGCCTATCACCTGAGGGCTGTTCCTTCCTTCTAGAGCCTGCCTTATTCTTTGATTCATGTTTTCTTTCCTCCATCTTCAAAACCATCAATGCAGGATTGAGTCCTCACATTTTCTCTCTCTGATACTACTGGGCCTTCTTTCACTTCTAAGACCTCTTTGATTAGATTGGGCCCCTCCCCTAATCATCGAGAATAATCTCCCTATTTTAAGGTAGTTAAGGTATTCAGTACAAGGTAATTAAGGAATTAAGATAGTAGGACCTTAATTCCATTTTCAAATGCAATTCTCTTTTTCCATGAAACATACCATATTCCCAGGTCTGGGAATTAGAACACAGACATCTTTAGGAGGGAATTATTCTGTGTATCACAACTGCTGTGATATCAGCACTGACTGGTTCTTGTACTGGAGAAGAATTAGCCTTTAAGAAGCTATCCTATCATACTCTGAGTTTACAAATAATTAATTAATTCAATAAATATTTATGAGTACCAAGCGTGCCAGACATTGTTTTATGGGATGCTATCCTTGCCCTAAAGATAATATAGGCTACTAGAAATATCTACTATGTAAAGAAATGAATGTCACACTGAATGAGTACTATAATAAAGTGGTGAAATGTTCAACTTTTTTTTTATGGCTGGGGTCTGGGAAAGGGCAGAGAAGGAGACATTTAAATAGAATCATTTAGGATGAATAGAGGAAAGTATTTTAAACCAAGGGAACAGCATGGAGAAGTGAAGTGTATGGCATAGCCAGGGCTATAAATATAGAGGGCATGTTTAGAGCGGTGGGAGGAGGGGGAGCGGATCTGAAGAACTTGGAGTTTATACTGCTGGCACTGAGAAAAATTTGAAAAGTTCTAAACTAGGATGTGAAGATCTGATTTTCATTCCAGAGAGATCACTGAAGTAACACAAGTTGTAGCAGTACAGATAAGAATATCTGTCCCTCTTATGTAAGTAATCTTCAGTTATTTTACTTCCTAATCATTTATGTACATGCCTTAGCTTCCTTATAGATTGAAAATCCTTTAAGCCAAAAATCTGCAGTTGATTCATCTTTGCATTTACTCAATGCTCATAAAATTATTTTTAAGAAGAAATGCAGATAAATATTTGTTTGATAAATAATAGCAAACACATAATATAATCTCTCTCATTAGTTTTAAAATATTTTAATAATTATTATGTACACAAACAAAACATGTGTGCTTATAAATCAGATGCTCATTTGCTGTGTTAATCAACCTTTACCTGCATTTCTTCCAAGACAAATACTAACATAATATTTGATTAGGATTAAGGCCAAGGTTCATGCTCAGGAAGGCACTATGCTAAGTGCTGAATAGTCAAAGAGTCATAGAGCAAAGTTCCTATAATCTAAGAGTTTTTAGATATACCTGGGGTGAATAATACATGCACATAAATTACCTAACAATATCCAGGTATCACTTATATGCTAAACCACAATGGAGCAGCATACTCAATGAGTGTTTCTAGAAGTAAACGTTTGGGGAATTACCATGAGGTAGTTATAGGTTAGGAATACATATTTTCCCTTTAGACAGATCTGGGTTTGGGCCTTGACTCTGACTAGCTCTGTGACCTTGGGCAAATTATTTAATTTCTCTGTGACTTAATTTTCTGATCTGTGAATTAAGATAATTAGAATACTTCCTAGTTCATAGGGGAATATGAAGATATATTTATATATATATATATCTTATATCTAATAATATATATCTTCTAGTAATAGATATCTGTATATATAAAATATTTATATATAATAAATATATTTATAAAAACATATAATTAAGATTGTGATCTTAATCAAAGATTATCAATTTACTTACCTATAGTGTTTGGCACTTAGTAAAATCTTATAATATAAACATTTTATAATTATTTGTGTACAAAGAAGATTGTAAAGTCTTTCTGGAGAAGATAAGATTAAGGTTGAACTATGAAGAATAAGGGAGGCTTTTGTGGGAGGGGAAAGGCACGGAGAGGAGAGGAACTGAATCAGAAAAGTGGAAATTCAGCCTTTAGTGCTCTTCTTTCTTTCTGATAACCTCCACAAAGTAAAGTGCTTTTAGTTCAGGAAGGTTAAAGAAATGTAAGAGAATACCTGAAATTATTCTTCTAATATGACTGGTAATGTGTTTAAAGATGGCTTTATCTGTGGCATAGGACTTTTAACAAGAGCAATAGCCATCAGAAAATGGATATCAATAGAATTAGAAGGTCTTTTTTTAGAAGAAATCCATAGTGTATAAAGAGCATTCGGATCTTGTAGATTGACCTGTTCTGAAATAAAGTGCTGAGGTTGAGTCACAGTATCACAGACCAGGTGACTTAGCTAACCTGTCACTTCTATCTCTGCACTCAGAGACTTTGGTGAGTTCTATGTCCTATTTCAGGAGAGGAGCCTATGATGAAACATGAATTTTACCCATATTCCCTGGAACGCTCTGGGCAAATAAAAACTCCCTCCTGCTTTGAGAAGTGGTCCTGAGAGAGAGGGGTGGGGAGGAGTGCATCTTGCTGCCACATTTCTTAGGAGACAAAGAGTAGCTTCCATTCTATGAATGCAAAGTAAACTTCTGCCAAATGCCTATGGCTGTGGAGTCAGAGATGTAGTGTGCTATAGGACAACAAAGCATAGACTGCACCAGTCATGGGTGAATAAAATCGTACCATGACTTACCACCCAAATGACGATGATTGAAATGAAGATATGGGCGGAAGTGGTTTAAAAACCATCTATACAACAGATTGCTTGGATTTAAGTCTCTCCGTAGGGTAATCAAATATCCAGATTTGCTTGGGAAGAAGAGATTTCTTGAAAAATAGGACTTTCAATGCTAAAAGTGGGACAGTCCTGGGGAAACTGGCATAGTTGATACCTGTAACTTTCATGCCTCAGTTTCCCCTTCTATAAAATGTGAATTATAAAATGGCCCACTAAGGTTTTTTGCATAATATTTTTTACCAGGCCCAGGACATAGTAAAGCACTAATACCTATTGATTCGGTGTATGTGTCAGTTTCCTATGGCTGCTGAAACAAATTACCACACACTTGGTGGTTTAAAATAATAAAAATGTATTTGCTCATGGCTAGGAAGGACAGAAGTCCAAAATTAGTTTATCAGGCTGAAGTCAAGGTATTGGCAGGGATGCACTCCCTCTGGAGGCTCTAAAGGAGAGTTTGTTCTTTGTCTCCTCCAGCTTCTAGTGGCTACTGGCATTCGTTGCCTTCTGGCAGTAGCACTCCTATCTCTACCAATCCGTATATATCCCTCTTCTTTCCTTGGTATAGTCTCTCTCTTTGCCTTTCTTATAAGGACACTTGTGATAGCATGAAGAGCCCACCTACATAATCCAAGACAGTCCCTCATTTTAATATTCCTAATAACATGTGCAAACCTGATCATTTTACAAGCTAATATTCAGCCTACTTGTTGCAGTCATCAAATGAGATAAGAGCTGGGAATACATTGGTGCTCATTGTAGATTGAGGTTTGTTTTTTTTTTTTTTCTTTTTTCCTGTTATTCCTTTCTCTTTCTCCAATAGATGGCTTAATGAACTTTACTGTCTCACAGTTTTGGAGGCTGAAATTTAGTCTGTCAGTAGGACCATGTTTCCTTTGAAACCTATTGGGGAAGAATCATTTCTTACCCCTTCAACCTTCTGGTGTTTGATGGCAGTCCTTGCTCTTCCTTGGTTTGTAAATACATCACTGCGATCTCTCCCTCTTGTCCTCACATGGCATTTTCTCTGTGTGTCTGTGTACATACATCCATCTTATTATAAAGACGTGAGTCTTGTTGGATTAGAGTTCGCCCTAATGAACTAATTTTCATTTGATTACATCTCTAAAAAGCCCATTTCCATTTAAGGTGACATTTATGGGTACTGGGGGTAGAACTTCAACCTACCTTTTTGAGGAGACACAATATACATTTTTGGGTAGACAATATACCTTTTTTGGGAGGCAAAAGATACAATGTCTTGATTTTCTTTTGAGGAACCATCACACTCTCAATTCTCAGACACAAGCTTTTGATTAGGAATCAACTGACCAATTCTCAATTCTAAGGAAGAACTATGACTGGTTTAGTCAGAGAATCTGCCTCATCTCCCAGACCCCACTCTTGGTTCTGGGTGTGTATACATTTCAGTCAAAACCATTGAAACAGTAAGAGATATTTTCTAGTGTTCTTGGGGGGAAAAAGAGGCTTATTTGTTCGTTTGTTTAATTGATTTGGAGACAAAGTATGGAATAAAGGATTTGAAGTTTGGGCCTACTAAAGCCATCTCACTAAACATTAGGGGCATCAAAAAGCAGATAAAGCCAACCTACAGAAGGAAAGATACCAAGAGATAAAGAGAGTTATGCCCTGATGACATTGTATCTCACCCACTCAGTACCTGAAACCATCCAGTTGCTAGAGTCTTCCAGGACAAAAGGGAAAAAAAAAAAAACTTTTTGTCTCTTTTCATCTAAACTAGTGTGTTAGAGTTTCCTGCAACAAAAGTATCCTAACTCTATTGTGCTGAGGTTGGAGAGATAGACTTCCCATTTATGACAGGAATCTGAAAAATAATAATAGCAAGATAATACACTTGAATAATTACTATGTCCCCAGCTTGGAACTTTGTATGGATTAGGTCATTTAGTAGCTACAACAACCCTAGAAACTATTATTATCTTTATTTTATAAATGAGGAAGTTGAGGCATAAATATGTTAATTTCCTTATTTGAGTTCAGTGATTCAGTGTCAGAATGGGAATTGAAACTATACAGCTTGAATCCAGGGTCCATTCTCTGAGCCACTCTGATACTGCTGACTCTTTGCTATCAGGACCTGCACCAAGAAAGCTTAGAGAAACTCCAAATATTATATATATATATATAAACCTATATATATAAACCAGGGGACTCATTAACACTACACAAGACCCCAACCATTGTTCCCTGACCTCCTCCATATAGTTTGCTATTGCTGTGTAGCAAATTAACACAAACTTAGCAACTTAAAACAGTATGCATTTATTATCTTCCCCCAAACAAGAGACACTTCAGGATCTCACAAGGTTAAAATCAAGATGTCAGCTGAGCTGTGTTTCTTTCTGCAGCTTGAGATTGTCTTCTGAACTCATGTGATTATTTCCAGAATTCAGTTCCTCACCATTGTAGGGTGAGGCCCTTAGCTCCTAGAACCCACCCGCCATTCCCCGCCACGTAGCCCTCTCCCCAACATGCAAACTTAACTCTTCAAGCCCAGCAGGAGTGACAATCTCACCACCTTTGCCATATAACACAACTTATTTAAGACAGGAACTATGTCATCATATCAGTGAGTATCACTCAAACTCAAGTGGAAAGAATTACTCAGGGTAGGTACACTTTGGGGTGGAAACATTGTGAGCCACCTCAGAATCCAGGCTCCACACTCCCTGTCTCCCTCCATAATGAAAGTGGCACACATGGGGGAAGTATGCCATGGGAGGCACCACGTGTGTCAATGGACTTCCACAGAGAACAGAACACAAATGTGCTGCTCCTCATTGAGATGTTGTGGGAAAGCATGGCAGTCACCTAGAGCATTATGAGATTAAAAGACCTGGAAAATGATAGAAAGTTTCTAAAATGAAAGAAGACTTCAAGGTCACCCCTCCTAAAAGTATTGCCTCCATGAATGTGGTTAAATTGGGCAGAAACCACCTTGCAAAATGGTTATTACACTTAGTCGCAGTTCATTAGGACTGTTTTGTGAGTAACTCTGTTGGTGTTTCTGAATCCCCATTGGTTGTGGGGTCAGTCCCACTAAATCTGCCCTGCTGCAATAACAAATCTTTTGGTAAAAATCTATTTGGACTGCAAGTACTTAGAATCAACCTGATTTATTAGACTGAATTCAAAGAGGATTCTTAATTTGAAATCTGTTTAAAATGAATATTAGTTAAAATGGTTTATTTTTCATTAAGAGAGCATTTCCATGAAAGACTAACCTTAAATTACCTTTTTTATTTAGCTAAAGTCTGCCTAAGAGAATGGGAGGTAAATAAACACGTTGTGTTATTGAGCAATTTTTATCTTTTGTTTATATTAAGTAGGCACAGCAAGACTATCATTACTGCAAAGAAAATTGCATTGTTCTATTGCTAAGTTTCAAGCTTTGAAACAGAAACTGATGTAAGCTTTTAAGCTATGATATTCAAACATATATTTCCAAAGAAAATTGATTGGTCATTTAGGGTTTTTTCAATCACTAACTATGGTCATCTTTTTTCCCTGTTTTGATTTTCTTTCATACTGTTCAGCTTAGAATGAAGCCTCTAAGAGTTGTGTGAGGTTGATCTTACAGTCTTAAAATTACTATTGATCATTTTCAGTGGACTTAATTTATTTAAATGTAATTTCAGATATCCAGTTATATGCATATTGTGCTGACATTCTTTCTTGATGCTGATTACATTGCCATAGATTTAAATGCTTCCCTCCCTCCTTTTGCCTTCCTCATTTCCCATTCTATCTCTGCCAAAGATCTGATTTTCCCACCCAGTCTTGCTGACTGCAGTTGCTTGCACTGAGGACCCTGTTTGTAGCTTCTCCAAGCCTCTCTGGCTTCTTTTAGAAAAGAACCATTATCATACTAATGATTCTGGCTCCAGGAATCATTGAGAGGAGAGGGACTGTGATAATGGATATGGCCTGTTGCTTTTTTTGCCCTGTCCACCCTCATCAACACACTGGTAAGGGAGTTTCTAAGGCCTACTGCTTTTCATGGCAGGTGCTCAGAATTCTCTTCATATGAACTTTCTTTACCCCAAACCATCCCTTTCAAATATTTTATTTTATGTAATTCACACTTTAAACCCATTTCTGCCCTTTTTTGATTCAGTGATCACTTTTGATCAGCTCTCTTTAAGGACTGATTTGCTTTACTTCTCAGAGTCATAACAAGCTGGCTACCTCGGGTAGGAACCCTCTAATTTGAATCCATGGGATCAACCCATTGCAACAGATGAGGATGGCCACAATCCCTGAAAAGAGGGAGAATAGAGGCCAGAAAACAGGAGAGGTGGTTTCTAGTTGGCACAATGCAAATGTCCACCCACCTAGTCCCTGATGGAAGACGATTTCTTAGAGACTAAAGTCATCGTTTGGGGGTGCCTAGTAAAAACAACTCAGACACTAGAAGGGAGAAAGTCTACTCTATCCTCAGTGATAGCTGCACTAATGCCTACAGCAAAATTTTTCATGAAATTCCACGAGAGGATTTGATTCTTATAGTTACAGTCTAAGTATTTGCTGAGTTTGGGGATTTAGCTATATTCTTCTGCTTGCTCAGGTCTAGGCTGAGCCCAGTCACTGCATGACTTAGATTAGATTCCCAGAAACTGAGAATTGCATGCATATTTACTAGGGGATGTTCTCAGGAGATACATCTGCAGGATTGCACAGAGGGAGAAGCTGATCCATAATGAGGTAACTAATGAGGCATTAGTCAATCTGTGGCAAGCTCTGCACTTGGGATGGCCCTCAGAGTTATCCTAAATTGAGGCAAAGGGAAAAAACTTCTTACCTCTATGCAACCTAATCATTTACATCTTTGAGTGGAGCAGCACAATATCCACTATAGTACATTGTTACACGAAGAAACAGTGCACAGTTAACTGTAATAGCAATATTTGACTTATAATCAAGCAACATGCTAAAACATGCTAAACATCACCTATCACTAGCTATCATTAAGTGCACACACTGTTAGGACTTATGGCCAGTGTCTTAGAAAAAGACAGCTCGTCATTTGAACCATCTGAAGTGAGTTCTATGAAAGCAGCACTTCAAAGATCTAGATGGGTCAGGGGATGTATAGGGATAGTGAGGCACCCAGAGGCTAGCAACAGTAGGGGGCAATGAATTCCCCTGGAGTAGAAAGGACAAGAGAAGTAGAGAGATATGGAAGCCCAATGAGAGTTGGAGAGACAAAGGAATATCAGCATCAGAAGGAGCTATAGTCCTGGAGATGCACAACTACTGACAGAAAGGTGGTGCTGAAGCCCTTGATTACAGGCTGGTGTCTTCTATTGGCCAACCCAGCTGGAAATCACCTAACAAGTGAGTCTCAGAGATGCAGTACACAAGGGCTAGTCTCCTGTGGCAAAGAGTAGGATGAGAAGAGCAAAGAATGGATAAGAACTGGCAAATGGAGAATAGTCAGCACAATTTCCAAATAAAACATAAATTGTTTTTCTACCCAAAAAGCAAGCCATGGTCTCTAACATATTTGACAAATAATCCCTAAGCAAAACACTTAACAAAAAGACTATGCCAGCTGAGATTCCTAGGTCTAAGGATAGAACTTATCTACTCATTTTATGTTTTTCTCTTTAGAAGAAGCCCTTAGTAATGAAATGTTGAAAGAAATTCTATGTTGTAACCACCAGGCCATTTTACTTGTTGGGCAAGTACCATATGACAAATGCTATTTTTGAGAGTGTGGCAATTATAGATACTAGAGAAGCCACCAGGAGAATAACTAAAAGAAATTATTATTACTGAATGCTCAATGTGGTATGTGTGGCTTTTGCGGTACAACACCCATTGAGTGAGAGTCACATGATTCAACATTATACATAAGTTTGTCCCAAATTTACCCGGTAAGGGGCAAATTACCAGTACAGTTCTGAATAACATTATTGTAGCTGTTAGTCTTTGTGTGCATAATTCCCCCCATCCATGATGTTTACAATTTTTTCCTTAGTGTTTCTTTGAAAAGTGGTACAATTACAATATTTTCATTATACTGTAGCTTACACAGATAATTAAACAAATAAATATGCTCTCACACAATTCATTTTAAACATTCCCAGTCTTTACAAAACACCCTCATTTGGGAAGAATAAAGATATTCAGAGTACCTGCAATTTTTATATTCTTCTACAAAGACATCATCTGAAAGATTAATAAAACTCATCAACTTAAGGCAAAACCTTAATAATTCTCTTTACAGTCAGAAATGAAACTATTGCAAAATAACAACTCTTACATGGGAATAGGAAGAATAGTATATTTTCATTTTGGAGAGATTAAAAATGTATTTCTCAAAACTCATTGACTTTACCATTGAGGCAGTAGTTCAGTAAACTTTAAGTGTTTAGTACATTTGCAAAGATGAATTCAAATCTTGAAATTTGGGGTTTTTACCATATACCATTTTTTGAAGTGCTAAATCTGCTAAAAATTGTTACTTAGCTACAATAAGCAAACTTTCAAAAACATCTAGACCTTATTTTCAAAGTAATAGAAATTAGAGTAATCTGGATGAATGTGTTTATTTTGCCAATAAAGAAACCAAGTCTCAGAAACATTGAATGGCTTTCCAAGGTCTCACAGCTGGTTACTGCCAGAGGCAGAATTATAACAGGCAGTCGCCTCAGTACTGTCACTGTGTCCTTTCTCTTATTCAGCACCCCTCTTCAAAAGGTCTTTTTACTTTGTCTTTCAATAAACATTTATGGGCCTGTACTCTAAGCCAAGTTGGGGATGGGCAGGTGAATAAGATATGTACCCAGCCCTTATAGAAACCCACAATTTCGTGAGGGAGACAGTTGAGTAGATGAATAATTGTTTACTCTGCATTTTCATACATGTTTTGAAAGCACAGAGGAGGAAGTGTTTGGCTATCTCTTAACCTGGCTTTGGGAGTTGATTTCCTAGCTTCAATTAATACAATTCCTGGGGTCTTCAAATACATCATGTCCTTAACAGGCATGGTCCTGGTTTCTTGCACACTGTTTCTGTTGGCCTTCTGTGTTTTCCTGCCACTCCCACAATCCTTTGTTCTGATTTATCGCCTCATGCAATAGTTGCTGTTTGCGTGCTACCATTTCTGATTTTGAAAGTTCAAAACCATCTGCAGCAGGAATGGAAGCTTCTCTTCAGAAGAAGACAGAATACTCACAGTGGCTTCTGCTTCTTCATTTTGCTTCTTGAAGGATTGTCTTGTTCTTTGTGTTTCCCTCCTTTCCCCCAACCTCTCATGTCCCCTACTCTCAAACTGGAGAATGGGCTTTTAATGACACTATCTGAGTGTTACACCCTGATTCATTGCACATGACTGGTGACGGTCATAAGCATGACATGCCCCCATGGGTGTGCTAAGAATTGTGTACTTCAGACACATAAGGCATAAAGTCCTTTTTTTTTTATAGGACAGCCCATAGGATAAAAAAGTAATGAGGGTGTTATAAAAGAATTGAGTACCTCTTAACTGTTTACATAAGGTTATGAAGTCAACTATGAGCAAAATCACTGTTCTAAAGCCTGCTTCCTCAGTAACAATCACTATCTGGGATCAGTTCCAGAGCACTGAATGCTGTCCTCCTCAAGAAGGTTTTTCTTTCCCAAAGTGACTTCATTTCTCCTCTCTGTCCTTCATAAGTTGGTAATCCTAGGGCCAATCTTTGGAGGCTAAGTCATTTTCCAAGCTTCTCTAGGAAATCTCTCATATATTCAATTTACTCAGTAGGGATCACAAGGTGGATAAAGAGAGTGAGCGAGCCAGTCTCCTGGCTGCAAAGAACCACTTTGCAATACCTGCAATATCTGGCCAAACCATCAGGCGAGCTCCTACCCTCTGTGTTATCGCAACAGGCAGATACTATCTTTGAGCAAGTATCCTATTGACCTTACAGCCCCATACCACGTGATATGTATTCCAAATGAAGCTTAAACTGCCCACTGTTACCAGTTGAGGACTTTCTGGTTAACTCCTTGTATGTGATTAACATTTGTCCTAAAAAGTTAACACTGATGCCTCTGAAAACTTTGAACTTTACTTCTTTCCATTAATTATGGTTACATACACTTTTACATAGTGATGATATTTACTGATGGCCATTGAAAACTCTACCATGTGATTTTGTGTCTCATTTATTAGAAGTATGTGAAAGAAGCACATGCATTTTTTGGCAGAAATGTGTAATTTTTAAGTATTATCTATAATTGTAAAAGGCTTTGGGATATACACTTTAGAAGATTCATTATAAATAATTTCAATTCCAGTTTTGAGCCTAAGGGAGAATGTTGTACATTTGAAATGGCAGACGTTGGGGTTCACCTGAGAAAGTCCCTGTGTCTTACAGGCAATAGACATTCTAAGATCTGGCCTGTAAATTCAATGCTCTCCTCATTGAGGACTGGATGTAAATCTGTGCCACATAAGTGATCCGTGGCCTCTCCTATCTAAAAGCCCTTTTCTATTGAGGATGAGTGTCTTAGAAGAAGTCCTATCTGTGACTTGACTTTCCTAATACCACCAATAACTTCTACCAGCATGCTGCCGTGTACACAGTCCTGTTTGCTCACTCAAGGGAGAAAGCAGAGGCTTTTTGGACATGCACGAAGTCCCTATGAAGATAATAGGATTTCCATGTGCCTACAGAAGGATAAATCAGCCTTTTGTTAAACTGTTACATAAACTGTTCTCTCATTTTCCCTGAAATAAAATTCTATGCTCATTTTCCTCCAGTTCTGTGGCTTTGCACTGTTGGCCTAATTTAAGTATCTTTGCTTTTGGATTGAGGTACCCTATATGATGCCTAAATGTAAAATCAATGTTTGATGACAGATACTTTGTGTTCATTTAATATGTGAATTATATTCCTCTTTTTAATAGATGAGCTATTTGCAACCCGGAGCATCTTCATTTCCAGTTTCACCCACCAATATTCTCATTTCTTCCTTCTTGGGCTCTTGCCTTCCTGACAGTTGAAACACTCTGTGAAGTTGCATTTAGCATTACTTTGTATTTTTAGTGTCTTCCCCTGCCATTAGTTAGTATTTTGGTTGTTCCTTAATATATCTCTTTACTTAAGATTTTTGTAAAATTTAAGAAAGTTTCAAACTCATTTCCTTTTTAATTTTATGTTTCCTCTTTTTTTTTCTTCCAAAAACAGCTTTTACTGTACACTTAGAAAGCTGAAATGTTATTATAATTCTGTAATTATTCTCTTTGACATCTGAACCTACTAATTTACAATTTTGTCTTAAGGCAGGGCAGTAAAGGATGATCTTGACTTTTTAAAAAATGACTAATTCACAAGCTATACTTAAGTGGCCACATGCAGGGAGAAGAATACTGGGCATCTGGAAACCTGATCTTAAGTCCTGGTGTTGCTGCTAACAAGCTCGTATCTTTGGGCAAGTTACTTACACTCTGAGTTTGTCTTTTTTTTTTTTTTTTTTTTTTAATGAATTGAGTTTTGGTTCTTTTCAGCTTTGTATTTCTATATGAGAAAAGCCTCTTTGGTTTTACTCTAATGTACCAATTGAGAATAAGACAGGGGAGAGAAAAAGGTAAGAATTTTCTTGGATAGAACATTAAATTGTGAGTCGTAGGAATGCTTTGATCAAGATGCCACCTCCCCGAGGGCTGTTTTTGAGATAGAGATAGAATAAACCTCCATGAGCTCCAGTTCTTTCCTTTTGCACTTCATTCTCTGTACTTCTAAAAGGAATAAAAATCCATTATATCATTAGAGAAGGTCAGGGGGTGGGGGGAAGATTAGCAGAGTCCTTTGCTGCATATTGGGAAGCAAAGGTAGCTAAATAATGGTGTATTTCTCCCATTAAAATTGCCTCCATAACCTTCGCCAGAAATAGCATTTGAGACTTAGAAGAGAATTAATGTTCGGTAATTTTTGGATCCTTATTTAAATGTGACTTTCAAATATCTTTCCCAAGAGGAGCACTTAAAAAGATCCATCAAAGCAGTAGTGCTAATAATCTGCCATGGGACCTGGGCAGTAGGTTAAGAGACTAACCTCTCGTTAATTAGGTGAAGGATTCACAACATGTTAGGAGTGCACCTGAGCCCAGTATTCATTTTTAGAAGAGTGATCTGTCCATGAGTGAGATGATATTGGGATTATCAAGCATCTAAGCCAAAGGAAGGAGAGGGGAACAAAAACTTTTTTTAAAAATCTAAAACTCAAATTTGGGGTGCCTGGGTGGCCCAGTCGGTTAAGTGTCTGACTTCGGCTCAGGTCATGATCTCACAGTCCGTGAGTTTGAGCCCCATGTAGGGCTCTGTGCTGAGAGCTTGGAGCCTGGAGTCTGCTTCGGATTCTTTGTCTCTCTCTCTCTCTCTCTCTCTCTCTTTCTCTCTCTCTCTCTCTTTCTGCCCCTCTACTGCTTGCGCTTGTGCTGTCTCTGGCTCTCAAAACTAAATAAAACTGTTAAAATTTTTTTAAGTTATAAATTTGAAGATAGTGAAATTGTTTTTGGTTTAAATGGTTTAAAAGGGCATTTACGATGGAATCATTTTGGCATTCACTAGAAAGCAGAGAATGTCTGTATGTATAAGTGTGTGTATATGTCTTAGAAGTAGAAATCCAAGTAGGTATAAAGGATCAGCTTCTGAGGGAACACGGCCCTGGCACACCTGGACTTCTCTTTCCAAGCTCCATGTTACCACTTCACCTTTTGTCCACAACACCACAAGTCACCAATAAAGTCTTCCAAAACTACCTTGCAAAGGTGGTACTCAAAGTGCTTCATGCACTTCAGGAAGGTACTGGGGGTTATTGAAGCCTATGACTTAATCTGCTGATTCATTCAGCCACTTGAGGCGTTGGGGAAAGAAAGGGAGGTGTAGCATAGGGAGCAGCTGAAAACAATAGTACTCCTGTCCTCTGGCACCGAGGAAGTCAGGCCTTACGGTTCAGAATCAAAATTATTTGCCAAAGACATAATCATCTTTAGCAGTGAGCTGGAGCCAAATGATTTACCCACCATACCCAAACCTAGGAACTTTTTATTTGTTTTCAGCTATCCCATTACTGACAGATGTGTAGAAGAATAAATTCTGACTTTGCAGAAACTACTATTCTTAGACTCTGAAAAATACATAGGATAGAGGTAAGGGCTAAGGTCAACAACATTATTTTGAAAGATATTTCTAAATAAGTCACCTATAAAACTTTGGTCGTTAAAGAGAAGATACATAATGAAGACTGAATGCAATAAGAAATGAAATGACCTAGGGGCACCTGGGTGGCTCAGTCGGTTGAGTCTGTTTCTTGATTTTGGCTCAAGTCATGACCTCATGGTTTGGTTCATGACGTTGAGCCCCATGTTGGGTTCCACGCTGGCAGTGTGGAGCCTGCTTGGGATCTCTCTCTCTATCTCCCTCAAAATAAATAAATAAACTTAAAAAATTAAAAAAAAAATAAAATAAAATGACCTATATTGCATGTCTTCTCTACCTTAAGAACTATGCTGCTTTGTTCAGAGCCTCTTCTCTCCTTCCGGAATCCCCCTCCTCTTCACTGTGTCATCTCTAGTTACACGAGACTCTTTAAGTACACAAAGGGCCTTTATTTTAGCAGGAAGGAGTGAAAGAATACATTAAGGTCAATTGGGTACTTTTAATGTTTCTTATGTTCTGTGGAGAGATCAGATCAGTGTGAAACAAGAAGATAAGAGTAACACAAGTGACACCAGTAACCACAACAAATAACCTCAATTATTAAACAAGGCAGTGTGGCCATGATGATGGAGGTGTCTCTGAGTAAGAAGTCAGAGGGTCTGTAGAAGTGGTTTCCTATGTCAATTTAAACTGGCTTGTGTTCATGTAAAATCAATTCACACTTCTCCTGAAGAACCAGACTTTGTCGTGGTCTGTGATCTTAATTAGCAATCACAGGACCCTTCTATTCTTTGTCAAATACATCTTAAATAGGATTGTACCAACTTTAAGGATTTTAACGTTAAGATGGCTTGGGAACATTTGATTTCTTTTGTATTCCTACAACTAGACTTTTGCCTGTTAACATTTCTAGACTAAGGTAGAAATGGACTTGAGAATATACAAGAGGTTCATAACCTTGCTTATAAAAGATAAGAAGTCTTGCCCTCGACCTCTCAAAACCCTGAAAATCTCTTCTATGTCTGGCCAGCAATGCTAGAGACTGGGATTCCAAGATGAGCAATTCTTATAGTCATAAAATACATCTTTACATTAAAAAATGACAAAGTTGAATTTTCCCTAAGCCCTGTGCTTCTGGTAAATTGTGAAATTGAAAGGAATCCCCGTACCCTTCTCTGTTCTGAAAAAAAAAAAACACTTACTGAAAAGCACTGTTCTTCCCCATATTTACTTAGATAAACTTAGATAAGGTTCTGGGTTGCCTCCTTTGTTTATCGACAACAAGGCCAGACCCTCCACATTCCCTTTCCTTGTCTCATAAACAATTAGCTTAACTGTTTTGTCCCTACTAGTTCAACAGAAAGTGCTTATTAACCAAATTTTGGTTAAGATTCTCTCTTTCCCCCAAGTCCCTGAACTCTGGCCCACGCTTAGCTTGACCTAGCACAGAACTTCCCAGAAGGGTCCCTCCTGGAAAATTGGAAAATGGGTTGGCTCGAAAAGAATCTGGTGACACTTTCTCTGATCCCCTATCTGACCCCACCACTTTTCACCACCCTTCCGTACATCTCATTCTCTGTCTGGCCTTGTCGATAATAGAAAAACACTTTCTGCATAGTTCTTGAGATTCTTGCAGATCTTATGGTCACAGCTTACTCCTGTTGCAATATCTCCCTATTCTGATAGTCCCTCTCACCACTTACAATTATTCTTTTGAATAAGGTCTCTCCTTCCTATGTCCAGAAGCGTTTTATTATTTGACAGTAACAAACGTTTTTTTTTTCCAAAAACAATTTTTGCTGATTTTTATTTATGATTTTTAAGGGGGACTGCTTTTCTCTATGCTCCACGTGCAGTTTAAATACCCATTTTATATAGTGACTCTGTATGGGTGTTGAGAGAAGGGTCCCCTGGTGTAGGTCTTTCTGGGATTTGTCTGCTTCCTGTAGCAGGAACCGCCTCTGAAGTGACTGGACAGGAGGAGGAACACATGCTCTTTAAAAACCTCTTCAGAGCTTTGGAAAACCAGACAAAGGCCTAGCTAGAGGGCAGACCACTCAATATATTTCTAAATCTTTTGAACATCCAGAATTTACATAGGGTTGAGCGATGATCCATGATTACACTGCTGGATAAGGGATACCATTCACTCCTAAAGAAAGAGGAAGAAAACATTACTTTTTCACATCATTCAGAACCAGGGCTTCTGATGAGAGAACATGACACAGGAGTACTTCCTGAGTCAGATGCCAAGTTTTGGTAAATTTTACAGTAGTGCGGTTTCATTTGCCAACTGTTCTCATTGAACAGCAAGAGCCTTTGAGTCCTGGCTTGGAGTAATTCTAAGATAAAATACTGAAGAGAACATGATATGTAAATGCAGAACGGGTTGGCTTCTTGACTCAATCACTATATAAACCCAAGTATCCTTTTTGTTGTGGAGTACAATTACCGCCGAGAAAAATCAGCGCTCTCACCAAGCTGCGGTCCTTGAATTTTTAGTCAACATGTTAAATCCTAGTGCTTGCCTGTTTTTACTGTTGGCCTCCCTACCGAGTCCCCAGAGAAACAGGTTGAGTAACCAGTTATGCCTGGGGCAAGACGTTGATTACTGCACAGTCAGAAACAAAATAAACTATCTGCAGATATATCAGAGAACAAAAAGATTGGCTTTGGAACAATGGGGAAAAATTGCAATTAGGCTTTTTCTTCCCTCTTTTCAAAACTACACTTTGGCCTGCGTTATTTATTTTGTATCTTTCTCTCTTGGTTTTTTGGCCTATCACAATGCTTTCTACATTTTGATAGGCTGGTAATGCAAGGGCAAACTTATTTATTACTTTTGTCTCTTAATTGAATGTCAATCATGTTCCATTTGAAAAGAAATGGCCTTCTTTGTAATTGAGAGCTTTACGGATCTTTTCCTAGTCTGCTCTAATATTTTAGTACGTACATTTCCTTTTATTTTACTATTTATAAAGTTGTTATAAATCAAACCAATTGCAGTATAACAGGAAATGGTTGGCAGTTTCTATCTCAAAGACTCATTCATAATTTCCCAATTACATGTAGTTTAAAGACATAGCATCCAATCTGCAGTCTTTGAAATGGTGCCAAATTCCATCTGCTTTCCTGCATATTGCTATAGTTATTTCTGAGCATGCCATGAGAGGGGGCTTCTGAGAACTCTAACTTGAACACAAACCTCTCTCTCAACAGAACCTTACTGTTAATCTTGCAATTTTTTGTTCAATAGCCTTCTCTTACATAAATGCATAGTTTTATTGATTTCCACATCCGGTTGCTTAATGACTCCCACTAGCAAACCTATCAGCATTTCTTTTCCATTCATACCAGGAAGAGCTGATACTTCTTCCAACATTGCCTCAAATTCATAAAAGGTCGATTCTAATGGAATACAAACAGAATTGCCATACGTAAATGCTGGCATAATGCTAGATTTTTCTGATGCAATTCTTAGGTTACATCTCAAAATTCTATCCCTTTGCGAGGGCAAGTTCAGAATTTTTCTGCATGCAGTGTCACTAGTAAACTGTCTTTTATTGTTTTGGCTTTTCCTTAAGATTCCTTGTTTTCTCTCCTAGTTATATGCCTTTTAATTTAGAGAGTACTTGTGGTATAATATATAATGTATGCATGAGTTTTTAAAAATCGGCACATTGAGTTGACAGAATTTAACATTCCTTTGGAAAATTATAAATACCCCAGTGCTAAAGCCTGCTATCCAACAGGCACACCAAACAGCTGAAACAAATGGAAAAAAATCTTGTTCTTTATGCATTAGGGCTAACGTCATGATAGATTTATTACATAATCTCTAACACATTCTATGTTGGATTCACAGCAAAAGCACTGTCATTCCTTAAAAACTAGGCATTTCTGCACCTGCAGAAATACCCAGGTATTTTCTCATTCTTTTTAAAAATTTTGTTTATTTTGTACTGATTTTTATTAAAATGCTAAAAGAAATAGTAAATTTTGATAGTACATACTGCCTGTGTGATTACTTCCATTTTTAGATGAACTCTCAAACCTTGTCTTGTTCAGTTGGATTTCTGTTATCCTACTCTTCGAATCAGTATTTTTATGGCTTCCACAAGCTGTTTGGACTTGCCAGAACATTTTCTGTCTCTCATTTCTCTAGCTATAGCAAGCTCGCTCTGCCACAATGCTTTCTGTGGCAGACTGGAACTTTCTATCCATCGGCATTAGCAACAATTTTTAAATATGGTGTGAAACTCCCTTGGTACATCTTATACTGGTGAGAGGTGTTACACAGCAATGATTTTCCATTTCTTAGCTAGTCCCACATAGATTTCAACCAGATGTAGACCTGAGGCCAGAAACTTAGGTTTACAAGAAATATTGTATTTTTTCATTGCCTGTGACAACATTAGTTTAATGCTAAGCCCTCATCCTGCACGCTAGTGAGATATTCAGGCTTTGCTATGCTTTGGGCTTTCCTCCTCCCCCCGCACCCCCCTCCCCAACCAGAGATGACAGGGTTTGATGTAGTGCCACTGATTCTTGTTGGAGTGGGAGGGGGACTGACTGATAATGGTTGTGTGACCATACCTGTAACTACCAATATGTCCTTTGTGCTCATCTATAGAGCCTACTTACATCCCACTCCTCACTGGACAGTTATTTTCATGGAGCTGGGGACTCTGACGTCTGTGTTCCCTCTTTTTAGAAATAACACACAGATTCTTCTCTTGCTGTCTTCCAAGGTCAGCTCCCTACTGATCTAGGATCCACAGTTCTCTACCTTGCCATTCTAAAACCCTAGTCTCCACATCAGGCATGAGATTTAGAAACCTTAGGCCTGGAAGTCCTGTTAGCTACTTTCACTGCCCACCCTGCCCGAATGTGCCCTGCTGGCAGAGAGAGACGGTAGGGGGTGAATCTGTACTTCAAGAACATATCCACACCCACATTAAATACCCTATGCCTATCCTACCATAATTGCTGTTCTGGTAGGCCAGACCTCTCCATGGCACTGAGAGACCTCTCCTAGTTCCTGGGATTGCTTCCCCAAAATAGTCTTCAACTGTCTAATCTTTCTATGAATTTGTCTTAGCTGAAGAGACCCATCATGCCCAAGGTCACACCCCTTCCCAGCAGAAATCTGCAGCCAAATTAAAGGTCTTAGGCTCAACCCCTTTGCTCCAACTCAGGGCAATTTTGAAGGGCTAGTCCTCTTTAGAGCTCCCGAGGAGTCGACTGAGCCCTTTCTGTGACTGCCTGGGGCCCTCCATCTCCCTCTGTCCAATCTTACTTCTTTCCATTTCATGCAGATATTGATCCTAAAAATATTCCCCATTAAACTTGCAGCAGGGTCTCTTGGTCTGCTTTCTAGGGAAACTACTCTGAAGCAACTTGGCTCCTTGCTGGGTCAGTACATCAATACCATCAATACAGTCTGCCTGTTACCTCCCACTTAAAGGTATAGGTAAATAAATAAATAAATAAATAAATAAATAAATAAATAAAGGTATAGGGTATCAAAACACATTATACCTGAGAGAGTGATTGCGGGTAAACCAAAGATGTATTATTCCCTTAGACAAAATAAATGAGGACCCGGGTCATGGACGTCTATTGGCAAAGAGTTTTGTGAAATTGAGGCAGTGAGAGACACACAAAGAAAGAGAGAGGATAAAAAGAAGTTGGGGGGACAGTAGTGAAGGGAGGTAATGAAAGAGAGAGATGAAGAGAAAGAGAGCAGGAGAATACAAGCCTTGTTCTGCAGATAAATAGTATATATAGAGATGATATATAGACATCTATTAGCCTATCTATATCTATATCTGTATCATCTATATATAAAATAGAGAAGCCTGCTGGCAGAATTTTTTTTTAATACAATGGGCAAGTTTTGAGTGACTAGTCCTAATGGGGAGAAATCAAAGGAAAGGACAGGTTGTCTTTCAAGCAAGGATTTATGGGGCATAGTAGAAGTGAGTAGGGCAAAACATCTGATGATTTCTGTCCTGGCAGAGGTTAAAATGGTTTAGCTAAATGCATTTGGTAAGAATTACTTGTGGCTAACTTTATTTCTCCATACAACTTCTCTTTCCCTTTGCAGGCTTTTCATAATCTTGATATTTGGGCCCTTTAGAGTTTCATGCTAATATGTCTTAGCTTGGGCTGTGACAATAGAATACTATAAACAGAGTAGTTTATCAACAAGAAGAGTTGATTTCTTACAGTTCTGGAGGTTGAAATCCAAGATCATGGTGCCAGCATGGCTGGGTTCTGGTGAGTTTGCTCTTGTAGGTTGCAGACAGCTCCTTGTATGAGCTAGCTCTTTGGTCTCTTCTTATAAGGGCACTAAACCCATTCAGGAGCACTTTACCCCTGTGACCTAATTACCACCCCTCCAAGTCTCCACCTCAAATACATGACATTGGAGGTTGAATTTCAACATATGAATTGGCAGGGGAGGCATTCAAACCCATAACATACCTTTATTCCTGAATCCGTTTACAAGTGTCTCTATTTCTGGAAAGCAGAGATTTTTTTTTTTTTTGCCTCGATTGCACTGATTTTACTTATTTACAAGTTGCCATGCCTTACATGCCTAGTCAACTAATGACTGTTGAGTTCTCCCTATTTCCCGCTAGTCTTTTTCTGGTGTTGTGGAATATTCACTATGTGTCTGTGTGTCTGGCCAGCAACATGGAGTAAGTGAAAGGTGGAATTCAGTCTTTTTTTTTTTTTTTTTTTTAATTTTTTTTTTTTTCAACGTTTTTTATTTATTTTTGGGACAGAGAGAGACAGAGCATGAACGGGGGAGGGGCAGAGAGAGGGAAACACAGAATCGGAAACAGGCTCCAGGCTCCGAGCCATCAGCCCAGAGCCCGAACTCACGGACCGCGAGATCATGACCTGGCTGAAGTCGGACGCTTAACCGACTGCGCCACCCAGGCGCCCCTGGAATTCAGTCTTATGGAGATAGGCTTAGCTGTTGAATTTGGTGAAAGAAGTACACCTAAGAAGGCAAAAAGTGTCAACAGGATTCTAGGAACCTGGGGATGGGCTTGCCAAGACAAAACAAAACAGGAAACAAAACAGAAACCATGTCATGAAGTTTACATGGGAAAAAAAAAATGAGACAAAGAGATTCTCAATGGCTATGGGCATCACTGAAATGCACTGATCTAGTCCCTGATTATAAGTCTCAGGGTCACCTCAGAGTCCTCTTCAGAGTAAGGAAGTCCTAATGTGGAAGCATAATTTATGTGTAAGGTCTGGCTGACAGGGTAGTCTGAGAAATGCCGATCATATTTGGCCCATGAATTAGGACATGACTAGTTTTCAGGAAGGAGGTCATAGACATTCTCATAGTTTCCTACTGGTAGAGCAAGGGCTCTAAGCATTCTCTGCAAAGAAAAATACGGTTCAAATAAAGACTGCTGTAAAATTTTTGAATTTTCTCCCACTCTCTTCTTGTGTCAAAGAATATATTAGAGCTGACAGCTGTATTATGGCTTCCATATTGGTTAGACCAGTTGCTTAGAACAAAACATGTTACAGAATCAAACTTGCTGTAAATTTTTCCCAATTTCAAATCCTCCAGCCCCATTTATCCCTCATTCGGTCACAGAGATATTCCAATAGCACATTCCAATTCTTCCTTCCTTTCAAATCTTCTGATGTGTGCCAGTGTCTTAAGCAGACACTGTAATGTTCTTTTCCATTAACTTAGATGACATTCATTCTTCCTCATCCTGCACTGTTTCCTTCTAGATCTTTAATATCCATTCTATTTTTTTTCCTGGGCATTGACATCCTCCTCCAATGAATTTGTAAGATTATACTTTCAATCAACTTCATCTGTTTAAGACAGTTTGAAGGTTTGCACCAAAGGTAGAACTTCTCCTGCAAAACCTGAATTGTTCTGGGGTGGCTGGGTGGCTCAGTTTGTTAAGCATCCAGCTTTGGCTCAGGTCATGATCTTACAGTTCATGAATTTGAGCCCCATGACAGGCTTTGTGCTGACAGCTCTCTCTCTCTCTCTCTCCCTCAGAATAAATGAACATTAAAACAAATAAATAAACAAACCTGAATTGTTCCATTCTGCGAGAAAAAAAAAATGAATATAGCATAGTGGGGTGGGATTTCTTCTAAAATAAGCAGATGTTCCTGGGACTTTATAACACTCTTTGCAGATTATTAATTTATAGGAGACAAAAAGTAGTGGACAGATGGAGAATTATGAGAGGGAAAAGTCAGGGATTTAGCAAAGGGAGATTTAGAGCACCTTAGGGAACTAGAACTTGGGAGAGTTGTTCACCTTAAAGTATTCCTAAGGAATGATATCAGAATCTAAGAAATAAGTCTTGATTAGTAAAATTTCAGGGTCTTTTGGAGAGAAACATTGAGGCATGGTGCTTCCTAATATCACCTAAATCAAACTCTACTCCCTATGTGCATGTGATCCACTCTGAAGAAATACTGTAGCTTAAAAATGTATCTGATTCAGTGTCTACTGTTCTTTAATATTTGTAAGGTGCTTCATTCAATACCTGACCTGGCATACAGTATGAGCACAATAAATGATAGGTATTGCTTCACCTTTTTAATTCTCCTAGATGAATTTTAATATAATTTGATCACATCTGAAAAAAATTCACTGCTGCTACATTCAAATGAATTGCTAATTCAGCACATAAAGCCAAGGAAGTCTCACAAGCATGATAAAGAAGAGAAAGGAGAGAAGTAACTCTGAAATCAACTGGCTTGGAAACTAACAATGTGGAAAATAGAAACAAATAATATACTAAACTTAGAAAACACTGCTTTTGAGGAAATCAATACTGTTATCCCGTAGCCTTCCCACAATAAAAAAGTATCTGCAAGGTACCTCAAACTCCTGTATGCCCAGTTTTCAGGGCTGTTGGTCTTACCTGCTCCTTAAACCTGTAGTTCCATGCTTATGGCAGGCACGTGGAGTATTGTGTAGACATAAGGGAGAGATTTTGAATAGCATAATCTGTTGACCGTTGAACAACATGGTTTTGAACTGCGCAGATCCACTTATATGTGACTTTTTTCAACAAATACAGTACAGTCCTGCAAATATATTTTTCCTTCCTTATGATTTTCTCAGTAACGTTTTCTTTAGCCTATTTCCATTGTAAGAATACAGTATATAATAAGTATAGCATACGAAATATGTGCTCATTGTTTATATTTTTGATAAAGATTTCAGTCAACAATAGGCTTTTAGAAGTTGTTTTGGGGAGTCGAAAGTTATATGTGGATTTTTGAGTGCACAGCGTGAAGGAAGTGGGTCGACACCACTACCCCCCTTGTTGTTCAAGAGTCAAGGATACCATTAACTCTTCTTTTAAGAATGCCTCTGACAAATTAACATTCACAGATCAGTTGACTCATTTGGACAAAACATGCCAGTTTTCTAATTCAAATGCAGTAGAGCGAATGACTCAGGCTTGGTGGAAGCAGGTGGGAGACATTTTATAACTGATCATGGGTACCAGCTCCTGTTACTTTTTTTTCCTATCAGTTCTGATCCAACACAATCCATTAGACTGTCACATTCACACTTGCTTGTTATTTATTTAGTGAGCCCTATCGAGTCCTTGAAGACTTGTGGGCAAAGCTCTTGACTTGAAAAACTGCGTGACTAAGGGCAGAGGTGTTAATATAGATTTTGGCCCCTCAACCAGGAAAGCACTCACAGAGAAGCAGCCACTAAATGATTCAATTAGTGTAACCTCTCACCTGCCCTTTTTAAGAAAAGAGACTCCTCTGCCATGGCTGTAGCCCAAGACCATCCCCTTTGTCCACACTCTGCAAGGAGTGGAGTTGTTTTTCTGAGTTGAAAGCTTCTGTGGGACAGATCTAAGGATACAAAAAAGAATAAAGGGTTGTTGTAATCTGAGGCCAGTATTTCATGAAATGACGTGAGCGATCTGATCCTACACTACTAATTTATAAAGTGTTAAATACAACAACAAAACTAGCATGAGTATCAGTGATTTAACAGCTTTCATGATAAGAATTGGGTTTACTAACAAATTGTGGATTCCCAGACCTTTAAGCTACACAGTAATTTCCAGGCAGCTTAAAAGCACTTCTGGCCTGCCCTCTCTACTTGAATCTACTGCTGAGTCTAAAAGCCTTCTTGATTCCCTTGTGTGTGTGTGTGTGTGTGTGTGTGTGTGTGTTTAGATTCTTTTGCCATTTGAAGAATCAATACTAAATGCAAGCATAGACAGAGAGTATTTTATACTTGGTATTTGGGAAAATAGGAGGGTGTCATTTATCAGTACTTTTTCAGGCCCAAGAAATTATAAGGCAAAATAAATTTGTAGAATAAATAGCTTTTTCAGTTACATAGATTATGGCACATCAATTTCTAATGAGATATACATACTCATGTAGACACGGAAAGCCTTGATGGAAGTGTAAAACCCTTTGAAACAAACTAGCATTATTAGTATTGTACAACTGGGGAAAATATTTTATCTGCTTACTTAGAAACTTTTAAAGAAACCTAGCAGCAAGAGGTGCTTGAAAACTAACACCAGCGAATGACATTTCCAAATTTTCTTGTTGAAAAGAAGAGTGGCGATAGTGATTTGCCCTCTTTTACAGTTTTATATTTGGGGCACATTTCAGGAAATTCAGTACTTCATACTGAATGTGAGACACTGATAAACCTTATATAATGTTTCCGTTTTTATATTCTTAATTCAAACAATATTTATCTATGCTTTCCGTAACCTGTCACTCAGCAAGGCACTGGGAACACAAATGGTCTCATTAAAATACTCTTTTCAGAATGTTTTCCCTGAATAGAAGTTGGAAGAGGTTTCCAGCTCAATTGAAAATAGAATAAAGACATGGAATAACAAAACATTGAACTTGGAAATTCTTTATTGTAGTTTTAATATTGGATTTAATGTGTCCATTAGACATCAATCAAATCTGCTTTCTGTATATCCTAATTGAAATTTTATAATCTGCGTTAAGTATATCCTAATTGAAAATTTATATTTCTACAAACAATCATCTGTTCTTGCACCTATATAGAGATAAAATTTAAGAGTGAAAAGGATCTGAAACTGTATGTTTTATTCCATTGTACACCGATGTACTATTTTGTATTCCTCTGACAAAATGTTCTAAAAAATAGTTACAGATTTAAGAAGCAAGGGGAGAGAAATGACCGTTTCATAACCTTGTCCTATGTACCAGGCCATCTGTGAAGTCCTTTCTATATTTTATATTATTTATATCTTCTTACAACAGCCATGTGAAGGAACTGTGAGCTCCTCATTTTGCACATGCAGACAGTAGGGCTCAGAGTCATTGGGTACCTGCTCCAGGTCCTACATTAAGAGATGGAGTAGAAAGGCAAAGCCAGAATTTTGATACTAAACAACTAGTGTTATGTCTATTAGTGGATGACCAACCAGGAGGACGAGACATCATTTACTCAGAAAGTGTACTTTTATTTATATAACATGTTATTTAATGAATACAACATAAAAAAGGCAGTGCTCATCTAGTAAGTGCCTTGATGTTGCTAGAGGATCACACTGATACATTCTTTCAATGCAATCCCTCCATCCGTTTCCTTTACCTTTGACCTTTCAAGGCTCTCTAGATAACTTGGACACCATTTCCCGAGGATTTAGATTTTTTTGAACTTGTTTCCCAAGTTGTCCTTGTGGGTTTAAAAAGCAAAGTATTCTCATTCAAGAACGATCAAATGACATCTTAGCAGAAGATGCTACTTGTGAGCACCGAATAATACCTAGACAACCAGTTCTGGAATTGCTGACTTCTACTAAATTATATATACAAACGTCCGTTCCTAAAATCCCAGTAAACAGATTTTCTCTCCCATGTGATGTGAATAATTTCTCTCGACTTAACCCTGTGTCTCATAACTACATAAAGTGAAACTCATTTTACTTTGACCATATACCATGCTTTAAAAATCTAAGTATGGAGAGAACTACCACTACTAATTATTAACCCATCATCACTATTACTACTACTCTCAGGCTGAGTACTTAGCATACTACGGACACTGTTCAAAAGACTCTACCTGGCTTAATCTCATCGTGTCTTCATAACACCTCTACAGAGAAAGCAGGACCCTTACTTGATAAATGAAGCCAAGCCTCAGAAGGTTTGGGAAGCTTGCCTCTGGTAAAAGAGGTATAATTGTCTACCTGTATATAAAAAAAGCTGTCTCAAGAAAATTAACCAGGGGAGCCTTATTAATGATTTCAGCTCTGTATGGATCTTCTTATGCTAGAATACCACTTTTCCGGTAGACTCTCCACGGTATATTTAAATGTCAGAGATAATTCCTAATGCCAGGCCTCACCTGATTTTACTAATTCTACACAAAATCTCAGCAAAACCTACAGTTACATTTCAATTACCCTTGAGGAGTGACCCTCACAGTAATTGTGTGGAGGTTACATGAAAATATTATTTTTATTTTAAAAGAAGAAGCATAACATAACCACATTTTTATTACCCCGGGAAACAGAAAAATGAGAATGTTATCTAGAATTTATATATTTTACCCTATGTTTCTCAGGGTTTTACTTGTATCATAATGAATCTATAATTTCTAATTTGGCTCTTTCACTTAATATTATGAAGAAACTCATTTCATTATTTAGTCCTTTATGTTTTACCTCTTAAATACCTTTTGCCCGTGGTCCTTCCTCTCTAGCTTTTCCACCACCATCCTAATCCAAGCTGCTAGTTTCTCTGTCCCGGACTTCAACAATATCTTTTTTGAACAGTTATACATTTTGGTTCACATCCGTTCTTCTGTTAAGATGTTCTGCTCAGAAATGTGAATTGAATCATAGTATTCTTAAAACGTTTCACAGGTTTTCTAATTGATCTTCATATAAAGGCAAATCTTCTGCAGAGAGGTGCTCACCTGCTCTTCCAGCCTTCTCTGGGACCAAATTCTACACTTTTCTCTCAATCTCAATCCATTGCTTGTATTAGTCTGCTTGGGCTGCAATAATGAGATAACAGACTGCATGCCTTTTTTTATAAATAAAAAAAAAAGATTTTAAAGTTTTTGTTTAAATTTCAGTTAATTAACATACAGTGTAATATTAATTTCAGATGTACAATACAGTGATTCAACACCTCCATGCAACACTCAGTGCTAATCACAGCAGGTACACTACTTAATCCCCATCACCTATGTAACCCCTCCTCCACCCACCTCCTCTCCAGTAACTATCAGTTTGTTCTCTATACTTAAGAGTCTGTTTGGGGGGGGTTCTCTCTTTTTTTCTTTGCTCATTTGTTTGGTTTCTTAAATTCCACATATGAGTGAAATTATATAGTATTTGTCTTTCTCTGACTTACTTATTTCACATAGCATTATACCCTCTAGATTTATCCATGTTTTCACAAATGGCAATATTTCATCCTTCTTTATGTCTGAGTAATTGTCCTGTGTGTGTGTGTGTATGTATATATATATGTATGTGTATAGACACATACACATATATAAATATATACGTGTATATATATATACATACATATATGTATACATTTATATATATGTATATATGTGTGTATATATATGTATATATGTATAATATATATACATATATATACATTATATATATAAAATACATTGTGTATGTGTATGTATATACATACATTGTGTGTGTATATATTTATATATATATGAAACACATTTACATGATAATTTATTTCATTGTTGTGTCTTTACCTGATATATATATATATATATATATATATATATATATGCATACACACACACACACACACACATACATATCACATCTTCTTTATCCATTCATCTATTGATGGACACTTGGGCTGCTTCCATATTTTGGCTATTATAAATAATGCTGTGATAAACATAGGGGTGCATATATCTTTTTGAACTAATGTCTTCATATTCTTTGGGTAAATATCCAGTAGTGTAATTATTGGATCATATGGTAATTCTATTTCTAATTTTTGAGGAGCCTCTGTACTGTTTTCCAGTGGCTACACCAGTGCCCACTGGTGTCCCACCAAAAGTGCACGAAGGTTCCTTTTTCTCCACATCCTTACCAATACTTGTTTCCTGTGTTTTTTATTTTAGCCATTCTGACAGGTGTGAAGTGATCTCATTGTACTTTTGATTTGCATCTCCCTGATGATAAGAGATGTTGAGCATCTTTTCATGCGTCTGTTATCCATCTGTACATCTTCCTTGGTGAAAAGTATATTCATAACTTCCACCTATTTTAAACACCATTTGTTGAAGAGACTGCATTTTTCCCATGGCATATTCTTACCACCTTTGTGGAAGACTAATTTACCATATAATTGTAGGTTTATTTCTGGGTTTTCTATTTTGTCCCATTGATCTGTATCTATTTTTATGCCAGTACCATACTGTTTTGATCACTACAGCTTTGCATATAACTTAAAGTCTGGAATTATGATATTGCCAGTTTTGTTTTTCTTTTTCAAGATTGCTTTGGCTATTTGGGCTCTTTTGGGGTTCCATAAAAATTTTAAGATTGTTCTAGTTCTATGAAAAATGCTGTTGGTATTTTGATAGGGATTACATTAAATGTGTAGATTGCTTTGGGCAGTATCAACATTTTAACAGTAATTGTTCTTCTAGTCAGTGAGCATGGAATGTCTTTCCATTTCTTTGTGACTAATTTCTTTCATCAATATTTTATAGTTTTCACATAGAGGACTTTCATATCTTTGGTTATGTTTATTCCTAGATATTTTATTATTTTTAGTGTAATTGTAAATGGAATTGATTCCTTAATTTATCTTTCTGCTGCTTCTTTGTTGGGATATAGAAATGCAATAGATTTCTGTACACTGATTTTTGTATCCTGTGACTTTACTGAATTCATTGATCAGTTCTAGCAGTTTTGAGTCATTCGGGTTTTCCATGTAGAGTATCATGTCATCTGCAAATAATGAAATTTTTACTTCTTCCTTGGTATTTAGATGTATTTTATTTATTTTTGTTGTCTTGAATAGTTGTTGAATAAAAGTGGTGTTGAGTCAGGGTGAGATGGACATCCCTGTCTTGTTCCTGACTATAGACAAAAGCTCTCAATTTTCCCCAATTTAGGATAATGTCAGCTGTGGATTTTTCATATATGGCTTTATTATGTTGAGGTATATTTCTTCTAAACCTACTTTGTTGAGAGTTATTAATCATGAATGGATATTATACTTTGTCAAATGTTTTTTCTGTACCTACTGAAATGAACATATGGTTCTTATCCTTTCTTTTTTTAATGTGATATATCACACTGATTGATTTATGAATATTGAACCATCATTGCAACCCAAAAATAAATCCCACTTGATTGTGGTCAACGACTTTTTAATGTATTGTTGGATTTGGTTTGTTAGTATTTTGTTGAGGATTTTTACATCTACATTCATCAGAGATATTGACCTGCAGTTCTCTTTTACTGTTGTGTCTTTATCTGATTTTAGTACCAGGGAAATAATGTCATAGAATGGATTTGGAAGGTTTCTTTCCTATTTTTTGGAATAGTGTGAGAAGAATAGGTATTAACTCTTCTATAAATGTTTGGTAGAATTCACCTGTGAAACCCATCCGGCCTTGGACTTTTATTTGTTGAGAGTTTTTTGATTACTAATTCAAGTTCTTTGCTGGTTATCAGTCTGTTCAAATTTTCTGTTTCTTCCTGTTTTAGTATTGGTGCTGGCCTTTCCACGTCAGACTTAGTGCATAGATACTTAATTGCAGTTTCAGATGGGAGTTGCAGTCCCTTCATTTTTTGATTGAGTATTAATTTCCAATTTCATTAATTATGATTAGAGTATCTTATTTGCATTTCTATTTTCTTGAAAATTTTAAGGTCTTTTTTGAGCTAATATTGGATAGTTTTGCATAATAATTACATGTACACTTGGGAAAAAAGATACATTTTTCATAAGAAACAATTCAGTTTATTATCTACTACGCTTACATATTGTATGTCTTTCTCAAGTCTTCTATATCTTTATTAATATTTTTGTCTTCTTGATCCGTCTAGCTTTGAAAGGTGTATTAAAATCTCTTATTAGTGAGTAGTGTACATCTTTGTTACTTCTTTTATTTCTTGTAGTTTTTGGTATATGAAAGTTGTTGCTATAAATATCCTTTTTTTTTATGAAGTGTCCTTTGTTGCAGTTAGAAATTTTTGTCCTGAATATTACCTTGTTTTACATTAAGACTGTGTTTTATTAGAATATGTTATTTGTATTTGCATGGTATATTTTTTACCTATTCTTTTCATATTTGCCTTGTGAATAAATGTGGTTTATGTGTGCCTCTTGTAAACATAAAAATCTAACAGTAGAGTTGGATTTTGCTTTGTGAACCAATATGAAAAAATCTTCATTTCATTAGTAAGTAATCTTTATTTCATCTTTTCAACTTAACATAAATTATATATTTGTATTTGGTTTGAGTTGTTTCATGTTTTTCTATGTTATAATTAATGAAGTTTTCACTACACAAATTATTGTTTTTGTTTTGTTTTTGGAATTTAGGAAGGCTTATATATCTGTATATTGGCATACTTCTATTAATATCTCCTCTTTGAAATCTTTCGTAGTTCCACCATAAGCAATAAGGGAATTTGTTTTTTTCACTCCCTCCTGTCTTCTACCTTCCAATTTTATATTATTAAAGTTATTTTTTGCTTTAATATGTATGATATTAACTGCACTTAATTTATTCTTCTTGTTTGTTTCAAATGATAACTTTTACTTTCAGATAATACTTATAAATGCAGCAGCACACTTTATTGCCTATGGATTTTAGTTTTTATTTTCCTCCCATTTTTATTCCTTATCTGAGTTCTATATGTTTAAACCATGTGTTTCTTAATATTATTTTGTCACAATGATGTACACCTTCTAATATTGGTATTGTAGCTAAATATATTTAATGTTAAACTGCAAATCGTAGGTTGACTCTTCTGAAATTATTTTGTAGCTCTACAGCCTATTTTCTATTTCATTTCATAGATAAGTCTCCTGGTATCAACATTCTTAAGATTTCACATGTTAATAACTGTCTATAGTCTTTATACTTGAAGGACAGTTTAGCTTGATATAAAATGTTGACATATTTTTCTTTCCTTAAAAATATTTTTGTTGAGAACTCTAATAAAAATCCAGTTTTCTTTTCCTTATTAGTAACTTACATTTTTATTCTATATATTTAAAGAACTTCTTTCCTTAAAGTCCAATAATTTCACTAAGTTTGGCCTCAGTGTTGTTTATTTGTGGTCTAGGTTCACAAGTATACAGTGTGCCCTTTCTGTAGTTTGTCTTTATTTCAGGATTTATTGCTCTAGCAACTTTTTAAACATGAACAAACACTTGAATTATTATCTGACAACATAAGATACATGGGAAGAACACAAATGAAATACCACTTAAAAATATGTATCAGTTCATTGTCTATTTATTCCACAAATCTAGTTATAATAATGTTGAGTCTGGTAGTCAATATTATATTGTTTCAAAATGCACAGACACTGGAGTTAAACTGCCTAAATGTAAATACTATCCCTGCTGCTTTATAGCTGTACATTCTTAGACAGTTTTCTTAACCTGTTTTTCTCCTTCAATGTTATTTACACAATGAAGAAAATAGTGCATGTATCCTAACATTATTGTAAAATTAAATGAGATAGCACACAGTGCTTAAACAATAATAAGCCTGATACCAAAATGCTAAAAGGGCCAAAAGTATTCATTTTCAGTTCAGATTTTAATGAGCTCTATAAGCTACAGTCATCAGATAATTTCAATCTTCCAATCATTTTGTATAATCATGACATACCTTTGTATAAGGGATATAGTGTAACATAGTGGAAAGTAAATGAACCAGTACAGAAGAAATATGACTTGCAATCCTGGAGTTACTATGTGCTAAATCCATATATTGATCATTTGTCAAATAAGCACAATATTTGCACATATCTCTTGGCTCCACCTTTCCTGGGAGCCTCTTATTCTCTTTGCCTGGCTGCCTTGTTCTTTTTATTAAAGTATCAGGTTGATTTCTACCTCCTTCACTGGGTAAGATCCTCCCAGTGTACATTAAGGACTCCCCGAACATCCTTACTAACTTCTACTTTAATTCTCATTATATTCTCCGACTTTTCTGATTCCATGGCTGTTTCCCCCAGTAGCAACTTAAGGGCAAGGAGTTTTTTTTTTATTTTTTTATTTAAGTAGTTTTGACAATGCCTGATTTTTTTTGATTGAACAATATATTTTTGTCAACCTTACATTCCCTAAAGAATAATTATGAGAGTAAGATGGAAAAATATAAATGAAGTTTTCCTATGAATGCATTAAGTGTGAATGTTTAACAATTATGAATAATGGAACTTAGCTTTACAGATTTAAATTGAAGGAATTGTGTCATTCAAAATCTAAATAGATTCACCACTGTAAATAGAAAAATCAAGGACATCCACTTTATTTTAATATGTATTTTCAAACCAAACAACATTACTAGTATATTAAATAGCTTTAAAAGATGTGAGTTACCTTTTCAAGAGGCAGGCACATCTCTGTGTTGTTTTATCATGTTTTCATTTGTTTGAGGAGCAAACAATAAGCTGTTCATTTTACCTTCCTCTGTGATATGTGTGAACACCCTAAAAAGCCTACAGCTTATCTCTGAGCTCCTCAGGGCTGTACAATTATAAACACAGTTGTAAATGTACCTGACCTATTAACAAAAATCCAACACCATTTCTTATCCTATTAATGTAGGGTATAAAATTTCTATTAGTAATCTTATGCTTAAGGTGAAAAGAGAAAAATATGAAAGCTTTGCGGATAAAGGTTAAAAGCTATGCAGATGGAGAGTATTTGGAAAATATTAGTGTCAATAATGCTAAATTTATCATTAGCAGTTTCCACAACTCATTTTGGTATCTTGCCCATCTCCAACATATCTATAATCACCATTCTAGTGACGTTCTAGAAGATTGGAGAGATAAGTCTGAGAACAATTAGGAGATTATAATAGTTTGATTTGCATTAGGTCCTACAATTGCTTCCTATGCCTTAATAAATAAAGTATAGGTTATTTAATAATTCAAAGATTATTTGCATATTTTGATTTTTTTTTACTACATTATCTTTGCAAGATTATGCTCTCAGACCCCAATATCTATTAAATGTTTATCCATTCTTTAATTCACAAATCTATGATTTTTCCTCTTCACTTCTGGCTTACAATTTTCTATGTTATAATTATTTCTGCCTCATCTCCTATTTGACAAATGGTATTCATTCATTCATTTATGAAACACATATTTATTGGGGTTCCTATATGTAATGTGTTTGGCATTGCTTGACAAGTAGAAATGCATGGTCCCTGATAACTGAAGTGTTCTAGGGAAGCAGTAAGCAGTCAATAGAAGTGAGGTTTTCCTCCATTTCTGGTATTATATTAGACATGCAAAATTTTTTATTTTTTATCACTTCTCTATCCCCACCCTACCTTCCTAAAGAATCTGCATTTGTTCTCTTTTTAAAAGTCTGCAACCAGAACAACTGCCAAGTAAGCAGTGGACTATGTGACTCCATAATGTAGCCATTGGACCAGACTTAGAGTCATAATCCAAACCCAGACAACCCTTCTCCTTTTCCAGGATCTTGGAATTTGAAGTCAGAATTTATTAGTTTTTGTTGATACTTAAATTACAGGATGATAAAGAGCAGAAAAACTATGTGGCTAGTCTGCTATGTTAATCAAAGAATCAAGAAAAATGTCACTGTTGAAAGAGAGGAGACTATCAGAGATTTGCAGAGAGGAATAGAAAATTGAAGAAAGTAATTTTGGTTCCCAAATGATTACATTCTTTGGAAAGTTTGGCTACATTTCTGGTATTCTTATGATACATTTTCTGATTTGCTTAAGTTAAGTGAGTTTGTATGCCTTGCTACCAAATGTAACTTGACAGAAATTTATCCGACAGAAAAAAATGTGGAATATTAATGACAGTGAACATTTTTTCATTCAAAGCGGCAGAATGGTTTTACTTATGGATGGATGGGGAAACACTTAATAAACTATCTCCCATATTTTCTTGGCATATAATAAGACTAAGTCTTATGGGAAAGGAACTTCACCAGCCCAGAAAAAAAAGGGTATAGCATTGCAAATATAAAAATCTCTCATGAAAAATGCCATCTGCCTATAAACTGTCTTAAAATCTAAAATTTCTGATATTCATGGCAAGAAATCAGTTGAGTGCTATATTGAATTGCAGCTGGTGAATTTTCTGCCCTATTTTGACTACATCTGTAACCAAACTACACAGTCCAGCAAAAAGCAGAATTCTGACTTTTGGGATGATATGAGGGAGAAGCTGAAGGTAATAGAAGACCTCAATTTTATTAGATTATTACATGGGTTTTTGGTGGGCATATCATGATAAATAAACTTGATACAATTTCCCAGTGTATAGTGTCTTCAATAAATTGGGCTAGGATTCAGTATGGGCTTTGGGGAACTGGCATTCTTCACATATTATGATAACAAATTGTAGAACAGTTCATTATTTTCCTATCTCTGTTCATTGTATTATCCATTCATTTATTCATTCATCTCTTCATTAATCAGTCTTGAGTGTTAGTGGAATCTTAGCACTCTTCTGAGCATAGACCATGCAATAGTGAATTAAAACAGTTTCTCCTTAAAGAGCTTATATTCTAATGGGATAGAAATTTCACATACTGTGAAGAAAATAAAATAAGGGAATAGAAAGGGACTAGAAAGTGGAAGATATGTAACACATTATCTAGGGCAACTAGGGAAGTTTTCTCTTGCAATATATTTAACCTGGATAATAAGAAAAGGCCAACTTTGCAAAGATTTGGGCAAAGAGTATTCTAAGAGGAAGAAACATCAAGTGTGAAGACTGTGAGATGGGAACATACTTGGTGTGTTCTAGAGGTAGAAAGAGATTCAGAATAGCCAGAGCCCAGCAAAAGGAGAATATCATGAAAAACTAGATCAAAGAAATTACCAAAGTCACATAACATACAGACTTACAGGCCGTGTTAAGACAGTTGGATTTTATTGCAATTGTGATTTAGCAAAGATGCTAAAGAGTTGCAAACAGAAGGGTAATATGAACTCACTTGAGCTTTAAAAAGAACACTGTATATACTTTGTGCAAGAAGAATTAAAGTGGGGCAAGGGAAGAAGCAGGTTTTGTAATATTCTAGGAGACATGAGAGTGGCTTGGGCTGTAGTGATGATGCTGAAAAATGACTAGGAGAACACACTGAATGTGGGGGCTGAGAGAGAAGTGACAAATGACCTTTAGATCTGTGGCCTGAGCATTTGGGTAGATATGATGCCATAACTGAGATTGTAAAGGATGAAAGAGGAGCAAATTTGAGGGATTGATATCAAGAAGTAGATTTTAATTGTGCAAGGCTTGGACTGCCTATTCACAACCCAAGGGTAAAGACTGAGGAGACAGCTGGTTTTATGGACTTGGAGCTCCTTGATGCATTTTGGGTCCCAAAATAAATTATGGAATCATCAGCATATAGATAATATTTAAAACCAAGAGCAGAAGTTGATGAGTGAGTGAAGTTTAGATGAGGAAGATAGACAAGGTGTCTAGGATTGTTCTCTCAGTCACTAAAGCATTTTAGTGCAGAAGAAAAAGGGAAGCCAGAAAAGGATGCTGGGAGACATTATATAGTCAGAAAAGACTAGGGAAAAGTATATTACAAGCGATGAGTAGTCAATCATGTCAAGTATTGCCAAGAGATTGAATAAGAAGAGTAGAACAAATGATATGACTCCTTAAGATGAATGCCACAGTGACCTGAATCAAGCCCAACTTGTTCTTTAGGAGAGAATAGGAGGAGAGAAATGGTGATAGTAATTATAGATACAGACATCTTTTGAGGAATTTTGTACTGAAGAGCTATGGAGAAATGCAGAGAAAAACCAAAAGAGATTCTTATTTAAAAAGTAGAATAAAAAGGGACGCCCAGGTGGCTCAGTTGGTTGAGAGTCAGACTTCAGCTCAGGTCATGATCTCGTGGTTGGTGAGTTCAAGCCCCACATGAGGCTCTGTGCTGACAGCCTGGAGACTACTTCGGATTCTGTGTCTTTCTCTCTCTGCCTCTCCCCCGGTCCCACTCTGTCTCTCTGTCTCTCTCCCTCTGTCTCTCTCAAAAATAAATAAATGTTAAAAAAACAATTTTAAAAAATAGAATAAAAAAAGTAAATTTGTATGCTAATAAGAATGATCGAGCAATGGGGGGGGGGGTGGCAAACTGATATTACTGGAAAGAAAGGGGAATAATGACAGAGGTGAAGACGTTGGGTAGGCAAGTAGGGATAGGATATGGAGCAGCACTGTCCAATAGAAATACAATGTGAGCCATATATGTAATTTAAAAACTTCCTAGTAGCCACATTAAATTCCTAAAAAGAGATAAGTGAAATTAATTTTAACAATATATTTAGCCCAAAATATCAAAATATTATTTCAATATATTAATATAGAATTATTGAAATATTTTTCATTCCTTTTATCATATGAAATCTGAAATTTGGTGTTCATTTTATACTTACAGCACATATAAATTCTGATTAGTCACCTTAAATGCTTAATGGCTACATAAAACTAGTGGCTACTATATTGGACAGTGCAGATATGGAGTATAGCTAGAGAGGCTTGCGTAAGATAAATGTATGGAAATTTTATCTATTGAAACACAAAGAAAGACAAATAGTTATGTCTGGTTGTGGGAATTTGAGGTAGTTCCCACCTCACTGCATATGTTTTTAAGTTATGTATGAGGAAGTGTTAAAAATTTTATGAGAAGAGGACAAGGAGGAATTGTGAAATGATCATTTTGGAGAGTAGAAAGATAAGCCTGTTAGGCTCATTAGCTCCAGAAGACAGGAAATGGATAAAGTCCTAGTTCAAGTTTTTGTATAGTCACAGAAGCTTTGGAGTAGTGGCCAAATTTGGCTGTTTTTTATAGGGGTAACATGTCATGGATCAGTGGAACCTGATAAGATTTCTAGCATCTGCTTGTCACCAGCGGAGACTGCTGAGCAAAATTTACTTTAAAAAAAAATCTGAGTGTAATGAATAGGGGTCAGTGCTTGAACTCAAGTCACCATAGCTTCTCTATTTATTCCTTGGGTCTAGTATGAGGCATAATGGAACCAATTGGAAAAGGACAGCAATTTTCCATTACATGAATGGGAAAGTGGAAGAACCTTCTTTGCAGAAAGTGTCAATGAAGCACGTGTAGAAAAAAGCAGAGTTGAAAGCCCAATAACCCCAGGGAGATTTGAGAGAATAACTGGTTCCAGTTACTAGTTCCAATCCCTTTACAAGTTCACTGCTTTTCTTGGGTTTTGGGTTCTAAGACATAGCCTCCATCCTGCTATGAAATAAATCACTCCCCTTTTATTATCCTAGTTTAATGATTTCTGGGATTTGCAGCCCTGCTTCACTCATATGTAGGGATAATGAGGTCCTGAGTTTAATACGGATTTGGTGGATGAGTTATAAAGAATTGTATCACAAGGGACTGACCGAGCAGAGATATTTGACATGTCTTCATGGAACTCATGATGTCTATCATTTGATCTCATTTTTAAAAATATATATTTTTATTGACCAAATATGTACATCAATATACATCTCTTTTAGAAAAAAGAAAACACCAGAGGCAAAATAAGAAAAAAAACCTACCTGTAACCCTAATAAACATAAGTGACTACTGTTTTGTTTCCTTTTCGTGAATCATTTATTGAATTGAATGCAAACATATCTATAGAGATGATATAGTTTTTTCCTACAAATACCAGAGAAAAGAGTCTTCCAATTATCATAGAAATGCATCCCTGTAAAGAACACTCCTCATTCTCCTTGCCTCCTTAACTCCACTTGACCTCTTTCTTCATTTCATTTCCATAGAAAATTGTTATTTAGCCTTTGCTCCTTAAAATTTCTTCATTGTAGTTCTTCATGATACCATGGAAGTGCAGGCATGCAGTTGGAATCTCAGTGAGAAACTCCAATTGGGCTTTTGTTGGGTCCTGCATGGAGATAGAACCACTGCTGTTACAGAGATTTCTAGACTTACACCTTTTTAAATTTTCTGAACATTAAGTAATGCTTCCTTGGAAGCTGTTCTAATGCCTCGGCTTAGAGACAGCCTCTGGAACTGCAGGCTAGCTCAACAGAGCTGTCACTGCAGTAGTAACAACGTAAACAGAATCCCAAGAAGCTGGAGTTAAAGGCCAGAGACTTCTGAAAACAGAAGGAAGACTATCCTCAATTTCAAGGTCTTTGCTTTTGGCAGCTCTTGCAGTTATGTAATGAGAGAAGGAATTTTCTCTAGACTTAGCACCATGAAGAGTATGGATTGTGAGATCCTTTTTGGATAAGTCAATTTTCTACTACTACAATGAGCTAAATATGCAACCTATTCACCAACCCAGAGCAGTATTTGATTTTGTTTTTTATTATACTGAAAACTCTCTTGATACTCACAGTGAGTCTGTAGGGGAGCAGTAACACAATATGTATCTGCTTCAATTTAGGAAATCTTGTTAAATATGTAATGGGGCAGCTGGGATGAGTTTTTACAGAAGCCACATGTACACATAAATCCAAGCATGTTTTTGTCATCTACCTCTTTCATCAGCTAGCTTTCCTACTCTGTCAAACATGTCTGTACATGTGTCAAAATAGTACATACAGTCTCTGGCAGATCATCCACATTTGCTTTCAATTTAGGAAAGACCCACCTACATGCAGGTGATAGTTTATGGTATACAAAGGGACTTTCTTTCCTATTGCCCTGAGTTCATTTCTTATTCCTTCAATAAATAAAATACTAGTTGCAATTTATTGAGCATATATGTATTTATTATATTGTCTACCGGAATGTTTCACGACATCAGGGACCATCTCTGCTTGTTCATCCCTGAACTACCAATACTTGTGACAGCACTTGGCCCATGCAGTCTCATCCACATGATGAAAGTATTTATTGAATAAACAAATTATTTATATTCACATGTTAAAATACCTTTGTATAAATAGGTATTACTGTCTTAGTTTTGCAAAAGGAGAAACGTCTCAGATTAGTTAGCACTTAAAAGTCACACAGTGAATGAGTAAGGAAAGAGCTGGGATTCCAACCAGGCTTGGTCTTCTCTACCTTCCTTCTTCCTTACCCTGCCATGCTTCCTCGAATATAGCTTTGATGTGGAGGTCAACCATTTTTTCTGACAGATTCATTGTTAACTCCATACTTTACTGCCTTTGAGGAACTGAGCACAATGTTTCTCTGCCATTCAAATATTAGAGTGACATACTTGCTGATTTTTCTGACTTTATTTACTCAGATATGCAAATGCTGTTTTTTGTTAACATGTGTTAAGTCACTTGTTTGGGTTCAGGTTGACTTTGGAAACTGAGTTAGTGACTCTCTTTTACCCCTGCTTTTCTAGGAAGCCTGTCCTGTTGCTGTACTCACCACAGTTTGCTCTAAAGACCCACTTCCTGGGGAGCTGTAAGGGTGGGAGGCTTCTCTACGTTTCCATGATGGTAACAGGATTTGGTTGGAAGTTATGGAAATTAACCCGAAGAATTCTCACCTTTTAGCAAGTAAAGGTTGGTCTGATTGCGGTTCTTTATTAATTTTAATTTCATAAAATCTTTGCCTTTAAATTAACAGTAAAAATATTACCAAGACATATATATAAGAGTGCTTGCTCCCATTTAGTTAATACATCCATTTTTTTCCTATCGAATTCCTACATTGGCTGAATTTTAAATTGTTTCACTTTAGGCCATTTGAATTTCTCCAGTATCATTTCTTTGTATCCTCCTTTCTCAGTCCCACCTCAGTTCCATTAGATAGTTTTTGATTTTGTTCATTTTTGCTACCCTCCCGTCTCTCCCCTTTCTGGAATTTTTTGCTACCATAAAAGATGTATTTAGCTCTCTTTTCTTCTTTATATATTTACTTTGCTGCTTGGAGAATATCTTTGGTAGAAAGAAAAGGCTGCTGGCTATTTCTTCATTACACTTAAAAAAAAAAAAAACAATGCACACTAGCAGAACACACACACACACACACACACACACACACACACACAGTTTCATGAGATCTACAGACATGTATGTATGGTTTATTTCTTAGGTGTCTTGTTTCTCTTCTCTTTACATCCTCATTCTTGGTTGCTACATTACCTATCATGTCATTTCTGTTTTTTGTTTTTGTAATGAGTTTATCTCTTGCATCCATTTCTCCCATGACACTTTAGACTATCCAAATGGTATAGATCATATTAAAAGCATTAGGTTTCTGCTGCACTTTATCTCCCCAAGAGACAAGAAGAAAACTGCTTGCTGTTCTGGTATTTTCATTAAGGTGAACATGCCAAACTGAGAGAGAAATATTAATGCCAATAGTCTAGTTTCTATACACCTGATGACCTGTTCTGATTTTATCTCACTTCTCCAGATATCTCTTTTTTAGCAAAGAGGATATGAGTGTGAAAAGATTCTGAGGTTTCAGAGAATTAAATAACTAATTTGCCCATTTGATGAGTGGCATGAGTATCAGTGCTTCTCACATTTGGCACTACGAATATTTTTGAATACCAATCCAAATACTTTCAGCTGTTAGATATTAACTGTATCTGCTCAGGAATATTGCCAGCTGCAGGATGGAGCAAGAACTTCGAACTTGGGGTACATCATATTCTTCTGATGGAAAAACCCACCAGATAGGGATTGATATATTCATTAACAGGGATCCAGAGCTCTATAGAGAAAAGATTTAGGACATCTGGAGCTTCCCAAGTCCTTTCTTAAACTTTCTCTGCATCCCACTACACAGGAATATTTCCAACAGTTGAGTTCAGGTGGACCATATTACCTTTGCCTCTCCTTTGGCACTTATATTGCTGTATATGCTTTATACACATATGCATTATGGGACATAAATGTCTTTTCTTTGAAATAGAAGAATACAGGGGTGCCTGGTTGACTCAGTTGGTTAAGCCTCCGACTTCAGCTCAGGTCATAATCTCGTGGTTGGTGAGTTCAAGCCCCACGTTGGGCTCTATGTTGACAGCTAGGAGCCTGGAGCCTGCTTCAGATTCTGTGTGTCTCTCTCTCTGCCCTCCTCTGCTTGTGCTCTGTCTCTTTCTCTCTTTCTCAAAAATAAATAAGCATTAAAAATTTAAAAAAAAACCCTAGAAGAATACAGCTCTTTAATCATCTGTATCCAGTATCTTGCACATAATCCATCCTCCACCATAATTTTTAATGATGATGGCCACTCAGTTTTACATTTAAGCTTATTTTACCTTTAAGCTTCAGTTGTGTGATATCTTCTTGCTTCTGGCTTAAGTGTTTCCTAAGTTTTTATCACTTTTTTTCTTTGTTCAAATCTTTGAAAGTGTGAGTTTTAAATATTATTTTGAAGAGGTCAAGAGATATAGATCCCAGTATGAAGATGGCTAATTGTGCAGGGCGGTCTTAGGAATAATTTGTAAAAAAAAATGGTGAAGAGCATGAAGCTGAGGGCAGGAGCATCACGAGAGATAAAAGTTAGATGGCTCAGGGGAGGCTTTTGACAAGGTGTCACCATCATCCTAGCTTTGGAAGGCAGTAAACTAGAAATTGTTCCTGCCTCTTCATAAATTTATTCCCATCACTTTCAATGACCTGTACATTTTGCTTCTAAATACCTCTTGAATTTGTCCAATTACCTTTATGTCCACTGTCTCTACTCTTGTCAAGATCCCTGAATTAACTTTGTGCAATCCTTTAATAACATCTTAACTGTGTCTCATCCATTCATTCATTCATTCATTCATTATATCATTAAAAAATTGTTGAATACCTGCATAGAAATAGATTAATAAACACACACACACACACACACAAAGATATTTTCTCTTAGTGAATTATATAGTTTAATAGGACAAACATCCTTTAAACAAATAAGCCGAGGAAAATTTGATGACATAGATAACACCAGGGCTGGCCTTTTCTAGCTGTGACTTCTTTTTTATCACATCCAGAGTGATTTTCTTAAAATGCGGATATATATGTTATTCCTGTGATTAAAATGGTTTAACAGGGCACTTCAGGTGAATACAGAACTCCTTAACTTTGCCTCAGGACCTTCCATGTGCTGGCCTCTGCTTGACTCTCTTGCCTCTTCTCTTTCCACACATTCCCTTTGGGTTTTCTCTCTTATTTGACCATTTCTTACCTTAAGACCTTTTCAAATGCTCTCCTCTCTTCCTGCAAATATCCCCTCCAACCTCCTTTATGTCCCTTCTTAGGTGTCAGTTTAGATTTTATCCTCCCTGGAAAACATTGCCTAACTCCTGTCTAGTTTTGGAGACCCTGTGCTCTGCTCCCATGGCAACTCCTGCTACCCCATCATAGTGCTTACCTCCTATTGAAAAGACTTGTTTAAACTGTTATGTTCTGTTAGGCCACACATTCTGTGTCTGTTCAAGTTACTTGCATCCCTCAGAACTAGTAAAGTGCCTAGGGAAAGCACAAAATAAATAAATAAATCCATCTCATTTAATGTAATTGTTATGTGTCCATTCTTCCTCCTGAGAGTCTTTTAAATAATGTCCCTTCCTTTCACTCTCTTCCACCTCTTTAGTTCAGGCTTTGATGATAACAAGACTCTCCAAACCACTCATTTTACCTTTAATTGGCATGACTCAGTCCATTCTGTATGTTTCAGCTGGAGTGTTCTCACCAAGAGGTGACCGTGATCATCCTATTCCTTTGCTTTAAGAAAGCATCTGGGGCTTCCTGTTGCCTAGAGAATAAAGTCCCAAGTTACTGAGTGGCATAATAGGCCCTCTAATTTTTCCTTGGAGTTCTGTGTCTGATCCTGCTGTTTCATACTGTTTCATGTCTTTTTTGTTCCTATCACTCTACTCCACTGTCTGGGAAATTTCTACTCATCTGAAAGAACTTTCTCAACAATATCCTCTTATTCTGAGACCCTCCCTCAAAGCTATGGAAAGTTATTTATTCCCTCCACTGTGCTACCAGTGTGCACTGAACATATCTCTATGAAAGTGCTTTGCACATGCTATTTCAAATATTCATATAGCTTTTTCTTCTCTCCTACTGGGCCATTCTTTTATTCTTAGTGTTAAAAACAAGAAAATAGGGCCAAAATGGAGTCACTTATGCTAAACCCCATGTCACCAAACCAAGACTTAATTATAGTTTTGGTTCTCCCAGAAATGGAATCTTAAACCAGTCAATCAGGAATTCCTTGATCAGCACTAGTTAAGTAATTTGCCTGATAAACCCCTGCCATATCCTAAAGGAAAGTAATTTTGCAGTAACCAACCTGCTTTTTTGACTAGCATAACTTCCTTATTCCTGTTCCCTTCTGCCCATAAAAGTCTTTCAGTTTGCATAGCTCCTCAGAGATCCTTTCAGTCCACTAAATTAGATGCTTCCTGATTCATGAATCATTGAATAAAACCAATATGATCTTCAAGATTTAATCAGTTGAATTTTGTTTAATTTTAACATTAGCATCTAGTGTTTTTTTTGTGTGTGTGTGGAAAAAAAATACAGGGCAAGCTTCTATAACTGCTATAATGGTAGAATTAAAGATACAGTATATTATAGCTATATTATCTACCATACTTTTGGCAAAGGAACATCTTCCATATATAATTACTGGCACAGAAAGCATCTATAGGTTGAAATTTCATCAGTCTGTCATCTATAACTAAATGGTATTCTTTTTTTTAATTTTTTGAGGAGGGATGGCAAAGGGGTAAGGAGAAAGATAATCTGAAGCAGGCTCCATACCCCATGAGGAAACCAGTGTGGGGCTCAATTTCGCAACCATGAGATCATGACCTGAGCCGAAATCAAGAGTTGGATGCTAAACCAACTGAGCCACTCAGGCTCCCCTTATTTATTCATCTATCTATTTATTTATGTTTGTTTGTCTGTTTATTTATTTCTATAGTGTTCTTGATGTAACTGTCCCACATTTGGAATAAAGACATAGCAATAAGCCCACAACTCTGGTAACCTCCTTCTTTGCATATTTTTACAAATATACTTCTGGCAGCGCTGTTGGTCTGGGAACAGAGGTCTTCTTCTCTGGAGGATGTACTAATAACAACTATTAGTATTAAGAGCTCACCTGTATACATGGTAACTATAATTTGGTGCCATATTGTTCAAAAGCCATGCTAACTATACATGATCCCTGATACTGGGGACAAACAAAAGCAGCACAAACAAGAAGGCATGTGAAAAAGCATGTACCTTCTCTGCAATCAGTGCCAGAGGGAATGTAGGTTTTTATAATCTTAATTATTTGATCAGCATACCATTTGCTAATATTTACTCACATCCCTGCCATGAGTGCCAAACAAAAGGTGGTTTGTCACCCTTTTCCTCAGTAATATTTGCATAGGATTAATTGCATTTGAATGGGAATCTTATCATCTGATTTCCTAATTTTCATGGATCCTATATTTCTCAAGGCCTAGAGGAACAGCAAAAAATCACTAAAAAAACATATAACTAGGCAGAAAATACACAGCCATAGGTGAATTGCTAGTGTAATCTCTGAGGAACTTTAATGAATATAGCTTTCTTTTTATTCCTGGGAAAGGGGTAGTGTAAGTAATTTATGGAGCACTAGTCAGAAATTAACTATGCAATAGCTTCCACTATTATTGGCTCTACCTAAAATGGACCACAACATGAAGTATGTTTTCAAAATTGAAGTCAAAGTCAAAGCATATTTTTTAGATGCATATGTCTTATAAAGAGCTTATAAAGAAAGGTTTGATACCAAAGAAATACACTTTGTTGAAAAAAGGGTTCTGATAGGGTTAGGGTTAAAATAATTCTGCCAAACATGCCAGCAGCCAGGCAGATTTTGAAACTATTAGCCTGAGTCATTTTCTTTCTATCACCTTTAAAAGTTCAAAAGGTTTGACTTAATCCAAAAACTACTGAGGAAATGTCAAATTGCCCCTTGGTGTAGTTCAACAATCACTGAGGCTTCTCATCTTAGAAATTTCGGAATACTTTTCTTACTTCTGATGAGAAGAACCATAGAGATCATACATTCAAAAACCTCATTTTTAGATAAGCATAGAGATATGCAGAGAATTTCAAAACTGGTAAGTTACAGGACAATACATATATTGTCCCATATGTATGTGTCTATATATATAGACACACACACTGTAAATTGAACTATTTTTTCTATTCCTTAGACATATTCATGTCAGAAAAATAAATCATTAGTTAATATTAAGGGATTTTAAATAATTTAGATAAAGACTTAATTGTACTTCATCTTGTTTGGAAAATCCTTCCATATAGGTAGAGAAATCTGCTGTTTTCTAGCCACCATTTTTGGCTTAAAACTATTGAAATATCCCAAATGTTTAAAGAAAAAAATCTTTACTTGAGGTCTGGAACTCACCAATAATTATGTTCCATATAGACAAATCATTTTACTATATTCCCTAATAAAAAAGTTAGTTTTTTAAACTTGATTGTACTTTGAAAATAAAACTATGTTTTTTTATATTATTCATATGACTAATTTTTACCTTATGGTTCTTCTTTTCTTAATTGGAAATATTCAATGGTATTCTACATTCATATATATATATATGTATATATATGTATACGCATATATATATATACATACATATATATATACATACATATATATATATACATACATATATATGTATGTATATATGTATACGTATACATATATATGTATATATATGTGTGTATATATGTGTATATATATGTATACATATATATATGTATATATATGTGTATATATATGTATACGTATATATATATGTGTATATATATGTATACGTATATATATGTATATATATGTATATATATGTATACATATGTATACGTATATATGTATATATATGTATATATATGTATATATATGTATACGTATATATGTATATATATGTATATATATGTATACGTATATATATGTATATATATGTATATATATATGTATACGTATATATATGTATATATATGTATATATATATGTATATGTATACGTATATATATGTATATATATGTATATATATGTATATATATGTATATATATGTATATATATGTATACGTATACATATATACATACATATATATATACGTATACATATATACATACATATATATGTATACGTATACATATATATGTATATATGTATATATATATATCTTTTTTTTACTCAAGGGTTTCCAAATACTCTATATTGGTCTCACTATTGTTTGGTTTAAAACAAAACAAAACAAAACAGTAAGGTGCACTCAAATTTAATGGTACTTTCTTGGTGCTCAAATTTAGGCTCCCTGCTCCTAGTACCATTCTCTATGAACATAGACATCTTGCTGTAATCTTTCAGCTTAGAAAAAAAATTTTTAATGTTTATTTTTGAGAGAAAGAGAGAACAGAGAGAGACAGCATGTGAGTGGTGGAGGGGCAGAGAGAGGGAGACACAGAATCTGAAGTAGGCTCCAGGCTCTGAGCTGTCAGCACAGAGCCTGATGTGGGGCTTGAACTCATGACCCGGAGATCATGACCTCAGCCAAAAAGGGATGCTTAGCCGACTGAGCCACCCAGGAGTCCCAGAAACTACATTTAGAAAACAGCTTAATGTAGAGCCTCACATGTGGTTTCTTAGACTGACACAAGGTTTTATGAGAGTCCTTTCCTTAAGGAACTAACAGTTTTTGAAGAAGATAAGCCATGAATTAAAATTTTAAAAATCTATAGTACCAGAAAGTATGTGTTAGGTATGTGGGGGTAAATAAAGTATTATTGGGGGATCAGAGAGGATTTCATGGCATAAATTACTTTGGGTTTGAGCTTGGAAGGATAAATAGGTAGAGATCAAGAAGGGAGCATTATAGTGTCAGATACCCCATGTTAAAAGTACTGTAGATTAGGAAGTATAAGGTATGGTTGGTAGTTCCTGTTTGGGGAAAGGGGGGTGAGATGAGGCACTTTTTAACTCCTGACATAAGACCTAAGTAAGAGATGCTGTGTGCCTTTCTTTCTAAAATGGCAGCCTGGCAGAGTGCCTGGGTGGCTCAGTCAGTTAAGCATCTGACCTCAGCTCATGTCATGATCTCACAGTTCGTGGGTTTGAGCCCCGCATCGGGCTCTGTGCCGACAGCTCAGAGCCTGGAGCCTGCTTCACATTCTGTGTCTCCCTTTCTCTCTCTGCCCCTCCCCCGCTCACGCTCGCTCTCTCTTTTCTCTCTCTCTCTCTCTCAAAAATAAATAAACATTAAAAACAAATGACAGCCTGGGCACTTGGGTGCCTCAGTTGGTTGAGTGACCGACTTCAGCTCAGGTCATGATCTCCTGGTTTGTGAGTTTGAGCCCCACATCGGGCTTGCTGTTCTCAACCTGTCAGCCTGTCATTGCAGAGCCTGCTTCGGATCCTCTGTCTTCCTCTCCCTGCCCCTCCCTCACTTGCACTCTCCTCCAAAAGAAGAAATATTAAAAAAATAAAAAATAAAATGGCAGCCTAAGTGATTCACTATTCACATGTCTTCCAGTATATTCCAAGCTTGTCTTCTCTCTGTGTATTTAGAAAACTCTGTATTTAAAGGGAATCCACGGTTCTATCAAAGAAGGACCAAACCTCTCACTCAATGGGAATTTTCTAGCAAAAGGAGTGGATAGCACTAACTCACTATAAAGCAGTACTAGTCAAAAAGTGTGTTCTGGACAATTTAAACCAATCCACAAAAGATAACTATACAAATTGGGAGTGAGAATTTAGAAACTCTTTTGGCAACATAATGATGCCACAGCATTCAAGCCCAAAACTGGAGGACTAGATTTGTTGAACAGGGTATAGAACAGTTTGGGCATATGGAACTCACGTGCTAGTTTATGAGTGACACAAAGCTGCATTTTGATCATGCTCAGGGGGCCACATAACAGTCTGCGATGGCCTAGAAATAAAAATAAAATGTTTCTTTACCACAGATAGAGAAGCGCTACAATAAAGAGTTAAGGGAAACATATATTTACCTTTTCTCTTTAGCGAATATTTATCTTATGCCCACTACATGTTATTTTCTGGCCTGAAAGTAGTGTGTTGCATTCACAGGGTTTGCTGAGAAAATGATGATCAGCTTTTTTCCCCCATTCAGGTACTTTTTCTCCTGACCATGGAAACAAGGGATCAGGTGCTGTTGTCCTAATAAATAAGTCAGAAGTATGCTAATAATTCTAAAAGTTAATGAAACTTACTATGTGCCATGTGACATTCTAAGCACTTTACAAATATCCACTTAAGATAGATCATGGTCCAGTCAGAAAAATAAACCACAACAGGTATTCAGGTAGAGACAGTTTAGGAAATTGGTTATATAGGTGTTGGAAGGTTGAAACAATAACCATATGAAGCAGCTACATGTGGTCTGTTCCCCACAGCTGGGAGAGCAGCAGAAGTTGGGTTTAATAGAATCTGGTAGATCATAGGAGGGTGCTCAGACTTTTGATGAGAGTCACTTGGCTGCCTTCAACATCTTATGAATTTGAGAAACAGCGTCATGGAGCTGTTGTTTCATTCTCTGAAGCAATGGCCTGACTGGCTATTGCTAATATCTCTAAGAGGGCAGGTGTATTGAAATAAGCTGGGAACACAAACAAACTGCTATGAATAATGCTGACAAAAACAAAGAAAGAGGAAGAGGTCCATTCTTCTTCCTCCTACTTTTCAGTCTCCCTCTTGTGTCTCCTATTGGTAGAACGTATAGGTTCTCTCTGGCAAAGCGGTGTGAGAGATATAGTTTGCAGAGTTCCTCCTCAGCACCAGGAACATAGGTGAGAAGAGTAGATTGGGGCTAAATGACAATAGGCAAATAATAGGCACAATTGTTTAACCTCATACAATCCTGTGAGGTAAGTGCTGCTGTAACTCCTAATTTCAAATGAATAAACTAAGGGCCAGAAATTCTTAATTAGTTGTCCAATGCCAACTGGTGGAAGAAGAGGGTATGAAGGAGGGCCGTCTGACTTTTGAGCCACTACTCTTGCCCTCTGTGCTATACTCTTTGTTAAATGGATAGTATGTCTATTAAAGAGATTTAGCTGGTAAACACTATGTATTTACACACACCTATCATTATTTCTCTAATTTTATGATTCCTATCAAAGTTTTTCATTTTAGAGTTAAAATATTTTTTAATTATTCTAAAACATTTAAAGATCCTGTCATTATTCTAACTATAAAGGAGAGAAGAAAGTAAGAGAAGCTTTATATTTCTGATGAAGGCTTACTTTTCTGTTTAATAAGCCTTGATATGTTTAATCAAGTCTATACGTTGCTGGAGTGGTATCAGGTGATGGGGCATTGTATTAGAAGGGTTTATTCATTCATTTATTTAGCATATATTTATTGATCCATTCATTTATTTCACATATTGTAGATGATGCTGAAATACCAAGACAGACATGGTCTTTCACAGAGCTTACATTTATTCAATAAAGTAGACTGGTGAATTAGTGAACGCTAACACAGTGAATTTCAATGTCTTAATGATTTTATTTATTTATTTATTTATTCGAATTATTAGTTGGACCAAGCACCAAATTTGCTTTAAGATGTAGGGCTAATTCTCCCTGTCTTTGCATGCCAACCATGAGCAGGGAAGTAGGGTAGTGGCCAGACTGGAAGTGAGCATTTCTTTAAGATTTCAGATGATAAGAATACATAGAGGTAGAAAAAGGGCTAGGAAATGGTAAAGAGCTACAAAAGTAATCAGAAAACGTCCATTGGAAATAAAGCCAAAGTCTATTGAGTAGTTCTCTAGTTCTTATTTTTTTCCAATAAAAACAACTCTCAGTGATATAAGTTCAAGATAAAAGAGAAAACAGTTGGGTAATCTATTGATGCTCCATCATTAACTTTAGACATTCTCAGCTGGAGCCTAAAAATATTGACATGTGCCTTAGGTTATGGTGATCAAACTATAGTTACCAAGACAGAAAATGAATTAGGCTAAATAGATTCTTGGTTTCTACTTCCCATGGACTTTTGCCATGTTTCTAGTTGTTATGGGGAAATCTGAGATTTCATGTGTGAAATATTGATACTTCTGGAGCAATATTTTTTATGGCCAATTAAGAGGATATTTAATAGGGAAAGCGTATTGTAAAGCCATGTGTGATATCTCCATCCTTCCTCTTTGTTTTAACTTTTTAAATTTTTTTGAGAGTGAGAGAATGTGTGCAAGTGGAAGGAGGGACAGAAGGAGAGGGAGAGCGAGAATCTCAAGCAGGCTTCATGCTCAGCATGGAGCTCAATGCAGGGCTCGACTACCCAACCCTGGGATCAAGACCTGACCTGGAACGAGAGTTTGTCACTCAACCGAGTGAGCTATCCAGGCATACCTCTTCATCCTTTTTCTAAGGTTTATAATATCAGAACTAGCTAGGTTCTTTACTCCAGGAATTTTTGTAGGTATGTTGAAGCAGAAGCTTAGAATATAGACAAAAACATAAGAGAATGCACTAATTAATAAAGCTGAGATCTAGGCTGAGCTATAAACTTGGGACATCTCCTCTAGTCCCCCTACTACAAGATAAGAAAGTGAAAACGGAGCTAAATCCAGAAATCTGCAAAACAAAATGCTGGAATAGATTGGAAGTGTTTCCAGTGCATATCGTAAACCGGTTGGGCCTGTGAAGTTTATGACCCAAATAAGGCACCATTCTGGTTTTCATCTAAAGGTGAAATGGTCTCATGGGTAAAACCCTCTTCTTATTATCCACTTGTTTTCTGGGGACACTTAGAAAGCTTTCTCATTGTCTGGTTCACCCTTCTCCTGCCTTAACTCTCCAACTTGAAAGAATGCTTGATTCCTTTCCTGGAAATTAACCTCTCACTCTGTTTCATGGTTTCTGATTTTATATCTTCCCTTTGGCATGTTGCCTCTAAGGATTAATCCTTTGGTGAGAAGTTGTTTGCTCAGCTCTTAGGCTTCCCATGCATATGCATTGCCCTTACAGAGAGCCCTGCAAGGCTCTCCTGGGACATGTATCTGGGTAACTATCTCCTGAGACTTGGATTTATAAACAGTGCCCAGTGCTGCTAGGCAATAGAGTAAGATTTGTCTGTAACTGATATGTGTCCTTTTAAGCTATCAAACTTTCTTTAACATTTTAAACTAGTTTTGATTTAAAAAAAAATCCAAAAAACGTTTCACAAACTTTCTTGCTTTCATAAGCAGAATATGATGAGCAAAAATTAAGCATTTCTTGATGACTCATTTTAATTTGGAAAATTAACTACTACTCCACGATATAAAAGAGAGTAAAGACACTACATTAAATGGTCCCAGACAGCTATATATTTTGCATCCTTATGTCATAATTATTTTCTGTTTTCCGGCTGTTAAGCTATCAAATCACCTCTCTCCAAGCTTCTCCTTTCTTCTTTTGTAATATGTTGTTCAGAATTGGGAAACCAGGTACCGCAACCGATTGAATGATGTCTCTCATAAACATGGGTGGTCTCTGAGTGATGGCTGATGGACTTTTGGCAACATGTAAGACTGAATTCCTGAGCATTGACATTTGTTGAAACTGTTTAGAGGTGTGTTTTTTTTTTTTTTTCTCAGCTGGGTTCTAGAAAATTTAAGTCTCCAAACCCTCAGAAAGTGGTATAACTTACTAATGTTTTCATGTTATAAATTGGTAAGTAATCAGCATATGGCAATGGGGCCAGATGGGTTTGAATCCTGTTTCTGTTGCTCACTAGCTTGAACAAGCCACATGACACTTAGGAGCCTCATTTTAGCCATTTGCAGAGCAGTCATAATAATGGTGATCAGTGTCAAGGGTCTTGTGAAGTATATAAATCAAATACTCTAGTGTGAGATCCTTGGTGCATGCTAAGGGCTTAACACTTGTTAATAGCTGGAATGACTGTAGGGAGACTGACTATTGTTATATGAGGACAATATTCAGGAAATATTGCCACATATATTCAGGAAAAAGACTGTGTAGTTCCTGGGGTGGAATAACCTGGTTCAGAGTTTATTTTTGCAAAACCAAACTGCATATGCAAAGCCATATGTGAAAGTCATCATTTCTTAGTTTTAACTCTTTAAGTTTATTTATTTATTTTGAGGGAGAGTGCACAAGAGGGGGAAGGGCAAAGAGAGAGAGAAAGGAAGAGAGAATTCCAAGCAGGCTCCACGCTGTCAGTACAGAGCCTGATGTGGGCCTCGAACTCACAAACCATGAGATCATGACCTGGGCCGAAATCAAGAGCCTGACTCTTAATCAACTGAGCCACCCAGGTGCCCCAGTTTTAACCATCCTTATTGTTAGAATTCTTATAACGGAAATCTCTGTCTACTCTTTTGATCATCACTGTAGTAATGACCAAGTGGCCAGAACCAACCTCTTGTCACTGCTGCCACACCCACCCAAGTGACAGCCTTTTCCAAAAGATAATTTCAGTGAGGCAGAGCCTGTCAGAGGCCAGTGAGAATAATTTAATTAAGCCCAGGAAGCTGGGACAAACAAGCCGGAATTAAGATTATATGCCTGATTGCTACTGGTTTAAAAGGCAGCCTTAGCTTGTTGACTGATGGAGCAATTACTTTGGTACTATTTTGGTATCCTTCTAGGGTGCTAACGTAGCCTGAGCTGGTGACTCTAGTCCCTGGAGAATACCTCACAGGGCAGGGCATAAGCCTTTTAGGAACCCAGAACCTTGTCCTCTTACCTGGATTCATGATTATATGCCTAGCCTGCCCCAGAGCTCTGTTTCCTAGCCTCTGAAAGTTGTTTATTCTCTTTTACCTAAGAGCAGGGGTCAGTAAGCTACAACCTGTTAGGCCACATCAGTTTTGTACGTCAGGCAAGGTAACAGTGGCTGTTACATTTTGAAACAGTTGAAAAAAAATCAAAATAACGATATTTCATAACATGTGGCAAGTATTTAAAATTCAAATACCTATGCCTATAAATAAGGTTTATTGGAACACAGCCAATAAACCTTCATTTATGTATTCATTTATGTATTATCTGTGGCTGCTGTCTTATGATAGAGTAGTTGTGAAAGAGATAACTCTCAGGCAAAGCCTAAAATATTAATTATCCAGACATTCACAAAAATGTTGTGGACTCTTGCAAGAGGACTGACTGAATCTGTCACTTTACCCTAGCAACATGCATCTGCTTACCCTCTTTTCATAAATAGGATCTTTCGTAGTAACCACAACAACTATCCAACATTTGTATGTCTTAAAATAGTGCATCTAATGAAGGATATTTAAACAGGGTGAGCTATTAATTGCTGAGTATTGAATCCCCTCATTTCGAATGCCAGCACAGAGTTTAATCATGGGCAAATTCTCAGGAAGCCTTCAGAAATAAAATCCTCATGGACATTGCCTCTGACTATATCACAACTCTGAAAACCACACTGTAGATTTATTTAGTCTTCACTCCCTTGGGGATGCTTAGTACCATACCTGGGGTAATATTTGTTATGGCTCAAGTCATTTTCTCTCCTTTATCCTGGGGAGAGGGAATGGCAGTGAGAAAGAACACTCTACTCCCACACTGTGACACTGCCGGGAAAGGGGGAAAAACTATAATCATTCACTATTCTTGTATGAGACAGGAGTGAAGGAATAACCAAGAAACAGATTTATCAAATGCTTCCCTGTGCAGAGTGTTCCATGCTTAATTTAGCTAAATACACATAGACATAAAAGGCACAGCCATTATTCTGGAGGAGCCTGAGCCTGAAATCAGAACATGAAGGTCAGGTTGGCATGTATTTCTGACTACAGAATGAAGCCCCCAGGCTGCTGCTCTGTGTGGTCCTGTTGGCTCAGTCCTTCTGTCTTCCCCATCCCTGCTTCTATGTTTTACTGGTTCTGAACACTATAGGGGACCCTCAGGGCAACTTTCTTGCCTCCAAACGTTTTTTCATGTTGAACCCTTACCAGGAATATCCTATCTGCTACATCTCTCTTAGACAAATTCTGTGCAAGACTCAAGAACTAAGAGAAAGTCCCACTATTTAAATATATATATATTATATATATGTATGCCTGCTTTGAGTCTTCCAAACCCCTAATTTTTTATTTGTATTTTAATTGTGGAATGTAGTCTCCTTATATATCCAGCTTATATTTCCTTTCAATATTTTATTTGTGCTAACCCTAATTATTTAATTAAATGTAAACGCTTGAGATCAATTGCAAGGTGCATCTTTGTTTCTAATTAAAACTCCTGGCATTCTTGCATTTATAGATACATACACACAGAGCTTATCTTCATTATTCACAGATTTTGTATTTGCGAATTCACTTATTCACTACAATTTATTTGTAACTTCAAAGTCATCAATACTCATGGTGCTTTCATGATCATTTGTGCACCTGCACAGAGTCTCCAAAAAATTTAGTTACCCAGTGTGTGTGTTCTGCTCCCATACTGTAAACAAGTCTTCTTTTCAAGGTCCAGGTAGTGCTATTTTGGGTTTTTTTTTTTTTAATGTTTTTTTTGTTGGTGATTTCACTGTTTAAAATGCCCTCAAGGGGTGCCTGGGTGGCTCAGTCGGTTGGGCATCCGACTTCGGCTCAGGTCATGATCTCGCAGTCCGTGAGTTCGAGCCCCGCGTCGGGCTCTGTGCTGACAGCTCAGAGCCTGGAGCCTGTCTCGGATTCTGTGTCTCCCTCTCTCTCTGACCCTCCCCGCTTCATGCTGTCTCTCTCTGTCTCAAAAGTAAATAAATATTAAAAAAAAAATTTTTTTTTAAAATGCCCTCAAGCATAGTGCAGAAGTGCTGTCCAGTGTTCCTAAGTGCAGGAAGGTATGATGCCCCTTGCAGAGAAAATACATGGTAGATCAGCTTTGTTCAGACATCAGCTATAGTGTTGTTGAGGGTGAGCTCAATGTTGATGAATGACGATATATATTAACTAAGATGTCTTCAAATGGAAACACACACATAAAATAAGGTTATTTATTGATCAGTTGATGAAAATCTGACTGGAGGCCCATAGGAGCCTAATCCTGTATTACCCCTACAAGTGAGTGTTTAGTACTCACTTCTTCAGTGTTCAGGTGAGTTTATAGGACATAACTACTGTGAATAACAAGAACTGGTGTGTGTGCGGGGTGGGGGGAGTGTTTCTTCTCAACAATGCTGGGATTGGGGGTGGCTTTTTGGGCATCTGTCTGCACACCCTATGGACCCATGAGCTTATAATGACCAAGTCTTCAGTTGCTCATTTTCTGCTACTGACATTGGGTTCATAATTCAGCAAACAGTTGAGATCAAAAGTAATATGCCTTTTTGGATATTGTGAAATGACTTAATGCTATCTACTTAGGTCAAACCGTAGTTTTTTTTTTTTTCTCCTTCATTTTAGCATGAATTGGCAGCCTGCTTTTACCTTGATATCAATAACTATAGTGAAAGGAAAAATACGCTTTCGCTTGGAGATGACAAATATGTGGCCCACTGGCCACCTCTCCCTTCTCCTTGTTCGTGGTACATGTTACTAATTGTTTTGGTACTCTGCTGCACCCTGCTGCGATAATAGTATCATTCTCAGCACAGTGCTCTAGGAGGCCACTAACACTGGGCTGGAGTGAGGACACGGATTGAAACTGTTCGCCATAACAGTAAGTGTAATATGTTCTTGTCTGCTTTGATAGACTCTAAATTGTATGCACAGTGTGGATTTTGTGAGACCCAATAAAAAGCTTCTAGGAAACAGTCCTGAATGGGCTGTGTATTACCAAGTCATCACATGTAATACAGGCTCATAGCATAAACTTGTACTGGCTCCTACTGTGGTTAGGAGCATATGCGGGGAATGTACTCTCAGTAACCAATAACCCCAGCCAATGTTTCCAAGAATGGAAGTTCATCCTGCTGCTTTTTGCTGCAAAGCAAGTGAGATCAGATCAGAACAAAAACTTAATTACCATACCCTGTTTGTTCTCTCGCATTTCTCTCCCCTAAACCTGATTTCCATAATTGCTATATTGTGTCTCATTTATAAGGAAGTTCAAAATGCAAACATTAATACGTTTCTTTTAATATGTTATAAACTCTAATTTTGAATTTCCTTAAAATTTGCCACAAAATCTGGTGGATAATAATGGACGTTATGGAAGATATATGAATATTCTAAATGATTATGGGGTGTTTTGAATAAATGAAATGCGTAGAGAAGTTTTTGATGGGATGTGTTTATTTTGTCACTTTAAAAACATAGCTTGAAAGGAATGCATTCAGGGAAGAGTTTTCGTTTCTCCACTCTTGCCTTTAACAAATTGTGTTGAATCTCCACTCCCCATATGCTGAGGATACCTTAGGCAGATGACATAACTTTTCTGATATTAGGAACACTATCCTTTTCAGATTTAAGTAGTGAGGTCTACCTAAAAAAAAAAAAAAAAAAATCTGTCCTGCATGCAGTTGAAAGCTGTGCCTCTCTCCAGGTCGAGCCTGAGCAAAGGCTTCCCAGACCAGTGTCCGAGCAGGGGAACAACTATGGTTCTTAAAGTTTTCTTTATGTCAACTCCTCTCCTATTAGCTTTTCTGCTTCAGGCTCCTCTGGCCAGAGAGGGAAAGACAAAACATTGCTTTCCTGGCTGTGCTTATAATTCTTGATTGTTCATTTCTTGATCTCTTCCAGGCAGCTCTCTCTCAGGGGGGATTTTTGTGGCTTCTCAAGAAGCACTCCGCACTCTCAGTCCCTTGCATCCATGCTGCAGACCTCTGTCTTGGAACATACAAAAAAAATCCCTCGACTCCTGCCTAGGGATTTACTCTGGAGTGCTCTCATGCCAGCAAGAAGCCCTTGAGGGCAGAATCCTTTCATAAAGGATCTATCCCAGCTCTCTTTGGCAGTGCATATTTGGCTTTTAAGGAAACTAATAGGCTTATTCTACCAAACTCTGGAAATGTGTATCATTCACATTCTCTCCTTGTTTTCAGGCAAGAATCATACACTGGTCTTCGTGCTCCCCAGATTCAAAGGGACATATGCCAGTTTTTTCAAAGGCCTCCTCCATTGCATGTGTTCATGGTCCTATGGGGATGTCTTAGTCTATTCAGGCTTTTCTGAAAAAACGCTATGAACCAGGTGGTTTATAAACAACAGGTATTTGTATCTTAATGTTCTAGAGACAGGGAAGTTCAACATCATGGTGCTGGAAGATTTGGTATGTGTTGAGGGCCCACTTCTGAGTTCATAGACAGCTGTCCTCTGGCTGTGTCCTACCATGGCAGAAGAAGGGAGGGAGCTCTCTGGGGTCTCTTTTATAAGGTCACTAATCCCAATCATGAAGGCTCCACTACTGTGATCTAATCACTTCCCAAACTTTCAACCTCCTAATACCATCACACTGGCAGTTAGGATCTCAGCATATGAATAAACATTCATTCTATAGCAGGTGGCATCCAATCCACAGTCTCAAAGCTCCAAAAATATTAAGTTGGAGGTCAGTATCCCTTCCTTGGGGTTGACCCTCAGTTTCTATTTCAAAGGGTGGCCTGCTGCTCCTCTCACTTAGCTTAGAATTCGACAGAAAACATATATTCTTCTCTTCCTCCATATGAAGGGAAGAAAAATGCCACAGTCCTCTTTACTTCTAATAATTCCCTTCCCCTCTGATCAATCTTTCTTGAATTTCTTAACTTTCTTCACATAGGGCAGAGGCAGACCACAGGCTAAGGGTAGCTAAGGTGATTTTATCCACATCTTAGAATATATGCGGGGAAACTGCGTGTGTGATCCATTGCCCTCATCTCTAGGGCCTCATTAGAAAGCCAGAAACCTAATGTAACATACCAATTGTTATAGACGGAAGAATGTTGTAGACGGAAGAATTCACATGTTGAAATTCCACCTTCCAATGTGATGTTATTAGGAAGTAGGGCCCTTGGGAGATAATTAGGATTAGATGAGTTGATGAGGGTGGAGCCTTCAAAAATGGGTTTGGTGTCCTTGTAAGTGCCAGGAGAGAGTGTGCTTCCTCTCTTGGCTCTCCATCATGTAAAGATACAAGGAAAAGTCAACAGTCTGCCACCTGGAAAAGGGTTCTCACAAGAACCCACCATGCCCACAACCCAATCTTGGACTTCCAGCTCCAAAACTGTGAGAAATGAATTTCTGTTGTTTATAAGCCAACCAGTCTAAGGTATTTTTGCTATAGCAGCCTGAACTAAGACAACAGTGTACTTGTAAAGAAAACCAAGCCCACACTCTTCAGGCTGGTTTCACATTACTTTTTATAGACTCCCAGAAGAGGTAAGGATTGTAGATGTCAGTTCACCACATGACGGTTAAATTTCCTCTGTAATATCTCTGTCAATAATTCATTCAGCCTCAACACCTCCAGTCATGGTGATGACACATTGTATTTGGGAACAGCTCTGGTTATGTCTGTCCATGTATCAAGCCAAATTTGCTTGCTTCGCTCTAATTTCTCTCCAGCATTCTTCTTTATTTTGTTCTTTGAAGCTAAACAAGACAAGCTGTTCTCTCTTTCTCTCTCTTTTCTTTTTACACGAGAATCTTTAAATATCTAGGGAGAACGCAGATGTTTTTCTTCTTTTCTTCCTTGAAAACGCAGCACTTGCATTGACTCTAATTGTTCCATAAAGAGAAGGGTACAAATCCTGTCAACACAGAGGTCTCTTTTGGACACAGTTCCTTTGCCCAGGGAGTCTGACTTGCACCAAGTAGAATGGGAGAATTGTCTCCCTTATTTTTAGATTCTTTGTTTCTAAATTCTACCCCTCCCAACCCTGAGTATATTTTCCTGGTGGAATCCTATTCATTCTTTAGAATTTGGACATCTCCTCTCTGCCTATCTCTGTTCTTAAGTATCATTTTATATATATACCTTTATTTTGGCAGACATGACATTGAACAGTGATTTTATCTATTCAGTCATTCATTCATGATTTATTTTATAGCCGTTTCCCCCACTAAATGCTAAGTTCCTTGAGATAAGACCAATGTGTTGTTATCCATTACCAGATTCACCTTAGGTCTGGCACAAACTAGAGACTTGATAAACGATGTTGAGTGAATGGATAAGTGACTGCAGACTAAGACTCCCTTCAGCCTTTTTAGTAGTTGTTTAATATGGCGGAATCATGCTGAACACCTTGCCAATTTACATTTCTGGGACTTCTTCACTTTTCTCTATTACACCTACATCTACATGCATACATTGTAATCTTACTGTACGTTGAAAATTAAGATCTTAAAAGTATATTTTAATCTGAAATATTTCCAAATTATTTAAAACTATTTATTCATCCAGAGTAGACCTTATAGTAACTCACAATACAACAGGTGCTTCAAAACAATGAAATATTATGACTTTAATCCCGTCCTTCATTCTTTCAGATTACCCTTCTCCAGGGAGGTTTTAGTAGCTATTTATGTAAAACTTTCTGATGTAAGCTATAAGATACTTGAAAATCAACAAAGAGAACGTGGTAAAGCAGATTTTGGGGGTTTAATTTTGTTCTTTTTTGATAGCACAGACTACTGTAGGGGAAGAAGGGGCTTTCTTGCTTCTATTCCCAAACTCTGTGTTTTGGACCATGTGATCCATTTAGGGTTTTGTTTTGTTTTGTTTTGTTTTTTTTGCATCCATGACATTTCCAATAGGTTCCCTTACTGTGTTTCTGTATCTTTTGCTCCCTGAAGATCAGATCAACTTGTTCATTTTGAAAGCAATAATTTGGTACAAAGTACTACAAAACAACATCTAGGCAACCAAAGTATATTCTCAAACCATAGGATAGTGGACTGGTATAATAGAAACTCACTCCTCATCTGGAATTTTCTGTTTCCTTGAACTATCCTTTATTTCCTGTTAACTTTTCATGTAGTTGTATTTTTCTCAAAAAGCAAATTAAAACAATCCTAATTAATGTCCTTCATAATTTCTTTTGCACATTCACTAGGTTCATAGAGTTTATTATGGCATGTCATATTGTAAAGTGTATGGTGTGGGAGCTGTGGTAAAAAAAAACAACTATTTATCACAAAATTACTATTTTGCCACTAACCATGTCATTATTTACGGTATGCTAAAGTGTGCTTTGTTGGTCTTCTGGATCCATTTCGTACCGCCATTACCTATGCCCCCAGCCTCCGGGGAAGAAATGCTTCTAGCTATATAATGGATCTCCATGGAAAAATCAGATCAGATTATATTAAACTTATTGTACTTGGCTATTTAAAATTTGTCATGGTGAGTGCCTGAGAACACCAGGAAGGATGCAAAATGAATGCAAGGAATCAGGTAAGACTCGTGGAATAACTTGGAATGAGTCTGGAATGTCTTTGCGGTGTAAACTATTGCTTTCACATTTTCAGAGCACTTATCTAAAAATCCTTTTTACAACCAAAGGCAATTTTTTCAGCCCCTTGATGATTACGTTCACTAGAAACAGAAGTGTGTTCCAGTAATAGTCTGATTTCTATTTGTATGTTATCAACATTTTAAGTAGTTTTCCTCTCTTTCTTAGTCCCTGTAAACTCCCTAAACTCAAATTTTCCATTCTCTCCAACATTTAGCACATCGTTGGTGCTCAATAAATGTTTAACAGTTGGGATACTTATGTTTAACAGCTGCAACATTGACTCCAAGGACAGCTGCATTTTAATGGTGTGTGAAGTGATTTATATGTAAGCGGCTAAAACTCATAACTAAAGCACTTAGCACTTTAGACTCCTCTGGGACGAAAGGTGATAGATTAAGGTAAAATGATATTATTATTTAATTCCGAAAGAGGTAAATTACTCTGGCAAAATGCTCTTTGATGTTGCTGGCAAACCACTGTGGTCTAACGCTACACTGCCATCAGGAAACATGGCCCAGCGGTTGGAGCTGTGGTATAGGAGGCAGGAGTCCTGGGTACTATTTCTGGTTAATTCACTGACTTCCTGGGTGACCTTGGGCAACTCACTTAACCTCCTCCTGCCTCAGTCTCCCTCCTTAGGAATTGAGAACAGTAAAGCTTTTCAACATTCTGCTCTGAGAGGACATTTTAAGAATAAAACTTTGAAATGCTTTATTTGTCAATAACATTTTTGCAGTAATGGATAATTTGTCTTTCTCCCAGCTGCATTGTTGGCTGTAGGAAGGCAGTGCATATTAATATGCCCTTAGCCAGAACACACAAGTGAGGGCTTGGAATGGTCATGGGCTCAGGAGTCTAAATTGTAGACTCCCCATATCTCTGTCTCATGGCTTGATTCCACACCTGTCCATGGGCAATTCTTGCCATTTTGCCCTCACTGTTTTTACAGATTTTGAAGAAAAGAAATAAGCACATAAATAAATCCATGGTGGTAAAAATAGTTTGCATAGTGAATCAACTCTGGCAATGACCAGAGAAGAGCCTATTCGTGTGTTTGGGGCAAATGACAAAACCCCAAGCTTAAGGCTTCTGCTGATTCCCCAGTTGCAGAAAGAGTAGAGGACAACAGAGGGTCCTTATCTCTGTCTATTCAGCCCACTGAGCCTCCTCAATGACTATGTCATATAATTGGAACAGGTAGCTTTTCAGATTTTGTAGGACCATATCTTGAATTGTAACCACTTTTCCTCACTCTAAATTCCTGGAATGGCTACTTAGGCTGCTGTTCTTGGCAACACATAAGGAAGCATAGAGCAATTCATCCACACCACCTGTCAGATGTAAGTTCTTTAGGAAATTGGTAGGTATGAGCTGTGTGGTATGTGGAGGAAAAAAATAAGAGGATATCAGTATATATAAGTTATTCCGTTTTCATAAATAATAGACTAAAATGTTTCACTAAAATTGTTTATTGATGACAATATATTGGGCTTTTCTTGGGGGTATGGAGAGTGTCACTGACTCTGATCCTCCTTTTAACTATCTTTGGAAAGACAATAAATAGCACATATTTAAATAGTGCAATGGCCCCTGTGCCAGGGAATTGCAGTGACCTTGAAGGATATAAGGATCCATATTGGGAAATGCAGTGACCTTAAAGGTAAAAAAAAAAAAAAATATGGGTAACATAAATATGCTTACCTACTTTTTTGACTTTACAAGTTATGGCTACTGTTACCATATTTTATTTTTTTAACTGATGGCAGTTATAAACTACACTATGATTTCTTGCTATTTTGTGATTTTTTTAAAAAAGCATCTTATTTCAGGTGTACTTTGTATATTATGAGACTATATGTAAAATTTATAAGACTCATATATGTGGACTGAAAGGCAAAGAATTAGTCCCTTATTTCCAACTTTAATCAAGAAATTTATGATACAATGAAAATAACTTTTAAGCATAAAAACTACATTTAATCTTAAAATTCCCACAGGAAAATTAAATTTGATACTGTGAGTCTCAGACTGATTACAGCACAGTAGTGTCTGAAACTCTATTTCTCCCCGTTATAATCATTACTTTTACATGGATTTTGGTTAATTTGAGGCTTCTTTGGAATGTAACTTTCAGATTTTGGCAGAAGAGACAATAAGTAATAATTGCCAACAAATCCTTATCTGAAAAAATGTGTATGTACAATACTTATACTTAATACTAGTGGTAAGAAACAAAGATTTTTTGACAACAAAAATAAACAGCTATTCAAGGAGAGAGAGGCAATTTTAATGTTGATTTCATTAGACTGATTAGGAAGGTATTTTAACACACCAGTTTCATGGTTGTTAACTCTTGAAAGAGGTGTGAAAGAGAGCAATGGTTAAAAACTACAAAATAAAAAATAGTAATAAGAGCATTGAATTTCACAAAATTAAGGCAGTAAGCCAGACTTATCCAATATATAGTATGTGTCAAATCTTTGTGACTCAGGAAAAGCAAACATAGTTGAATTATTTGATTAGATTGAATTATGTGGGTAAAAACAACACAACTACCGACTACCAGGTTTTAGCAACAGCACTATGAGGTGTATATCGCTAACCTCAAAGAAAGGTGAAGTAACTTGTCTGAGGTCACACAGCCAGTGTGTAGAGTTGGGACAGCACAAACGGACTTCCTAGTCTGCACTCCCAAGCAGTACACCGTATTTCTGCTCCAGGAGTTTTGTGAATTCAGTAGAAATGATGGGGCTGAAGTGTCAAGATGCTAGCTGGACTTAGGCATGCTACAATGGTCTTCATATTACCAAAATTACCTTTGGGAGACATGGACTCAGCTCTTTTCTCCCACCCACAGTATATAAACCCAGATACACACACAGACACATACATTATTAGTTTGTAAGGTCATTCTCTAGTGTAATAATACTATCTCAGAGTTCTCAGAATAATACTATCTCAGAATAATACTATCTCAGAATACTATCTCAGACCTACAAGTAATTTTAAATTTTTTTTTAATGTTTATTTATTTTGGGGACTGAGAGAGACAGAGCATGAACAGGGGAGGGGCAGAGAGAGAGGGAGACACAGAATCGAAAGCAGGCTTCAGGCTCTGAGCCATCAGCCCAGAGCCCGACGCGGGGCTCGAACTCACGAACCGTGAGATCGTGACCTGAGCTGAAGTTGGACACTTAACCAACTGAGCCACCCAGGTGCCCCATCAGACCTACAAGTAATTTTAAAAAGCTCACATTGATGTCTTTATGTCAAGAACCCTGAGGGTCTGAGATATCACCCTACTTATGAGCTAAGGGTGCGCCTACCATAGATTCATGAATGCTAGAAAAAGACAAGGTTCCTGGGTTAGAGACAAAGGACCTAATTATTCATGGCAAATCAGACAGCATAACTGATTCCCTTTCCTACCACCAGATCCCAAGGGAGTCACTTGGAGATGGATCCAAGTAGATGCTGTGCACAGTGTGTTTGTGTCACAGCTGAGAAATTCCAATCTTTAAAGGGGCTACAAGCAATCCTGCCCAACCTGTGCCTGGAAGGAGGTCATACTGTATTTTGTTTTGTTTTTAAGTCTATTTATTTATTCTGTGCTAGAGAGCACATGCCCACAAGAGTGAGTGGGGAGGTACAAAGAGAGAGAGAGAGAGAGAGAGAGAGAGAGAGAGAATCCCAAGCAGGCTCCGCTCTGTCAACTCAGAGCCCAACACAGGGCTCAATCTCAAACTATGAGATCGTGACCTGAGTCAAAATCAAGAATCAGAGGCTTAAGTGACTGAGCCACCCAGGTACCCCCTCACTGTGTTTTATTAATGTTATTATACTGGGCAGCAAACAAATCTACCCTCTGCTCAGGAGGGTGACACTACATATATCTTCCAAGGCTGCTTGCCACTCCTGAAAAGAATGTCTTAAAAGACATTTTGGAAAAGAGAACTGGAACAAAAGCTATTAGTGACTCTGTAGACAAGATGTGCATATTCACATAAAGGACCCACAGAGAACTGTCTCCCAACCATATATTGTTTCCTATTATCCATGCTGTCTCATTTGACACAAGTTCTGTGAGATTAATAAGGCAAATCTTATATTTTCCATTTTATAGATTTTTCTAATTATAAAATGATTCTGTTGGCTAGATAAGACTAATGTAGCTTCCAAAACCTAAAAATAACTTAGTTGATGAAGTATATTGGTGTTTGAGAAAAATCTCAAATATACAAATTGACATTGAAAGAGAGTAATTCTTATAAAATAAAAGATTTATACAAAAATGATTTTTTTCCCAAATACTATTTTATATTCTTTGCTTATTTTTTACTAGCTATTTGACCAGGGGCAAAGGAGCTAAATATAAGGGTATATACTGGTGATCACTGGCAGTCAAAGGAGGAATAGAAATAAAGATAATATACTCCCCATTTATATTAGAAATCAATATAAAAATGTTATCTGAATTGATACCCTATCCAGGACTACACCTATTATGTTAAGCAATGAACACCTGTGTTGGAATACCATTATATGCATAATATACTTAGGTGCCCAGTTTCCAAGGTGTATAACTTGTAAATGTGCTCAATTTTTAGGCCAAGACATCCTTTAATATTTGGGAGAATTTAAACCCTAATGAATGTGTTCTACTCCAGGAATTACAAAGTAATTTGCCTACTATTACTAGGCTCTTTAATTTAGACAAAGTAGGTTAGATTTCAGCCCACCTGATGAACAAAATTAAGCCACAAAAAGTTGGTTATGTGTCTACTATTAATGAGCAAAGAAGAGATATTAATGTGGTATCGTGTAGGGGATGTGTGAGGTTTGGGGAGTAGGATGGCTTTCATTTTCTATCTCAGCTCCTGCATGAAATGTTAAAAAAGAGAGAGAGAGACAAAAGCAAGGAAGAGAGTGGAAGTCTCTGCCGGCTTGAAGTGAATTAAAGCCCAGCAGTCAAAAGGCAGTGAGTAGTGTTGATCATTTACTCAGAAGTACTCTTTGGATCTGTGGCTATTTCAAAACCAAATGAGATTATTGTTTCTCATTTTACGGAGCCTTTCCATTATTATTGATGACTGACACAAACAGAAAAATGGCCACAATTGTACAACATCCAAAATACATTTGCAGTAAATTCTGGAAGATTTGGCCTCATCCATCAATTGAATAGGTTGTCCTAAATACCCCAGATCATTCAACCCACAGCATCTGCGTAGCACTTGACAAACCATCATTGTTCAGTGGGACATTTAAACTTTGTCCTTCAGCAAAATGAAATGAGAGAAATGTTCTCATCAAAAGTCAAAAGCTAAAAAATAAAATTTGATTGTCCAATGGTCAAGTGTGTCAAAGGTGAAAAATAAAGCTGCTAAGGCACTGAAGTCTTTTTATTTATTCTTATTTTCCTGGCAAGTAGAGTCTTTCTGAGACACGGCTTGTTTTTAGCCACATTTCATAATTCTTTATTCACCTACACATAAGCTCTGAACCAACAACGTAAAGGTCGTGTTAACAAATTTATATAGGTTTCTCATCACTGTGTGGTTATTAGTTTGGGGCATATTTTAGTGACCAGATCTTTGAACCTTGTTTTGCTCTTCACCAGTTCCTAGCTCAGAGATGTGTGTTGCTAAATAAACAGGAATTCAACAGGAAAGATCAATATGGATTTAATTTGGTTCAATGCCTAAAATATTACTTTTATTAATTTTCCTTTTTCTAGCATTTATACAAACAACACCTGTAATCATAGTAAAAAAAATGGTAGCCATGACGATAAATATATATTTGTCATTCAGTCCAGTCCTAATGGAAACATGTCAACTAAAATTTTGGTTGAATATTGCCTTTACTTGGGGGTGGGGCAGGGTTGTCAGATAAAAAGCAAGATGGCTACTTAAATTTAGATTTAAAAGAAAAGATTTTTTTTAGTAAGTATGTTATAAATATTGCATAAGACATATTTATACTAAAATGATTATTAGTCATCTACAATTCAAATTAACTAGTGGAATATTTTTTCCCCTAAATCTGGCAACCCTTGGATGAGGGAAAGCTAATGTTTGAAGAGAGGTAGATTCTACTGAAGTCTCAAATAGAAAATCTGAGGACACACTTGTTAAGGGAGCAAGGCACTGTGGTAGGTTTTTTCCTATCCTTCCCTAGTTTACCAAACAAGTTGGAAGCCATTTGCTAATGCAAACGCCATTTGTCCTCCTCATAGTCCTGGCTCAATTTTTAAAGTATTCTCTTTTTTCCTAGAACTAAAAAAGTAAATACATCACTCCCTTTGGAGATTGATTTAGTATTTTTCCCCAGGTATCATGTGGCCACGAGATGGCAGCATCAGCCCATCATACCCCACCCCCTCCCCAGCATCCTGAAGCCAATTTCCCCGTACCTTGTCCTCTCTCTTAGCAGGTTTCAGCTTGTCACTTTTCTTCTCCCTGTTTGTTTTCTATTTTTACTTTTATTCAAATGCCAGAAAAACCAGCTGGTTGAAGAAGTCATGTGGTGCTCCACACGTTTGTCACAGGGGGTGCTGTGACTGAAAAGCTTAAGTGATTTTCTAGGCTGCCAGGCTGAATATCAGGCAGGAGGGCAAAGGGACACAGGCACTGAGAGCTGTGGCTGGGTTGGTGAGGACACAGAGTTTGTGCTCCGTTTAGCTCTGGACTTGTGCAAGGCGGATCCTCCTACACGTGGGAATCTCTCTTGGCTGCTGGCAAAGACAGCCAGGAGCAAGGAGGTGGGGTCAGAAGCACAGGTGTGAGATTTCCCCAAGATTGGAGTTGGATGTTTAGTGGCTGTGATTTGCTCTCTTTTTAGGAAACGAAGTTTATTTTCACAGAAATAAAACCATTGGATTGCGAAACTGTATACATTGAGGTGTTAGAAATTGATTTTGAATTTGTGGAGTGAGTTGAGTACTCTAAGAGATTTTTTAAGTTGGGCAGAGGAGAATTTTACCATTTTGTTAAAGACAGAATCCCCTAAAATTCTTGCTCCAAGGAAAGAGAGAGATGGAAAATATTGTGACGAAATGGCTTAAATGAATTTGAGTTCCAGTCTCATCCTTACTAAGAGCACATTATCCACGTGGTGAAAGCCATTCCTCATACTGAATTTTTTTTCCCTCCCATCTTTACATCCCTACTTTCGTGCTGGTCCACAGCCACTGTGGTACCCTGTAAGATCTGTACAAGATGTCTGTGCAGAAGCTTTTGCTGTTGATATTGGCTGATAATCCTCTCTGAGAATTCATACATTAGTTCTTTTCAGGGATATAGCTTTTTCATTTGACTATTCTGAAGCAGATTATAAACATAATTTGGATCCTATTTGCATTACTCAGTTGTTCTTCATGTTGTCGATCTAAAACTAGGTATGATGTATGTATTTATTTAAGGTAGATATTTCTCCTCATCCTTCTCTCATTTAGTGGAGAAAATCAAGGACAAGACTACTTTAACATGTTAGGTATAGAACTCTTGAATTCTTTTTTAGCTTGCAAACAGTAACTAATACCAAGAGAATCTTCTCTAAGCACAATGGACTTGATCTTTGCTACCACTGACAATGAGCAGTTTAGCAATGAATGGGACTGTGTAAAAGGAAGAGCTTGTTACATAACCCCTTAACTTGCTGTGATGGCCCAGCCTCTCATTCCCTTTAGATCTTTCCTCAACTCTTCCTGGAAAAGAGTGGAGAGTTCAAGGTTGTCATGAGAATGTTCAACCCACTGGAGAGCTCCTGGGTCTAGGAACATGTTCGTTGTCTGGTTCTTCTTGCTGTGGAATGTTTAAAACAGGGAATTCTGTATATAAAATTCTACTTTACAATTATCCATAAATTACTTATATCATCCTGCTCTGGTAATGTTAAGCAAATGATTTTCCTTAAAGGGATCTTTAATACCATACATCAGGAGATTGCCAAATAAACAAACACAAATTACTTTCCAATAACATTTTCTAATAACATTGGGATGTTCCTTCCTTCCTTCCTGCCTTCCTTCCTTCCTGCCTTCCTTCCTTCATATTTTATTTATTTGACAAATACTTATTGCATATCATGGTAAGAGTTAGGGAAACAAAACAAAACAAAAAGATCAAAATGGATGTTGCCCCAGCCTACATGGAACTTAAAGTACCTAGGATGGTTTATTTTGGTGGGAGTTTTATATGTATTTAGTGATTTTAAAATCAGAGGCAGTGTAATATAGTGGAAAGAGGGGAATAATATTTAATGAGTGTCTTCTATTAAAGGCCTATGTTACCTCATTTCTTACCTCTTGCTGTAATATACCATCTTATGTCATGAATGCATAGATACATACATGTTTACCAGTTTTAAACAATAATTTATAAAGTTTCTGGTAGGAAAATGTCAGTATATCTCCTAATTATAAACTCTATTTGTACACTTACTCAAAAACAAACATTTGTTGAACATTTACTGCCAGGTATGATATAGTGGGGTAGTATAGTAAATAAGATGGGTAATATTTCTGCTCCCATGGAGATCATCTTTGAGTAGTTGTAACAACTTTAAATTAAAACTAAGAATTGTAGGGGCGCCTGGGTGGCGCAGTCGGTTAAGCGTCCGACTTCAGCCAGGTCACGATCTCGCGGTCCGTGAGTTCGAGCCCTGCGTCAGGCTCTGGGCTGATGGCTCGGAGCCTGGAGCCTGTTTCCGATTCTGTGTCTTCCTCTCTCTGCCCCTTCCCCGTTCATGCTCTGTCTCTCTCTGTCCCAAAAATAAATAAAAAACGTTGAAAAAAAAATTAAAAAAAAAAACAAAAACAAAACAAAAAACTAAGAATTGTACTACTTTAGTATTAATTAGAATTAATCTTCTTGGCAAAGAGACAGCCTTAGTTATGTGGATACAGAATTCTTGTATTTGTTTTTTTTTTTTTTTTTTTTTTTTTTTTTTATTTTACACAGTGAAACTTTTATTTTTTTTTATTTTTTTTTTATTTTTTTTTTTATTTTTTAATATATGAAATTTACTGTCAAATTGGTTTCCATACAACACCCAGTGCTCATCCCAAAAGGTTCCCTCCTCAATACCCATCACCCACCCTGCCCTCCCTCCCACCCCCCATCAACCCTCAGTTTGTTCTCAGTTTTTAACAGTCTCTTATGCTTTGGCTCTCTCCCACTCTAACCTCTTTTTTTTTTTTTTTTCCCTTCCCCTCCCCCATGGGTTTCTGTTATGTTTCTCAGGATCCACATAAGAGTGAAACCATATGGTATCTGTCTTTCTCTGTATGGCTTATTTCACTTAGCATCACACTCTCCAGTTCCATCCATGTTGCTACAAAAGGCCATATTTCATTTTTTCTCATTGCCACGTAGTATTCCATTGTGTATATAAACCACAATTTCTTTATCCATTCATCAGTTGATGGACATTTAGGCTCTTTCCATAATTTGGCTATTGTTGAGAGTGCCGCTATAAACATTGGGGTACAGGTGCCCCTATGCATCAGTACTCCTGTATCCCTTGGATAAATTCCTAGCAGTGCTATTGCTGGGTCATAGGGTAGGTCTATTTTTAATTTTCTGAGGAACCTCCACACTGCTTTCCAGAGCGGCTGCACCAATTTGCATTCCCACCAACAGTGCAAGAGGGTTCCTGTTTCTCCACATCCTCTCCAGCCAGAATTCTTGTATTTGTATTCCATAAATCAGCAAGGCCTGCTCTGTAGCACCGGAAAGATTAGTGTGCAGAGGAAGGGAGACAGCAATGTCCACCTATGCACAGGTCACCATGACAGGTGTAGAATATTGATTTGATGCCCAACATAAAATTTGTCTTCCACCCCATTTCATAATAAATGGAATATTAAGACAGAAGACAGGATTTATATAAAAAGTAGATATTTGGCCACTCCCTTCTCTAAGTGTTAGAAAATTATGTTTGTTAAAATGTTTTAATTAGAGGGGTGCTTCAGTGGCTCAGTCAATTAAGTGGCTGACTCTTGATTTAGGCTCAGGTCATGATCTCCTGGTTCGTGGGTCTGAGCCCCGCGTTGGACTCTGTGCTCACAGCACGGAGCCTGCTTCAGATGCTGTCTCCCTCTTTCTGCCCCTCCCCCACTTGCTCTTTTTCTTTCTCTCAAAAATAAATAAATGTTAAAAAAAATGTTTTGATTAGAAAATAACAATTGTTACATTGACAGTCAAAATAATATTTGGAGGGCTATCAGGTATCTACTCATTTGCTTCTCTTGAGTTTCTCTCTCTCTTCCTATCTATAAATTCTGGAAGTTGAGGGTAGCCTGGGTGGTTCAGTAGGTTAAGCATCTGACTCCTGGTTTAGGCTCAGGTCATGATCTCCCAATTCATGAGTTTGAGCCATGTCTTGCTCCACACTGACAGTACAGAGCCTGCTTGGGATTCTCTCTCTTCTCTCTCTGCCCCTCCTGTCTCTCTCTCTCTCTCTCTCTCTCTCTCTCTCTCAGAGTAAATAAGTAAACTTAAAAATATATATACTCTGGAAGTTGATCCCTAAGCATATTTAGAACACTTTCTCCTGGGATCTGGAGAAGCAATGAAGCATCATATACTGCACATTGCTTACCTATGGATGGTGAAGAAAGTTCTGACAAGGATGTGGGCATGATTCAGCTAAAATGGTGGACAACTTTCTGTAGACAAAGCGTGATAGGACTACAGCTTTTATGGCTTTCTGAAATACTGTGAATTTCAATTGTGTCTCAGACCAAAACTTCAGAAAATTTTGCCCCTATTTCATCCCAAAACTTGTGCTGCAAACTCAGTGCAGCTAAATATAAATGTAAATGTAGATGGAACTTTTTTACCCCTTTCACACAAAATGCTTTTCATTTGATTTCTCTTCATGGCTGCCAAGATGAGTAGATAGATACATTGCAGCTTGTAGTTTCTGGATTTTGTTGCAAATGTTGGAGCAAGGGGTTGATTGATTGGTATAAACATGCAGCAATGGCAACAGCTGCTTAAAAAAAAAAGCATAAAAGGGAATGAAATGATTTAAAATAAACAGTAGTTACATTTATGACATACATACTGCCTGGATATTTTTAATTTTCCTTGCCTTGGCTAAAAATGAAACACTTGTACAGATAGCAGTAAAATAACTATATTCCAAATTCAAGTGTTCATGCTTCAGAAGTATAAGCCTTCTTTTAGACCTTTTTAAAATTTTTATTTCAATGTCTTTTTTTATTGCATTAGGCTCAAATTTCCTGTAAATGTTACATTTATTTAAATTTTGAACATGTGGCAACTTTACAACAAATTGTAAGCTTTTCTTGATCTTGACTCTTAAAAGCTAGATAATATCAATGAAAAAATTGCTGAGTATTTACTTTGTTATTATAGTCATCTACCTTTTGTTTTCATCAGTCAGTGATGTCATGAGTCATATAATAGCTGACATCTGAAATGACATTTTTTTTAAAATTCTCAAATGTTTAAAGATGGATCATTAATGATCTCCCTATAAATATGAAAAACATATTGGTGGGATTGTTGGATTTTAACAGTCTGATATATCACAGGAATTTGCTTTATCATTGAGATTGGTTAAAACAAAAAAATTTTTTTCTTAACATCTTTTTAAAATGAATGTTTTCTGGTCACATTGTTCACAAAATAAGAGATTATGAAAACCAGAATATATGATTAAAGACCACATGGTCCAAACCTCCATTATCCTGATGCTAGCTAGTCTTACAGACTGGAGACATTGACTTTCCTAATCTCTATAAACCCAAAGAAGGGACAGAAAAAGTCAGAGCTAGAACCCAAGTCCCCAGTTTCAGTGACCAATGATCTTTATACATTTAAAACAAAACAAAAGAAAAAAAAAAAACAGCTGTTGTCTCAGGATATGATGTTAACCAAAAGTTATTTCTTCTTCAGGTTTTACTCACATGTACACATTTGTGACCTCGAGCACTCAGAAAAAATAGAACCGGGTCTTAGATTTTAGGTCTTAATTATCCCACTCATTTTTTTCACCTTCTCCCTGGGAGACAAGTTAGATTATTGCTTCTGTTTTACTGACAAGGAAATTTAGGTACAAAGAGAAAAGGTAAGAAGCACAATAAGACACTTCAGCCTCTGATAGAGGAAAAGGTTTTGTTTCAAAAGGTCTTTTGTAAATCTATTGTTTGCAACTGAGCATCCATTTCCCCATAAAAAGTCAAGTTATGCATAATGGTTGAGTGTCTGTAGGAAAACTTCCAGAATATCTATTTAGTATGCCTTCTAATCAGAATGTGGCTCTGAATGAAGGTCGGTGTAGAGCGCACCCATTTTATTTTTAACGACACTTCTATGGGAAAAATAGATTAATTCAGCATGGAAAATTGGAATGCACAGAATATGGCTTATGGTGCCAAAATGAGGTACAGTACAGTCACTAATGCAATACTTGGTGGTACAGATTAGGGTATATTTGCTCTTTACTCCCATCCCATTCTTTCTTATATCTTTTCCCGAAACTGTTGTCCGTGAAAAATATATATATGTGTGTGTGTGTGTGTGTGTGTGTGTATATATATGTGTGTGTGTGTGTGTGTGTGTGTGTATATGTGTGTGTGTGTGTATACACACACACATATATATATATTTTTCACTGACATATATATATATGTGTATATATATACACACACACATATATATGTATATACACACACATATATATATATATATAGCCTTTATCTGGTGTCTTGGTTAGGCCGTACCTCCAAGACATTCAGAGCCAAGAACAGAGGGAGGGGAAGGAATGGTTGGGTGTTTCAGGTTGGAATTAGTAGAAAGATCATGCTACTTGTGTTTTAAAGGCTCAGACAGGGACTTACCAAGATTTTTAAAGTGTTGAAGGCTTCTACATTGTGGTGGGCTCTCTGTTTAAAAACATTTGAATTTATGAATATAAAATTAGGTTAAAAAGTAAATATTTATTTAAGATGAGAACAAAACTAAACCAAATCAAAGATTCTCAAAAGCTGAGAAATACCACAAGCATCACAAAATCCAAAGCCACCTAACACTTTTCTTAATTAACTCTCTGGCACAACTGTATAACACTCCTTTTTATTTATTTATTTTTTTCATATTTTGGCTGCTTTCTCTTTGGCACTTTGTATGATAATGATTTTATGATATCACTTCTCTATCAAGAATAGAAGGATAATTTAATCTTCTATCATGATTAATTTTTTATTGATACGGGGGTATATAAATATATAATTTCACATACAGAAATGCTTATAGTTTATATTGTTATTACAGGTCTATGACCTCAAAGGATTCCATGAATTATATTTCATGTGATTCCCATAAAAAAGTGTTATACATTTATACTTGTATGTGATGCATTATTAAATATATTCCTGACAGGATGGAACTTCCACTTTGACTAGGTATTAATGAGAACTGAATCCTCTGCTTATTTCCCATCTCTGTTTCCCATAGATTTGACTTCTGACACTACCTTTCAAATCTTCTTTCTTCCCTACTTACCACTTACCTGTGGTGCAGGGCACTGGGGAAAACATTCATATCGTACTATGTCAAGGTGCAAGGGAGTCAATACAGGAGTTTATAAGACTACTCCTAGAAACCATTCCTAAACTGGGATAGCTAGCAACAACTTATTAAGAGCATAAATGACTGGGGCACCTGAGTAGCTAAGTTGATTAAGTGTCCGGCTTTGGCTGAGGTAATGATCTCACAGTTCATGAGTTCAAGCCTTGCATTGGGCTCTGTGCTGACAGCTCAGAGCCTGGATCCTGCTTTGAATTCTGTGTCTGCCTCTCTCTCTGCCCCTCCTCCATTTGCATCATCTCTCTCAATAAATGACTAAATGCTTAAAAAAAAAAACACTTTTTTAAAAAATATTTTAATTCCGGGGCACCTGGGTGGCTCCATCGGTTAAGCATCTGACTTCAGCTTAAGTCATGATCTCATGGTTTCTGAGTTTGAACCCCGCCTTGGGCTCTGTGCTCACAGGTCAGAGCCTGGAACCTGCTTCAGATTCTGTGTTTCCCTCTCTCTCTGACCCTTCCCCACTCACACTCTGTCTCCCTCACTCTCTCTCAAAAATAAATAAATATAAAAAATTTTAAAAAAGAATGGAAATGACTATGAAATCACAAAAATATATTATACTAAATACACTAAATATGTACCCAAACTTCTCTTTCACTGGATTTTCAAACTGGCATGACTACTCCAAACTATACCAACAGCAGGGAAATGCAGAGTGGAAAGACATAGCTGTCTAACAGAGTCTGGCTAAAATACCCTAGTTTTGTACGGTTCACAGTGACACATGGTTAGTGGCCTGTTCACATGAGGGATCTTGAAGCCGAAGCATTAGCACCTTTAGGGTAAATCAGCATCTGAACTTAACACATTTTCTCGATTTCATGGTCACTCTTTTCTGGACGCTAACACGATGTAATGCCCCCGATTTCAAATCCAAGAGACCACCGAGGAGCCGATACCGATGCAAACGCACGAGGGTTTATTTGCAAGCTGAGCTTGGGCCCAAGTATACCCGACACAGCGGAGCAGGGACTTGAACCCCTAGGTTAAGAGGCGTAGCAGTTTTATAGGGGCCAGTGGCCAATGAGATTGTAACACACACAGAAAGTTGCATACTCATGTCAGTCCACACGCAGGTGGCCAATTGAATTACAATTTACCCTATAGTAACTGTTTGAACTAGCCTATCACTCTGGTCAGAATTGACGCACAAGTTTGGTGGGCAAAAGGTGGGGTTTACATTCTTTGGCAGTTAGGGGTTCCGCATTCCTAAATGAGCCGATTTCCAGTAAGGGTGTGCTCAGCGGCTTGACTAGGGTGGGGGAGTGTCTTAAGCAATAGTCATGTGGGGGTTACACATGAGATGGTGGGTGTAGCACAAAATGGAGTTAGTCTTGCTCTGCTTGTCCAGAGGTAGGGGATTTTTGTTAAATTCCTTGGGTCCCCACAATGAGGCCCCTGGAAGATGACTGTTTATAAGTAGAGGATCCAGGGGTGTGGGGGGGGCCGGGCCCCGGTGCCAGGCTGAGACCAGGTCGAGCGATGTTCCCTGTTGGCTTAGCCAACCCGGTGGTTCCCCCTCCCATTCCCCCACTTTCAAGGGCATACGAAAACCTTGTCAAGGCTGAGAAAGTTAATTCCTGAAGCCTGTGGTCTCCAAGTGTTGGCAGTAATGCTACCTCCCTTCTTCTACCCCGAGTCAGATAGAAACAAACATGGGAACTGTGTTTTGCTAGCAATCTATCAACAAGGTCTTGTGACCCGTTCAGAAAGTTCACAAGGTACACAGAACTAAATGTTTTGGCTGGCAGTGATCATGTGAAACCTGTTTATTCTTAGAATGACCTGATCCATAAGAGTCTTATATTATAAAAGATTGTGTACAGCAACAATAAAGCCGTCACTTGGGCCATCAGCCCAGGGGACCCTCCTGTCCCCAAACTTTCTCTCTTCTCTTTTTTTCTTGCATTCCCCTACCCTCAGGACCCTGACCTCGGTGTTTGTCGCGCCGGTCGCGACAGGGTGCTTGAGTGGCTGTTGAGTAAGCATCTTACTCCTGATTTCCACTCAGGTTATGATCTCAGGGTGGTGAGATTGAGCCCCACGTTGGGGTCCACAAGCAAATGCTTACTCTCTAAGTAAATAAGTAAATAAATTAAGGATTCATTTCTCAATAATACTTAATCAAATTGGAAGTCCAATCTAGTCAAGACTATATTTAATAATGCCTTAACCATACTACAGATGAAAAGGATATATAGTTTATTGTAGATGTAATATAGACTAGATATATTGTACACATACCACAGACTAGATGTAACATGGACTGAAAAAAATTTCAGTGGAGTTTTTCTCTTCTTTTATTTTTAGGTGAAGTTTTTTAGAGTAGTTTTAAGTTCACAACAAATTTGAGAGGAAGGCACAGAGCTTTCATATGCACTCCCTGCCCACACATATTCACCTTCCAACTCCTCTTAAGGAATTAGAAGCTCCTAGCTCTAAGTGGTTAAAAATATTCAGCACAAACTACTTTCTCTTTTTTAACATTTGATTTTTTTTCTCTCTTCCCTCCTTCCTTCCCCTTCCTTTTCTCCTTTCCTCATTCTTTCCTTCCCTCCTTTCTACTTTTTCCCTCTTTCTTTCCTTCTTTCTTATTATTTAATTTAGGACCTCAGATACATAGAATTAGTTTCATCATAATATTTAGTTCATTATACATCATTATCTTTCTTGCCTGCATTGTCTTCTTTTTATATTAAGTAATTTTTCTTTATTTTTAAATAATATAATGAGCATTCAACTAAATATCTGAAAGGAACAGTAATTCACAAAAACTCTGTGTTCCTCCACTATCCCTCAACTTCCTCATAGAAATCACCACTATCCTAAATTTTGTGTTCATCATTCTCTTGAACATCTTCATATGATTAAAGAGTATATTGTTAATTTTACTTGTTTTTGAACATCATAAAAGGGTGTCATACTTTTGTAGTCTCTTCGGACTTTTTAAAATTCTATTTTATATTACTAAAATTACCCCTTGCTATTCAATGTTACAACATTCAATTGTGTTAAATTGCAGTAATATAGTCATTAATCTTTCTTTTGATGGAAATTTATATTGTTTTCTGTTTTTAGTGATTAATTACAATTAATGCTACAGTGAGGGGAGCCTGGGTGGCGCAGTCGGTTAAGCATCCGACTTCAGCCAGGTCACGATCTCGCGGTCCGTGAGTTCGAGCCCCGCGTCAGGCTCTGGGCTGATGGCTCGGAGCCTGGAGCCTGTTTCCGATTCTGTGTCTCCCTCTCTCTCTGCCCCTCCCCCGTTCATGCTCTGTCTCTCTCTGTCCCAAAAATAAATAAAAAACGTTGAAAAAAAAAATTTAATGCTACAGTGAATATTCTTATCATTGTCCTCTGATGCTCATATATAAGATACTCTCAAGCATTTTTCCAGGAGTGAAATTTTGGAGCCATAGTTTATCATTGTTTAACTCGGAAAGATAATTTCAAGTTGTTTTCAAGATCACTTGTAACTATCACATTCATATCTGCATGTATAAAGAGATCCTTTTAATCTAATTCTCCTTCAACTCATAATATTGTTAAACTTCTTTATTTTAGCCAACGAATAGGGGGAAATGGTATATCATTGTGGTCTTGACTTTCCTAGTTACATGTGCAATTATTTCCTCATGTATTTGTTGGCCAAGTGAACTTCATTTGTTTTGTCCACGTTTTTATTGTTTTCTCTTTTTTTTTTTTTTTTGCAAGAGAATTGTAGGAGTTCTTTTTATGTCCTTAATACTAATCCTTTCTTAGTTAAAGTTTATTTTGAGAGAGAGAGAACGTGCATGCGTGTGTATGAGCAGGGGAGGGGCAGAGAGAGAGGGAGAGAGAGGGAGAGAGAGGATCCCAAGCAGTCTCTTCCTGTCAGCACATGGCCCCACAAGAGGGTCAGTCCCAGGAACTGCCAGATCATGACCTGAGCTGAAATAAAGAGTCAGACACTTAACTCACTGAGCCACACAGGCACCCCTCCTATCTCAGTTAAACGTATTATAAAAATCTTCTTTGGGTGTGGCTTGGCTTTTTTTCCTTTTGAAGTATATCTTTTAATTAATGGAATTTATTAATAAATATACATATAGCTTTCAACTTTTTTTCTAGTTAGAGACTTCTGTGCATTGTCAATAAAATTTTCTTACACCAAAATCAGTAAAAGGTATTTGCTAAAAATTTTTTAATGCAGTGATAATTTCCTTTGACATTCTCTTTCTGTTGTGTATGAGTTTACATGTATTTTCTACCCACAATTGCACTAATACAGACACTTTCTTGTATCAAGATAATTAATGCATTTGCAGTTTCATTAAGTTCTGATGTTAACAGAATCCTCACGAATTATATGGGTAGGTCACTTGATGTTGCCTACATAGTTTTGAAAAATGCCTGGTTTTGCTTACTGATCACTTTAGATGATTCGTTCTTAAGTTTCAGCAAGCATTAAAATCCCCTGGTGGCTTGTTCAACTAAGAATTGATAGGCCCCACCAACAGGCTTTCTGATTCAGTAAATTTGGAATGAGACCCAAGGATTTGCATTTCTATAAAGTTCCCTATTGAGGTTAATGCTGCTGGTCTGGGAACCCCACACTGAGAACAATTATCTTAGACTAACTTTGCTTGCATAGTCCTTATGAATTTCTGGTTTTATTCCTGTCCTTTCTGTCCATTGCTTCAGTGTCTATTTTCTCACCATGCAGAGTCAGTGAGGTGTGTAAAATTCTGCTTCTTTCAAAAGATGGAGAGTCAGCTGAAAATCATCTCCTTAGGAAGATAATTTAAATAACATTTAAAATAATAGGCAATCTATTGACCTTACAGAGTAATAGTACCTAACACTCCTTGCTGGCTGCAACAGCCTGGGTTTTTACCCTCAAACCATTTCACACCCACTGTTGTATAAGACATAAAGGGGGCTTGAATTCTATGGGGAGGGTGTGGAAAGGCAAGAGAGAATTCACAGCATGTGTTCACAGAGGGAAAAGGGAAACATCTATTCTGGAATAACTATTTATAGGTGACTATCCATTTATAAAGCAGTTACTTAAGCCAGTTAAAAGTAATTTGGGGATTTAGAGTATATTCCCAGGATTTTGGTACTAACAACTTCCTGACCTTATTAGCTATGCCTACAATTTATTTGCTTTGGTTTCAGAAGAGGCTTGCTCCAACAGAATGTCATGATGAATAAAATATTCTTCAAACTGTCTGTTAGCTTTGCAATTGTATCTGCCAATGAATGAAGGATATAGAATTTTACCCCACAAGTGATATTTTAGATTCACGAGTACAGAGTTCAATCTACTTTTTGAACCACTGTTTGGTTGTTCATTGTGGACAATTTATTTTTCTTGTAAACTCTGTTGCTCTATTTACAGTGGTACTTGACAAAGACAACCATGTTAAACAAAGACAAATCCATTGTTCATTTGTACAGTAAAAATCAATTGAATGCCACCCTGTGCCAGGTCTTCTGTTTGGCAATGGCAATAAAATGATGAGCAAGAGTGATATATTCCTTCCTGCCCTGATCTCATATTCTTGCAGGAAAGACAGATAAGTAAATAAACACTACCAATAAAAATACTGTATGGTATGTAAAATGATAAACCTGTTCCAACAGGGCTGATGCATCAAAGGAGATCTGGCGGTAAAGAGATTCTGGGGTGCTTTGGCATAATGAAGAACGTGGCATCACACGCATATAAAGGAAATGAGAGCCATCTCTGCTCACCTCAGATTAAAAAGTTGGTACTCCTTCTCATACAACCCTTCTTTTGCTCTAAACTGCCAAACTTTTATAATCAACAAACATTCTTGAGTAAGCATTTTGTTTGGAATTCAGTCTCAAAGGGCAGAGAAAAGAGAGCCTTGCACCCCTCAGGAATAGTTCCCATTCCCATATAGAAGAATGGGAGACAGGCTTTCAAATTAGACACCTGGAACTAGGCGATCACCAATCAGTTATAATAGAGATAGAAGTACAGAAAGGCTTGATGGGGAGCATTTGGCAAAACTTGTCCAAGAGCTTTCTTTATGAGGTTTCTTGGGCCCCTGACCATTTTTCCTCCCAAAGATTCCCTTTCATCTACAGCCTGAATTTCACAGCAATGATCAACTATTGTAAACCAGAGTAATAGCATCTTTGGCAGTATTGCTTGCAAAAATAACTGGGGAATAGCAGTACACCTGCAGAGAGCACCCTAGGGGGCTGCAATGCAAAGCTTCCTGCACTTGTAAGATAATGGGATGAAATCCCGTTGGCCACCTGTTGTGCAGTATAAGGTGCCGTAAGGGATAAAAATCCCACTACAACCCTTCTTTACCAGCCCTGACTTTCCATCTCCCCACCTTGCCTTTTGGCTTCACTTACTTTTTTTTTTTTTTTTGAGAAATAAAATGCAAATACCTTAAATAGTCTTACAATAATTAATGTGCTTCTATTTTTAAAAGAACATCTGCAATTGCAGGAAGTATTCATAAAACTTCAGTCTTTTTTTGATCCAGCATCTTCTACTCTGGTACTTGTCACTTTCCTTCAAGTCCCTTGTCAAAGAGGTGCCTGCATGACTGACATGATAAAGTGAAAGAACATTTTAGAAGGGAAGAAAGAAGAGGAAATGTAAATCTCGCCTCTAACATCAACACACTTCACCCTGCTCGCAGACTTCATAAATCAGGTTTGGTAACGAGGGTTGAAGGCATATGCTATGCGAGAAGAAAGTGGTGAAGGTCATGTCTGAGAACTGAAGGGTTCTGATCGTGACCTGAAAATTCCTGAGTTAATCAGAAACTAATTTTAAGTCTGGATAGAGATGGGGCTAGGAGGATCATAATCTCTGTATTTGGTGTATTTTCAGTGCTTTAAAGTGTTTAATGCTACTATTTATAAAATTGTTATGAAAGTAATCAAATTCAGAGATAAGTACAAACTATTGTATGGCCCTTGGGGTATCATTCTAATGAATCACTAACAAGTAACAAAAATAACTTGTACATATGCACACATCTTTAGATATTAAAGTTGAATATGCTTTTGCACTTGCTCGTATTTAGAAACATGATCCTCTGGGAAAAGTCTGGGAAAAATATGAACATTGGTTTCCTAAAGGTTATTTCATTTTACATTACATAATTGCCTCACTTATCTGTCTTTCCACCATCTGAAAACCAAATGTATAATAATTTTCTACAAGTGTTCTTGGCTAGGTTTAGGTTGCAAATGCATTTCATAATCGCATTTGGAGGAGTTCCTTTGTACTTGAAGCTAAAGAAATTGAACAAGGGAGTCACTAAAAACTTTCCAAAGTATAGTAAATTAATGCTTTGTTCTCTGCTCCTGGGGAGTTACATTTAGATCTTGATTGGGTAGTGGTCAGGAGTGCAGGAAATTTTTTCCAGGCTTAGTTTAGTATATACTGGTTGGTTTAACACTTGGCAATTAGAAGTATGGACAAGCTTTTTCAACCGAATGCAAGGATAGTAATAGAAAAACAAAGGTGCTACAGGTCATGATGAATGAGCTCTACCAGTAAAGACAGAAGTGGAATTTTACACTGTGCATGTACTTTGTATATATAGAGCATTTTTCATTCCAACATCTCAAAACAATTTTAAACACACTTATTAACTAGTTGAAGGAAGTTACTCCCCCACCAAAGATGTTAGGATGTTGACTCACTAGGTTTCTAACTAATCCAACGTCACTTACTACATTGGTGTAAAAAGTCTGGGACATGGAATTATGATTTTTTTTTTATCCTGCTATTTCAGTCTCTTTCCACCCTGACCCTAGTACGTTCTCCATGGGAGAACCAGGAAGAGACTAAAGTGGAAATCAGACCTAGGATCTCTCCTGGATGGTTATAGAGACATTGAGTGAACAGGAGTGAAAGGGATTATCTGAGGTCATTTCTGTTTGCTTTCTTTCTTTTTCTTTTGAAACCATGTAATCTACTGATATAATCTATTAGGATCAAAATATTTGATATGAAGAGAACATTCTTAGAGAAACTAAATTGAATTGTATTATCAACTATCTTTGAACTGGAATGCTCTTTCTGGCTATTAGCCCTATTAGTTTCACTCAATACTTGGTTTAAGATTGAAATTTTATACCTATGCACAACACCAAGCACATAGTAGTGATGCCACGTAATTTTTTTTTTGAGAAAATTATGTAGAAAATTGAATACATTATTATGGGAAACTTCTCCATAACATCCCATTTATATCAACTTCTGTGTAACAACACTTCAGAACACATAAATATAAATAACAAAAAATATCAAATATCTTTGACTTGGTATTACTTCTGATTTCTTTTTCTAACATGAAATAATTCTCAACTACATCAGTCTAAGTGTTTCTCTTCTGATGAATGTATGTTTTTGAAGGTGTGTTGAGCTTCTAAGATAATAAGGCTGGAAGCAATATGTCTTGTTTTCATGATGTCTAGAATAACTTGCAAATCATAATGACACAGACTGTCTTCTTATTTTTTTTTAGCTCTGAAACTTGCAAAGGTGCCCAGAGGCTAATAAATGATGGGTGAATCTCATAAATGTAATAAATACATAATAACTAACTAAATAAATAATAGATATATAGCTTTGCTATTGACTTTCATGAGAGATACATGTGTATAGGAAGGAGAGATACAGGTTGACAGTTTTTAAAGTGCTTTATAAAAGGATCCATTTAAATATAATATATTGCTATTATTCTAGAGGCAAATACTTCCCTATAAGTAAAGGGTCTGTCAGCATTTCTATTGGAACCTTTCATTTTAAGGGTGTGTAACTCAACCCTAAATTGTGCTGTCAGCTGAAATGTGGTATATAAAGTTTCAGTGTCATTGCCATTTTTTTTCAACATTTGGAATCACAAAACTCCATTTTTTTTTTGCATATGTGGACATTAATCTAAAGCAGAAGTCAGTAATTGCCAATGCAATCAAATTTTATTCCATCTGAATAAGATGATATTTCCTAAGAAATCGAGGCTGCCAACACTAAGGAGCATACGTAAATATATTTTTGTGATTCTGCTTTATGTCAGTGTTTTGGTCAAATATAATGTGTAGGTGGATGCTGTAATACTGGCTTCCAAGTCATTTGGAGGAAAATAATTATGCCTAGGGCACTGGAAAAATTTCAATTTTGAACTCGAGATGTGAAAGTATTAACAATCACGCCTACTGAGATGAACTATCTACCAGTGACATTTAAAACTAGCCTATTCATTTCTATTCTTTACGAGCTAGATGTCTATTTCAGGAATTTATGGCAAACATCTGATCCAAAAGTAGTTATGTTCTTGACAACAAAAAGTGATAAAGAAGCTGTAGAGAGCAATGAAAATTGATGGGGATAGAGAGTGATAAACAGCGAAAGAGACCCATTAAGGTCCAAATGATTGGTAAAGCCTGAGGAGAAGGGAATGAGAGGTAAATTGGAGTGTGGGTTGATCATTTCACAGGTGCAATTGGCAAGCTCATACCCACTCTTTCTGCTTGGTTCTGGATTGAAATCTGAGGGTAACTTATTAGAGTTTGAGCCTGACGTCACTCTGTGGTTGTTACAGGTAAAGAAGGACCATGACTTGTCCTTTAGGGAACTTAACATGATAAAATCATCAAGTTTCAGGTTAAGTTCACAGAGGCTTTTTTTTTTTTTTTTTTTTAAACCAGGATTGAGCAAGGTAAAAATGAATAGAAGTGTGAAATGGAAGTTTCCTGGAGTGTGTGGTTTCTAATGTGTTCTGACTTTTAAAAGCATAGTGTAATCTTCTCTTCAGCTATGAAGGACTCCTCTTTGGTCATTTTTCATTTTCAAAAAAAGATTCAAAATCCAACACTTTGGTGTCTTAGAAGTTGCATTTAAGACTGCTCTTTCCCTTCCTTTCAGCAAACAAAAGTAAAGACAAAACAATCTGTTTTGCTTATCATTCTTATCACCACAATGCAGATATAAATGGAGCAGAGAGACTTTGTGATCTGTTTTCAGGAGCAGGTAGAGGGAATGCCATCATTCTGGGTGCTTTGGGCATGTTAGTTCATTTAATTATCCATACAACATCTATCAACAGAAAAAGTTTCTTCCCACTTATGGAGATGAGAAAGCTTAAACTCAAAACTATCAAAGTTGCCTACCAAGGTGACATAAGTAGTATATTACCAGAGATAGGCTTCAAAGTCCATTTTCTTTCTATGAAAGCAAATTATATACCATGTTATGTAGAAAGTGTCAACCTGATACGTTATTTTGAGGATTAGCAATTTTCCTGAAAAATTAAAATATGTTGATTTTTATTTCAGGAGTTATTTATTAGTGTTTACCAACAAATGGATAGCATTTAAATGGCTTTAAAAGATTATCTAATTTGAGAGTCAAGACATTTTTGTTGGTTTATAGATATGGGAGTGTTAACTGCTTCGGGGCACAAATGTTATCTTCCACTCCTCAACTCTTGGCACACTGCTGGGCTTGAAGTTGGTTCTCAAAGAAGTTTCTGGATAGGTTTCTATACCATCTGATAGCCTACATGAAGAAATAGATGTAGCTTCTTTTGTGTCTACACGAAGTATCAGCTCTCCATTTTACTTTACCGTAGGATGCTATAGACACCTGCATTGTGTGTTGAAACTTGTCTTTGAATCAACTTGCCTGTCACAACAGAATACAAATATCAGCTTCTCTTGCACACTGGCTTCCGGATTGAGCTTGGTTACAGAAACAAAACTTCCCTTGGTCCAAGTGTTAAGAAGGGAGTGTGAGTGGACATCCTTTGCCTCAGGATGAAAGCGGCTTTTGGCAGATTCAGAGTTACAAGTGGTTTCTTGACCATAAAGTACCTACACTAGCCTTCTACAAATCATCTGTTCAGTGGGGAGTCATAGAAATAGGAGTGGATATCAGAGTAGAGCCAGAAGAAAATGGATGCCAAACACATCAATTTAGGACTAGATCAGGGATCACCAGTTTGTAGTTTTTCCACCTGGCCCCTGGCTCCCCATTAACCCCCATTAACGTCTTCCCTTGCACCTTCTCTCTTACAGCTATCTACCAGAGGTGATGTATTTCCCCCTCACACCCAGTCAGAAGAGTGGGAGTTCAATTGTCATTGATTACATTGGTATAATTAATTATGAAGACATACTAGGAATCCAATGTTTATTTAACCAGTGAGAATTTTTTCTCGGGTTCAAGTCATGTTAAAAATACTGTTTTTTTTAACTGTTATTATTAAAGGAAGAAAATCATAACCATATGCAGCTGTTAAATTCTCACTTTACAAGTTTGCTTGTACTTCCCTTCTTTTTTTCCTTTTTTCCAACATCAGATAGTAAAATAATTTAAATAAATACCCTGTAAAATTTACATACTTAATCCCAAAATGAGATTGCTTGAATTGGCTTAGTATATTTTAATGTTCTATTCTGAAGTCATTTGTAGAACGTTTCTAGCGTTATATATTTTATGTATTTTAATTCACAATTGCTCCTGAGTATGGGTGAATAAAAACCCTCCTGTGTGGTCCCCTGATTAACCAGATCCCTGTAAGCCAATAGTCTAGCAGTAGCGAGAACTGGTCTAGTGAAAGTAACCTTTAGGGACACTCGGCTAAGACCTGACACTTGAACATTGTTTCGGAAATGGAAAAGGAACAGTGTCTTGCAGAAAAGGGGCAAAGTGTGAGATGCATGTTTCTTTGCTTCCCTACTTTGTTCTTTCATGTTATCATACTGACAGAAGTAACTAAAGAAAGTAAAAGCAATGGTATGAAATTTTATTTTATAATATGTTAAAGAAAACAAGTGCCTTCTGGACTGAAAATGAATGTAATATATACTAAGTTTCAACTGGGAGAAATTTTTTTTCCCACATAGACAGTTATAATAAGTCTGTTCTGGAAGCTTATGGGTTTTATAATGGAATTGCTGAACCAAACTTAACAGAGGCATCATGTGAAAGTGTGGATATAATAACAGCTCAGAAACCTCCAGAACAAGAGGCTGATGAGATTCTCAGGCAGTAGGAGGGAAAGACTTAGAAGTGTGTGTGTGTGTGTGTGTGTGTGTGTGTATGTGTGTGTGTGTGTATGTCTATATATGTATATGTATATATGTATATGTATATATATATATATATATACACACACATACATATATTTAAAAGTGCATGGCAAAAAAGGAACAAATATGTGTTTTCAGTATTGCAAGCCAACATTTTGAATTATTTGGGGGAGATGATTTGGGTGACTGTCTTTACAATGGAGTTAAATTGGTTTCTTATTTTAGACACTGCATTGGTTCAGCTTCACTCTGTTCCATTCTAAAAATGCATCAGTATATCAGTCAGCTGCAGGGCACTTGACTCAGCGTCGTGCGTGCGTGCTTGCTATGAGATTAGGGTAAGTGGATGGAAACTTGAGAGAAGAGATTTTGAAAGTTGGCTGTGATAGGTGGTCTGAAAAGCTAAGCAAGGCAAACCAGAGCAAGCTCCAGGGTGAGGGGTAAATGTCTACCACTCTGCACAATTATCCATAATTTAAATTAATCCATTTGGCCTTGGGTCTGTTTGGGTATATTGCACTTCGAGTGTTTATCCATAGCTATCTTAAACACTTAAATTTTATTGTTGGATTTCCTGCTTATTAGACCATCAAATAAAATAATGGTGCCTTAGCAGTGAAGACAATTAAAAACAGAATATAAGGAAACTGAAAAGTATCAGAATTATCTTCCTTCTTATTAACTTGCACAACTGCACATGTGTGTCAGCAATCACAGATTAAAGAAGCAATTAGTCCGAACAGGGAAAACGTGAAGCTGATACTCAATGCACCAACAGACTGTGAGCTTGAGAGTCTCCGTTTTTGGTATGGTTGCGAGCAGAATTGCAAAACTCTTTTTTATCATAGCCCATCATTCTAATCAAATTGAAAAAGCCAATACTGGTAAATTGCCTCCCTATGTCGTAAATCCACAATTTTAGAGATATATGGACCCTAGAGTTAACTGACATGATGATTTACATCATCCGTGATTAAACGCTGAATGACCTTATTTGTCTTGATGTTGTTTCCAAAGAATTAGACTCCTAAAACAACAAAATAGCAAGGAGCAGCAGTGAGTGCTTCTCTTCCTAGATGACTTCTGTAGCGCTCAGGGACATGTTTAGGAGCGAGTGGAACTAAGGGAAAAGGTAAATGCGGAATGTCAATTGTATTTACTGAAATAAAATCTATGGAATTATTTAATACAAGCAAATAGAGGAGAAAAATACAAGCAATTTTCATACCAAATCCCCGTCTCTCCTCTCCTTCAATCCTTGGTTTCCCTTCTGATCCACTGATTCCTCATTTCACTCGGCATCCAGCACATGCATACTTAATGAAAGTCTTGGGACTAGGAGTAAGTAAGAATTAGGTTCTGCAGACACTTTCTCAGTCTGCATGCTCATTTGCAATTAATGGTTTCAAGACATTTTAAATTTCTGAAGGAGATTATGGCAGATAAAGTGAGCATCAGAATGAGAGGTTATTTACGATGATAAAACTAAGGATTTAAGTTTTCCTTACAATGAAGGAATTCACCAGTACTTCTCAAGTATCCTTTCTGCTGACTGGTCATCAGACCTAGGGAAGAAGCCATTGGCTTATATTTATAATGTTAAGTAACTTTTCCATTCTCCTAGAGTGGCTTATCAAATATTTTTGGTGGAAACTTTTCTTCAAATAACATGATATTTCCAAAGTGGATAACATTTTTAGATATTAAGTATGAAAGGATAAATTATCTGAAAACTGCTAAGAAAATTATGAAGAAGAAAAATAGTGATTAGAAGCTTGCTTTTTAAATGATTAAAATAGATTCTAAAGACATAGCAATAAAAACAGTATGATGTTGTCACTGGAATAGAAAAAAAAAAATAAGTGGTAAATTAGAATAGAAAACCCAGAAAGATAAGATATCATAAAGGTAATTTTTTTTTTCATTTGGGAAATAATAGTTTTACTTAATATTTCAAGCACAATTGTCAATCTTCCAGAAGAAAATTTTACTTCAACAAAAAAAGAAATAGATGGTTTGTATATTTAAATTTAAATATTTAAAAATTATATAAGGCTTATATAATACAAAAATCTGCCAGCAAAAGCAAAAACAAAAACAAAAAATCCTATAGACATACTTTCATAAATGTTTAGGGACATTTCTATGGCAAAATATGCCATAAACAAAGACTATAATAAATGAGGGGAAAATTCGCAATATATAGAGACAACCATGTTAGAATAAAATGAGCTTTTACAAACTGATAAGAAAATAATGAGAAACAATAGAATGATGAACAAAGTTCATTATGAATAGGTAGTTTACAAAAAAGTAAATCCAGAGAATCAATGAACATACTGACAGAGACTCAGCCTCACTTGTGTCCTGACTCCTTGTCTTAAAAAAAGGACATATACCTTGTGTTTACAAGGTTGAACCAGATTACAAGAAGAGATAACACTCTTTGTAAATCACAGGAAAAAAGGTAGGCTCATACTTTGCAAGGAGAAATGTTATTTATTATGGCCTTATAAACAAATCTGGCAACCAATATTAAAACTGAAAATACACATACACTTCAACCCAGCATTGCCTCAGCTGGAATCTATTCTACAGAAAAATAAGCCACTAGGTTATATGAAAACTGAAAACAAAGTGGATGTCCAACCAAAAGAAAAATGAGTGAATAAATTATGTAAATTCACAACATCAAATAATGTAGCTAGGGAAAATATAACTTTTTTTCTGGCACAGTTGACTTGGCAGAGATTTTATAAGATGTCATGTTAAATGATAAAACCAGAAGACAGATATATGAATGATAAACATGAGGTTATCACTTTTAGTAAAACAAATAACAAAACTCTTATTATTATGTATTGTAAGTTGCAGAAGGACTTACACCAGGTTGTCAATACTGGTTATTCAGGGGAACAGAGGGAGAGGAGAAAGGCAAAGGTATCAAAGAAAAGGGAAGAAATCAATACAAATTGTATGTTTGCTATGATTTTGATTTAGGAAACATTCCAGACAATTTGCTGGTGGTTATTTGAGAGTGGTGAAATTTTAGGAATTGGTATCTTGTGGTTATAGCTGAGGACCTAAAGCAGGGAAAAGGATAAGCCATGTACCAGTAAACAGAAAACTGTAGGACCATCCTCAGTCCTTGCCAACATTAGTTGATCACACATTTCCAAGCTGCATAAAAGAATATTTGAATATTGGAGAAAGGGATTTTTAAAATCATATTACCGGGGCATCTGGGTGGCTCAGTCCGTTAAGCATCCAACTTTGGCTCAAGTCATGATCTCACAATTCATGAGTTCGAGCCCCTAATGGGGCTCTGTGCTGACAGAGCAGAGTCTGGAGCCTGCTTTGAATTCTGTGTCTCCCTCTGTCTCTTCTCCTCTCCCACTCACACTCTGTTTCTCTTTGTCTCTCTAAAATGAATAAATGTTAAAATAATGTTTTTAATCAGTTTGCTGAGGTCTTGCCCCTCCTATCAGTTTGGAGGATGAGTTTTCTCAAATAAGTGCACTTCAGAAAACCATCAGAAAGTTGTGCATGTGTTCCAGAATATAAGGGACAAAGTGACTCATAAAATATGTGAAAATGAGGGGAATCTGGGTGGCTCAGTTGGTTAAGCATCTGACTCTTGATTTTGGCTCAGGTCATGATGTCACTGTTCCTGGGATGGAGCCCCTCATGGGGCCCCGCACTGACAGTGAGAACCCTGCTTGAGATTCTCTCACTCCTCCTTTCTCTGCCCCTCTTCCACTGCTCTCTTTCTCTCTCTCAAAATAAATAAATAAAAATATGTGAAAATGAGAATCTTGTTGGCGCAGTCTCTGGCAGGAAAGGCTGAAGTTTTAAATTGAATAAGAGGCTGAAATTTTGTTCATAGACAACATCATAGACTTGTTAATTCTCTGAAAGTTGAGATCACTTGTTAGTTTATGAAAATGACTAGGAGAGTTATAGGATCTGCTTGAAATCTCATTCAGTTATAGGAGAAAACAAGAGGAGAGATCTAAAGAAGTAGCTAGAAAGGGTAACACTACTTTCCCTTTGCTCTCTACTGAATCTCTTTCAATAAAGTAAGTATGGGTTACTTTTATGCATGCTTAAAGAGTTTTTAAATGATAATGTGTTTTTATATAGTCAGATACAAAATCTAAAGGTGTTTTATTTGTGAAAAAAAAAAGAACTACATTCAGAATTACAAAATACAGGGGTGCCTGGCTAGCTCAGTCAGTGGAGAATGAACCTTTGATCTCAGAGCCATAAGTTCAAGCTCCAGATTGGGCATAGAGCCTACTTTAAAAAAAAAAAAAAAAAAAAAAAAAAAAGAAGACATTTCAAAATACGAAACAAAACACATAACTTTGGAATTGCTTTGACTGAAGGTCTAATGCATGGGCCATCTCCCTCAGCCTGCATCCTCACTCCCATCCCCTCATTACCCACTACCACCCCTCTCCATGCAAACACTGATATTCCTTTGCAGAACTCAAGGGATCTGTAGTCTACAACTTAAATACCATGGACTTAGACCTTGCAGAGTAGGTGGTTTTTCGATTGTAAGGAAAAAAAAAACATGTTTCTTGAGTGTCTCACACTTTACACATATTATTTTTAATCTTATTACTAACCCATTGACTAATTCCAATATTATCTTTGAAAAGCTGAAACTTGACCAGGGTGCATAATTAACTCAAAATCATATAGTAATAGAATTGGGGGGTGATCCCAGGTTTGTCTGATTTTTGACGTTGCTGCTTGTTAGATTGTGATATCATATGAATTTCAGAGGGTAACATTGAGTTACTAAAGCCCATAAGAAGATGGATTGCCAGAACCCACTGCCTTTACCCATAAGGCAGAACATAAAGATTCTTGAAAGAAGACAGAGTAACATATTAACATCTTCCTTTGCACTTTCATATAACTCTTCCACCTAAGAGCTTTGCCAACATGAAGACTCATCTTAGTGATCTGAGAAAGCACTGAAGTGCTCTGTTGGGGTCTATGAGTTGAAGAGAAGTTGGTTCATTGACTTGTTATGTATCTAGGAGCTATTCCTTATATATGGATATAGTTGGTAGTCTTTTTCTCAAACCTATTGAGGGAATGGGCCAAAGAGGAAGCAGTCTAAATCTGAACAATGAAAACTGGTGGTAATCATTTATTCATACACTCATTCACCCCATCAGTCAACAAATTCAGAGTATGAACTACTTCGGGAACAGAAAATATGGCAAAAAATAAAATCAACAAAGTCTATGCCCTCCAGATCTTATCATGTAGTAAAAATAAGATCAATAAACAAGGTAATACAACATCAGATAGTACATTTTTAAAGAAATATAAAGCAGAGAAAGTATCTAGAACATGATGGGCAGATACTTTTTTAGATAGTGTCATCTAAGATGACAGTCCAAAAAAGGTAAGAGAGTAAAACATCATTGCTTTATGGGGAAAACTGTGCTCTGAACAGAAGAAAGAGCAGGACAAAACCCTTAGGCAGAGGCATATTTTGTATTATACAGGAACATCATGGGGACCAGATGATGGAGAAGTGGATAAATTAGTGTAAGAGTGATAGGGAATGAAGTCAAAGAGGTAGATTAGGTAGATCTTGTATTATGATGATATGATGTTTTGGTCCATCTTGCTCTCTCAAGTATGATTTACTTATACTCAGGAGAGTATCTTCCCATGCACTTCTACTCAAGGTTGTCTCTCATTTATTCTCTTTTGCTATAACCTTTGATTATAGAACTTTTATGATAAATATCTACAAGAATATGCTATGTAAAGATAAAGATTTGAGAACAAAATAAAGCCTTTGTCCCAATTGTGATAGAAAATGAACTCTCTACCCACAAGAAGAACATAAATTGGAAAAAACAAAAACGAAATTGTGTACACACACACACACACACACACACACAATGGAATACTACTTGGAAATCAAAAACAATGAGATCTTTCCATTTGCAAAAATGTGGCTGGAACTAGAGTGTATTATGCTAAACAAAATAAGTCAGTCAGAGAAAGACAAATATCATATGCTATTTGAAAATCATATGATTTTCATATGAAATCATATGATTTCACTCACATGTGGAATTTAAGAAACACAACAGATGAACATAGGGGAAGGGAAGGAAAAATAAGATAAAAACAGACAGGGAGATAAATCCTAAGAGAGTCTTAAATAGAACAAAGCAAGGGTTGTTGAAGGGGAGGTGGGTGGAGGGTTGGGCTAAATGGGTGATGGGCATTGAGGAGGGCACTTGCTGGGATGAGCACTGGGTGTCATATCTAAGTGATTAATCACTGGGTTCTATTCCTGAAACCAATATTGCACTCTATGTTAACTACCTTGAATTTAAATAAATAAATAATGGCAATTCACAGCAAAATTTTGTCTTTTCCACTCCCCTGTGAACTACAGAATTAACAAAGTTTATTGACAAGAAATCACACTTTGGTTAAAGCTAAGTAAATAAAGTAGGATGATTTTGTATGGCCAGATCACCGTAAGGCAACAATTAGAGGTATTTTTTTTTTTTCAAACTCTCAAGAGACTGGTTGGTAATGGAAGAGAAATAGCTGTTGAACAGGAAAAGATTATCTCAGGGATGAAATTTCTGACGTTTTGTATAGTTTGGTCTCGAGGGAAAAAGTGGAGGGGCCTGATGCAGAGCTTTGGTTTCATTTTGGGAAGGCACAGGAAACTAGAGATCTGGATGACAAACAACATACTCCTCAAACATTTGCATAGAAGTGTGAGGAGTGGGCCCAGTTAATCAAAGTCATCCTAAGATTCTTAGTTCATGGTGACATATAAATTACACACTTAATGTTTTATATCAGTGTTATATAGTTGTAATTTCCAATAGCTGGTCCTAGAAATTGCTCTATCCTGAGATGTGAAGCAAGGAATAATTGTCTTACTCTGATATTATTGTGCTCCTATTTGAGAGAATAAGTTGTAAATGACTTTATTTTATAAAACATAAAAATCTTAGCTGCTGAAATGGTGGGGGTGGGACTATTATTTCACTCTGCCACTTTACTATCTTCTGTCTCTCTTGAAAATGGATAATTTCTGCTGTTTTATGGATTATATATTCCACACACACACACACACACACATACATATATATGAATGTATATTTGAAAAATAAAGATTTAGCAACAATTTGTTAGTGCCTTAATTTTTTATTATATTTTTAAAGATATTTTTAAGATTTTATTTTTTAGGACAGTTTTAGACTCACAGCAAAATTGGTGGTAAAGTACAGAGCTTTCTAATATAACCCACTGACCCTACACATGCATAGTCTCCTCCATTATCAACATCCTCCACCAGAGTGGTACACGTGCTGCAATTGATGAACCTACATTGACGCATCACAATTACCCAAAGTCCATAGTTTACATTATGTTTCAGTCTTAGTGTTGGACATTCTGTTGTTTTGGACACATGTAAAATAATATGTATCTATCATTATGGAATCATACAAAGTATTTTCACTGCCTCAAAAACCTCTGTTCTCCACCTTTTCATCCTTCCCACCCTCCCATCCTCATTCCCAATCCCCAGCAACTGCTGATCTTTTATTGCCTCCATGATTCTGCCTTTTCCAGAGTGTCATACAGTTAGAATTATACAGTATATAACCTTTTTAGATTGGCTTCATTCATTTTAGTAAGATGCTTTAAAATTTCCCCCATGTCTTTTCATGGCTTGATAGTGTTTTGTTTTGTTTTGTTTTGAATAATATTCCATTGTGTAGATGCACCACAGTTTATCCCTTCATCTACTGAAGAACATCTTGGTTGCTTCCAAGCTTTGGCAATCATAAATAAAGCTGCTAAACATCCACGTGCAGGTTTTTGTGTGAACATAAATTTTTAACTCTTGTGCATAAATATGAAGGAGCACTACTGGTGGATTGCATGGTAGGAATATGTTCATAAGAAACTGTTACATTAACTTCGAGCTATACCATTTTGCATTCCCACCAGCAATAAATGAATGTTCCTATTGTGCCACCTCCTTTTCAGCATTCAGTGTTGTCAATGTTCCAGAGTTAGGCTATTCTAATAGATGCATAATTCAGTTAAAACAAAACAAACATACTAGCCTATAATAGCCCATAGGATAGGAATTTCTATTTAAAATTTTTTTATATAAATTTAAGTTCTTTGTATGTCTTTGTGCCATGGGTACTTGTCTTATATTTTAGATATTCTCAGGAGTCCTGTTCATTATAACACCAAATATTATTTCATGAAACTGTTTACCTGGGTGAAAATATGAACATTCGGGTAGCAGAAGATATGAAAAGAAATGGATTTAAAACATTTGTACCAATATTTATATGAGGAACTTAAAGAGGTCAGTATTTTTAGGGTAAGAACCACTATTTGTTTAGGAGTTAAAAGGTCTGATTCCTAGACCTAATTAGTCACTGGCCAGTGTGCAGCTCTTTATATCTGGTTTTGCCTTTCTGAACCTCAGTTTTCTTATAAGAATAAGAGGGGGTGGTCTCCAATAATTCCCAAAGACCACTTAATTGTTAATATTTGATAATTTTTGGCCAATATAGACAAAATGTTTCATTTATCTTTATCCACAACATTTACTGTAAGTATTAATATGGTAAAATGGTAACTGGTTTAGTTTAGCCATTTTTCCATATTTAGCCAGTTTTCTATATTGGACTTTAGAATATGTTATATGCATCTTATGGATAGTAGATTTATATTTATATATAAATGCCTTAGCATTCCCTGAAACATCTAAGCAATTTTCATAGTAGAGGAGTCAGTCTGGTACTGGAAAGTCTGAATTAAATGGAGAGTAGATTGAATGATAATGTTTTCTTTGTTTTTTGTGTGTCTAAAAGGCTCAAATTCTTTAAAAATTGGCAATGACTCCAAGTTCAGAGCACCAGATTTTTTTTTTAAGTTTATTTATTTATTTTTGAGAGAGAGAGAGAGAGAGAAGAGGGGGAGAGAGAGAATCCTAAGCAGGCTCCATGCCATCAGCACAGAGCCCAGCATGGGGCTCAATCTCATGTACTGTGAGATCATGACATGAGCCGAAATCAAGAGTCAGACACTTAACTAACAGCCGCCCAGGAGCCCCAGAGCGCAGATTCTAATAGGAATTGATTGAGTACTTACCATGTGCCAGGTATTTGATAACAAATCTATGAAGTAGGTATTATTATCCCTCTTCTATAGATGAGCACTTGAGATACAGACTAATTAAGTGACTTGCCAAAGTTCATACTAATTATAATGAAAACAGGCAATATATGAACATAGAATGGAATACATTTCTTAAAGAGTATCTTAAACTCTATTGCCAAGTGGCTGTTAGCATTTAGAATAGTGCCCATCATATAGGAAGTGCTCAATAACATTACTAGCAGCTAAGGGAGATATAAAGGACACTTCTTAGCAAATTGCTTAATTTTTCTAAGGTTTATTTTTATTTATCAGTCAGGTATCTGGCAGAAAACAGATGGCGTGCACAAACAGTAATTAAAACAAGAATTTAACAAAGGTACTCATTATAAAGTTGTGGGAAAGGTTAAGCAAAATCAAAAAGGGATGATGATTCACCTTTGGGTTAACAAAGGCTGCATTAGCTGAAGGGCCAGGTCATGAAGTAGCTACTGGGACCCAAAAAGAGCTGTGGCCATAGCTATAGCTACCTGGAAGACACTATAGCTTTCTATAGAGCAACACAGTCACTGACAATCTCCTGAGCCAAAGTGATGGAGCTGTGGAAAATAACTGATACTTCTCTCCTCCCATGCTTTAATCTTGTGCTGTGCTTTCATGGGCCAGACCCAAGCAGAAGGCAGAGGGCAAAGGTACCTGGGTGAAACAGTCTAGGGAAGTCAGCCTCCTAGGGGCCTAGAGCAGAGTGGAAAGTAATAGAAAGTTCTGGTGGGACAGAGAATATCTAGAGTATTCACCTTCCGTAGAATGAATTCATTAACCAGTATTTTTGTAGGCCTACTAAAAATTGTGTTAAGGGGCACCTGGTTGGCTCAGTCGGTTGAGCATACGACTTCAGGTCAGGTCATGATCTCACGGTTCATGGGTTCGGGCCCCACGTCGGGCTCTGTGCTGACAGCTCAGAGACTGGAGCCTGCTTCAGATTCTGTGTCCCTCTCCCTCTCTGCCCCACCCCTGCTTGTGCTCTGTCTCTCTCTCTCTGTCTTTCAAAAATGGATAAACACATAAAAAAAATAAAACAAACAAACAAAAAACTGTGTTAAGTCCTGGAGAGTATTTCAAATGTAAACAACGATGTCTGTGCTCTCAAGGAGTTTACTTGTTAGAAATAGAGTTCAGTATGACACTAATATAGAGTTAAAATGTTTAAGTACAGGCTTTGGAGTTTCAGTGTAAATTTGGAAAAGTAACTTAAAACATTTAGAAATCAGCTTCCTCATCTTGAAAAATGAGAACGGAAATGGTACCTTCCTCACTGGCCTACGTTGAAGATTAGATGTGCTGATTCATGGAAAGCATTTAGAATGGTACTTGACATATTGTAAGACTTAATAATTATTATCTGCCAAGTGTGATATAGAAGGTATGAGCAAAGCCTTAGAACTATTCCCAGAGGAGAGTGCAGGACCGTGGAGGGGCTGGAATAGACATCTTTATGGTCTATTCTAGGTCCTGAGATTTCATGGCAGGTCCTCAAGGTCACACTACAGGTTTAGGCAGTGTCAGAAATACTGCTGATTTCTGAGGTGCATTTAATCACATGACCAGCCTTCTTCCTTCTCTGAGTCTATAGACTGCATAAAGAAATCCTGCTCAGGATGGCCATAAATGAAATACTGCATCAGCTATTTAAATGTTCTAAGAAGCATATATTAAGGATGATAGTATTGATGATCTAAAATACTTACTGGCACTCGAACCCAAGGCAGTAAGGCATTTTATAAATCAGCCAACATCCCTTATGTCCTGGATCTAAATTTTGAGTTCTTCAGCTATACATCACAGATGTCTTTTTTGTAGTCTATGCTTTCCTCTTTAGAAGGCAATTTATTATTTTTATCAATATTAATGTAATTGCCAATATTTTTTTTAGATGAAGTATATGTGTCTATCCATATCTGGCTTAGACAAATTTCTTTTGGATCAATGAGAAGCATGCTGCTGGCTTTTTCTTCTTCTCTGCAAAATGTTTAAATGTTAATTGCTAAGCTGTTTGTTTTCGTTTTTTTTTTTAACCAAGTATCACTAAGTAGCTTTAGCTTTAATTTGATTCTGTACTTTGACAAAGAGTAATATCTAATCAATACAACAGAAATTGTCATTTTACAAGAGAGAAATAAGCTTCTAACAAAAATGGCAAAGTAAGACCCCCTCCTCCTAACTACCTTCAGAAGCTGGAATATTTTGAAGGCTTATTTTCTCCTTTGGTTTTGTCATGACCAACTGCAGTTGGAAAGCATAAGTCGTATCTCTTTCCCATCCCATGGTTTGCTTTGTTAAGTAACAATGATAGTCTATTAAAATATTTAAGGCTGGAAGGAAGCTCAGAAAAATGCTAAGGGAAAATCCTGCCTTTCATAAATAAGAATATGTGGAAATTTAACTTGGTAACTTAGTTTGGCTGGCTTTTAAAAATTTTCTCTGTTGCTAAGGGAGCTTAATGGTAGGTATAGAAATGAGCTTAAAGCAAGTTCTTAGAACAAGCTTTTGCCCAACAGCATTCGTGGTGTTTATGAGCGACAACCCTGTCCATATGGAAGAAAGAAAAGCTAGAAGTGGAAATTACATCATCCCTTCCATATCAGACAAGTTAATTAGTTGGTCCGTAATCACAGACTTTGCTCCAAATGAAAAGAACAGCTTTTCTCCTTTTGAACGGAAAGGCACAGAAGGTGCAATACCTGTGTAATTCATTAACAGTAAGAATGTTTTGAAGGAAGAAATTCTGAATTTAGATTATCCTGAACTTCAACTTGTAATAGCCAAGGTTGTGGTGAGATTTTTGCAGTTTTGCAAAACAAATTTAAAATGTGAGAATTTCCTTGTGTGCTTATCAGAAGCAATCTAAAGCTTTTGGAAGATTTTGTTAGGTTTTTGTTTGTTTAATTTTTAAGGTAGGAAAGCACTGTTTAGTGTATTGAATAAGTTATGGAGGCTTGTAGTTGAAGAACCAGTGAAAAATGTCAGATCCAAAGTAATTCCCAAAATAACTTGAAAAATGGGAAATTCTGGACTTAAGTTCTTGGAATTAACATATTAATTCAAGGACTTTTGGGAGCCTGGGTGGCTCAGTCAGATAAGCCTCTGACTCTTGATTTTGGCTCATGGTTCATGGAATAGAGCCCTGCATCAGGTTCTGGACTGATAGAATTCTCTGTTTCCTTCTCCCTTTACCCCTCCCCTGCAAGCTCTCTCTCTCAAAGTAAATGAATTTTTTTTTTTTTTTAAAAAGGACTTTATGTATATATTGATGCCTAGGCTGTGGAAGATTTTATGACCAGAAAAAGAGGGGCTTGAAGGTTATATAAGCAGACCCTCTGGTAGCTGGAAAGGTGATTCTGGCTGATTAGGTTGTCAGGAAGCTGGATGCTTGAAACACAAAAGGAGGAGCCAGTGCTTTGCTGTTTGGAAGTAAGCCTGATCAGCCATTTTTTAAAATCTAGGTAGATTGATTGCATTTTTCTTTCTTCTCTCCCATTCCCAAATAAAAGAAGCAGAAAAATCAGAAATGTGGCATTTGGTTCCTGGAAAGAGAATTAGCATTCTGATGTTCCCTCCCCCAAAACTACCTGGAGAAACTATGGAAGCAGAGAGAAGCCTGGATCTGGAAATGATATAAAGCTATGAGAAACCCCTGAGCTGTGAGAAGAAAGTTTAGGAAAGAGGTTTTTAGTTCTCTTGAGTCTTGTTCTTCTGTGCATTACTTGGGACTGTTTTTGCCTCATCATCTGCCTAGAAATGCACAGCAATACCCTGGACCTACCAGTGCCAGCAGCATAATATAGGGTCTGCAAAAGTTCTGCTGGTGAGAAGGCTAATGGAACAGATGTCAGCTGCCAGGATCTTATTTCCCTTCCCTAGTTACTTTTAAATGTTAGGGCTAGTGGATTTTTTTTTTTTTTTTTTTTTTTTTTTTAAGTAGGCTTCAGGCCTAGCACCGAGCCCAACACAGGACTTGAACTCACAATCCTGAGATCAAGAGTCAGACGCTTAACCAACTGAGCCACCCAGGCACCCCAGGATTTTGTTTTAAGGAGATGGTGCCATCTTGAAAAATGATTCAAAAGCAGACAAGTGACCGAGACAGGTTCTTTGTTATGTGGAGGATCCCTCTTAGTCTTACTCTTTCCCTTCTGGTTACATTCATCAGGAGGAATATAACTTAGGCCATTTCCTAATTCGTATTATTAGACAGTGTCATGAGCTCAGAGGGGAAAATGTAGATATTGGCAACAACAACCTATAAAAGAAAGGAGATAAACTAATATCATATGAAACAGAATTCTTGGAACAGATGGACTAAGAATTTAAAATAAGTTTAACTGAAATACTCAGTGATAAGAAAGGTGTTAATTAAATGTGGGAGAAGCCATAAAAAAGAACCAAGTAGAAATAGTAAATATGAAAAATATAATAGTTGAAATAAAAAAAAACAGAAGAAATAGGATACGTAATCCAAAAGGTTCAGCTGAAGAAAGAATTCATTTGCTGGAAGATCAGATTGAACACGCTCAGAAGATAACAGAAAAAGAGAAAATGTAACAATAAACTAAGAGATTTGGAGGGTAAAAATACAGAAGATAACAGAAAAAGAGAAAATGTAACAATAAACTAAGAGATTTGGAGGGTAAAAATAAATGAAAATTAAAGGCCTAATATCCAATTAATCATAATCACAGAAGAAACGTGGCGATGCTCATGGTGGGGGAGTAAGAAAAGACATATTTGAAGAAATAAAGAATATTAATATCCCAGAGTTAAAAAAAGATAACTGATCTCTAATTTAAAATAGTCCATCAATTTTCTGTACCTCCATTTACCCATCAATAAGATGAGGATAAATGTCTATCTTAATATCTTAAAAAAATAATGTGAGGAGTAAGTGAGTTCATATATGTAAAGCCTTTAGAATAGTGCCTTGTTCATAATCACTACTTTAGTATTAGTTATTATTATTAACTGGATGTATTATATCAAAGGCAAATTGAAAATGCTACCAAAGAGAATAGAAGCTTCCAAGGAAAAACATTTAGATTTATATCAGTCTTCTTCTTCTTCTTCTTTTTCTTCTTCTTCTTCTTCTTCTTCTTCTTCTTCTTCTTCTTCTTCTTTTTTAGAGAGAGAGAGCGAGAGAGAGTGAACAGGCATGTGTTGGAGAGGGACAAAGAGACAGAAAGAGAGAGAGAGAGAATGAATCCCAAGCAGGCTCTCTGCTGCCAGCACAGAGCCCCATGTGGGGCTCGAACTCAAAAAACTGAGATCATGACCTGAACCAAAATCAACAGATGGATACTCAACTGACTGAGCCACCCAGGTGCCCCTATATCAGCCTTCTTAACACCATAATTACATGGTACCACAAAGCGCATTATATCCAAACAGACCTGAGAATAATTACCATATGGAGAACCACTTTGAAAAACTCTTGGAGAATGTCCTGAAATAAGATGATGTATAAAGGCACAAGGGTGCTATAAGAGGTACACGAAGCAGTGTGGCCAAAAACCGAGAGGATGTTATGATTATTTTTAAAAGTGCAGATTGAGGGTGCCTGGGTGTTTCAGTCAGATAAGCCTCTGACTCTTGATTTCAGCTCAGGTCATGTGAGTTCGAGCCCCTCATCAGGCTCTCTGCTGTCAGCACAGAGCTTGCTTTAGATCCTCTGTCTCCCCATCTCTCTGCTCCTCCCTCACTCACCTGTGGCCTCTCTGTCTCTCTCTCTTAAAAATAAACAGGGGCGCCTGGGTGGCTCAGTCAGTTGAGCATCCGACTTCAGCTCAGGTCATGATCTCGCAGTCTGTGAGTTTGAGCCCCATGTCAGGCTCTGTGCTGACAGCTCAGAACCTGGGGCCTGCTTTGGATTCTGTGTCTCCCTCTCTCTCTGCTCCTCCCCTGCTCATGCTCTGTCTCTCTGTCTAAAATAAATAAACATTTTAAAAAATAAATAAATATATAAACATTAAAACAAAATGAAGATTGAGATAAATAAATGCTAAATAACTTCAACATTGTGTTGGAGGTGGGAGACAGGGAGAGAAGACCAAAATGGCATGAAAGACAGAAATATTGCTGTATTTAGGAAATTAATAAAGGAAAAATAAAGAGAAAATCCCTAAGTATAGACCTTAAGTTAGGAACAACCAGTCTAAGAATAATAATAGCCAGTAAGAATTTTAATGCATTTCTGGCAGGAATGATGCAACTCTTCTTGGTGGTTATTCTGGTAGTTATTAGCCAAGTTGTATAGCATACAAACTATGGCCCAGCAATTTTATTCCTGGGTCTGCATCACAGAGAAAGTATGACAAAATTCTCTATTGGGACAAGTATGACAATGCATTTGGGGTCTCCTAGAGGAGTCCACCACTGGGTGAATGAACGAGTTAAATTGAGAGAAAGTGACAGCAAAAACCACTCCAGCAGCAGTGCTGGCCACCCTACAACCAGTATACAACTAGGAGAGTGACTTTATTGAACTGCCACTGTGGCATGTGCAAACCAAAGGCGCTTTGTGGATGCCCTACTAGGGGAAGGGTGAACCTCCAGAAGTGGTAGCAGAGAAGGAGAGAGGAAGTCACCGTGGGCTATGAATGGGATATTGACAAGACCTGAAGGTCAGCCTTTGCTTAAGTTGCAACCATGCGGTGCAGTGGGGTGATGTGTTTTTCAAGACTTTGGGCATCACATGCTTCTTGGTCTTACATTCCTAATTGTGGATTCGTATAAGAATAAGAGAAAGGAAGTTGAGGGGGAAAAGGCTAGTTTCCTTGCTAGATGGATTAAGGTTCATAAATATGGAGAACAAACTGAGGGTTATGGGAGGGGTTGTGGGGGGGGATGGGCTAAATGGATAAGGGGCACTAAGGCATCTACTCCTGAAATCGTTGCACTATGTGCTAACTAATTTGGATATAAATTAAAAAAAAAAAAAAAATAAAACAAGTTTAAAAAATGTTCAAACTTAAACTATCAGAAGTGCTCTTTCTTTTTCTTTTTCAAGTGAAGTGCTCTTAACTATGTATTGGAGTTTTCAAATGGATCCAGGGTAAAACAGCACCCTTTGTTCAAACTCCTCTGTCATTTTCTTTACATTTTCAAACTGTGTTACACAAGGTAAAATAGCAGTTCCAGGGGCACCTGCGTGGCTCAGTTGGTTGAGCGTCAGACTTTGGCTCAGGTCATGATCTCATGGTTCATGGGTTCAAGCTGCACGTTGGGTTCTGTGCTGCTAGGTTGCTCAGAGCCTGGAGCCTGCTTCGGATTGTGTGTCTCCTTCTCTCTCTGCCCCTCCCCTACTCGTGCTCTGTCTCTGTCTCTCAAAAATAAATAAATGTAAAATAACCAAATAAAAATAACAGTTCCAAAATTTTGCAATACTGTGCAATCAACAATTTTTTATTGGTGTAAAAGCTTAGCTATCCCCTAGCATGAGACCTGTAGTGTAGTGGTTAAGTGAGTGGCTCTGGGAATAGACCATGTATGTTCAAAATCCAGCCCTACCATGCATTATTTTAACGAAATGATAATATAAAGAGTCTGGTACATAGTAACTGTCAAACATTTTCCTTATTTCTTGCTATTTAGTTATTAATCTGGTTGAAGACGTAAATCTTCATTTATGTTATTCATAGACCACATGTTATGACTGTGTCCAAATTAGGCAAAGTTAAAATGTTGGATTCATCTGATTCTCATTTCTAAGTATGGTTTCAGTTTAAGACCCAGGTGCACTAGTCTCTTAGGGAGAATTAGGTTGGTTAAAGAGAAGTTTGGATTCTATGTTTGATCAATTCACATAGAAAAGATTTGGTCTATTATCCCATAGTGGACTCTGAAATTCTTGGTTAATGAAAAGCTATGCAAGTTACAAACAGCCATTTAAAATGTGACATAAATGTGCACCATTATCTTTATATATTAATTTATAATGCTAAAGTATATAATTATGAAAATGATTATTATTTATATTTTTAAATATGTATTTTTAGGCAAAATAAAGTACCTGTTCTATAATTTTCAATCACTTCAAACTTCATGTTTAACTATACCTTTTTTGACATTTGGACTTGGAGTATCATAGTTTATGATATGTACAGTGATGTTTATTAAATGTTTGCTCTTTCCTCTAGCTTGAAAGGATATAATTAATATTGCCAATTTAGCATAATGAACAACTTAAAAATTTAGAATGAGGAAAATGCTAGAAATAATAATTAAATTTGTCAAAGGATATGTAAACATTAATTAATAAAATTTATAATGGGTTAGGCAGTTACATTCATTTTCGATCATCTCAATAGTAAGCAGGAAACAAAACTGCTTTCAGAATAGATAGGTCATATATACAAAGAAATGGGAGGTGGAGTCTACCCTGTATTTTTTCCACTTAGATTTTGTGGAAAGAAAAGAAGATAAATTCAGGAAGAAAAAAACAAAAAGAAAGTCCAAGTTACTTTTAGTTTAGTAGATTATTCAAACACTTGAAAAAATGGGGCACCTGTGTGGCTCAGTTGGTGAGTTGGTTAAGCATTCAACTCTTGATTTCTGCTTAGATCATGATCTTCTCAGGTTTTGTGAGATCGACTGCCACATCCGTCTCTGTGCTGACAGCGTGAAACCTGCTTAGGATTCTCTCTCTCCTTCTCTCTCTCTCTGCCCTTCCTCCACTCACTCTCTCTCTCTCAAAACAAATAAACATAAAAAAAAAAAAAAACCCAACATTAAGAAACTAAACATTTGAAAAACTGTAAACATGAATCAGTATTCTCAAAGATCAGAAAGAAGGGAAGGAAAACAAACCAGAACTTCACTCTGTCATAATTATGAGGTGAAATTAAAATTCCATTTCCTCCCGGAAGTTTTCCCTGATCCTCAGCTGGAAGTAATTTCTTGCTTTTCTGATTTCCCCAGTCAGTGCCTGTCCTAAAGCACTTAGGACCTTGTTGGTAGTGATTTATGAATACTCTCTAGGGTCTTATGATATTGCAAGATTATAAACCAATTGAGTAGAGGATTTATGTTTGATTCTGTTTCAGTGTAGAAGGCTGTGGCTTATGATAGAAGATCATGACAGTTAGATCAGCAAGAACCCAGGTTCAAGCCAAACTCTACCACTTCCTAACTGTCTGAACTACACGTTAGTTTTTCTTCGATTTCCTCGTATATAAAATGATAACACTAATACTCAGCTTATAGCTTTGGGAAAAGATGTTATGAAATAATTCTTAGACTGCTTCTATTCCCTTGCATATATTAAATACATGTGAGCTATCTTTTTTCACATCTTTGGTAAGCAGCCCTTTCCTCCATGCAGGTGTTACAATGAGAAGTTAGTCATTTTGCAACTGTGTCTCTCACTAATGGAAAGGCAATGTAAACATTATGTTTGACAAGCATGGCTTGTAGAGTGTAATCATAAAGCACGTTTATTTCACCCTTCACACACTGTTCTTTTAAGTTCTTCAATGGGACTAATATTTTCCCTTCTCCTGGATGAAATTTGGGGGAAGTCCCATGACTTTTCTATCACTTTCAGACAATCAAAATTTTCTCGTCAGGACTTTACAGTACTCCTTTATTTCATGTGATAATTAAGACTTTAAAATTCATTTGAATTCTAGTTGCGTCCCTTTTCTCAGGTTAGCCATTCTGTTATAGGTTAGCCATTCACTAATGGGTTGGTGGGAGAGTAGCTGTTTGGCCCCTCCTCTTTCCCATTGACTTCTGCTTCTCACTCTAAAGAGGCAGAAAAGTTATAATTTGACTAATGCTGTCATGAACTGGGGTCAGATTCTCAACTTGTTATTTTTGTTTGTTTATGTTTTCAGATGGAAATTTATTTCTCATGATACTTTAATGGATTCTTCAGGGAATCATTCTGACCTAGACCCTCCCCTCCCCATTGTAGGGGATTTCGTCTGTGTTCCCTTTGAGATACTTTCTCTGGCTGAATATGAGATCCCCATTGGTCTTAGATTGTTGATGGTCCTTTCACTCATTCATTCAGATAATATTTTCTTTTAAGCCCCTGTTAAGTGTCAGAAACTCTCCTAAGTGGACTAATTAGTGAACAAAGATTTCTATCTTAGGAACATATATTTTAAAGGAGGAGGCAGAACAATAAACAATATACCTAGCAAGTAAATAACATTGTATGATAGAATGTGACATACACTATGGAAATAAGAAAAAGTAAAGCAGATCAAGGCAGATCAGGATAGTTTGCATGGGGCAGAGCTGCAGTTTCAAATAGAGTGATCACTGTAGTTCTTATTCATGAAGTAGGTTATAACTCTTGTTCCTATATACTCACCTCTTTGCAATACGACTTTGGTACTCAAGAAGTAGAATCTGTCTCCCCTTGTCTTGAATATAGGGCTAATCATGTTACTACTTTGGCTAACAGGCATTAAAGTTTATAAACAAAGCAAAGACTTGAAAATGCTTATGCATTGGAGTTTGCCCTCTCTTGTTGCTAGGAAACCCTGTACCACCAAGTGAAAAAGCCCAGTTTTGCCTGCGGGAGGATGAGAGTCCAAGTGGAGTTAGAGCATTCGGCTTTCCAAACCATTTTAGCTAAGGTCCCAGCTGAGGGTGAAGGCCATCCAACTGAGATCATTCTAGACCATCCAACTCCAGCTGAGCTGGCACAGACAAGAAGATTAGACTAGCCAACTCACATAATCATGATCAATAACAAACTGTGGTTGTCTTAAACTACTGAAATTTGTGGTTGGCAATAGCTGGCTGATACACTGAAATGTTACCAAAGGCTTGAAGGAAGTCAAATTCATCCCCCATGCTGGAGATAGGTGAGCTTCCTATATTTATGGGTGAAGGTGATTAATTTTCAGATTCTGTTAAGAAGAAGGAAGGTGTGAATTAATGTTTGGTTGGTAAGAATGGCCACTGCGATAGGTCCCAAACATTCACAAGAGAGGAGAATTACCCTCAGCTTTGTATGTTGGGGAAGGAGTCAGGAAGTGAATCTATGTGGGAGTAGCACTTTAGAAATAACTAAGGAATTTAAGGAGTTAGTCCAAGATGGTTGGGAGAAAAAGGGTGATGAATTCTTATAAGGGAAGTGGACACCTTGGGCAAAACACAGTGGTCTGTGGATTGTGGGACTTTGGAGGAAATACAAATAAGTTGGCTTGTCTGGAGTAGAACTGTGTCCAGATATTTACAACATGATCTGAAGGGATTCATCAACCAAGCCTCTGGCTGGAACAGAAATATTGAACCTCAGTGATCATAGCTTATGAAAAGATTTCCTGGAGAATTAGATGCCCAGGGATGGTACAGGCAAAAGGACTTGGGTGTATTAGCTTATAAGGAACAGCTGATTTTGTATTGCTATATAGGGCTAGAAGAATTTCCTTTGAACCAGCTCTTTAAGAGGAAACACAATTTTGAAGAACATAAAAACTCTGGGACTAGACAAAAAATTTGAATCCCAATCCTGCCACCTTTTGGCTCCTTGGACAGCATATGTAACCTCTCTGTTTCTTAGTTTCCTTTTCTTTTTAAAGAAAAAAAATTAATATTTATTTTATTTTTGAGAGAGAGAGAGAGCATGAAGCATGAATGAGGGAGGGGCAGAGAGAGAGGGAGACATAGAATCTGAAGCAGGCTCCAGGCTCCAAGCCCTCTCAGCACAGAGCCTGATGCAGGGCTGGAGCCTGACCTGAGCCAAAGTCGGAGGCTTAACCAACTGAGCCACCCAGGTGCCCTTCTTCAGTTTCCTTTTCTTTCTTTCTTTCTTTCTTTTTTTTTTTTAATTTTTTATTTATTCTTGAGAGATAGAGAGAGCAAGCATGAGCAGGGGAGGAGCAGAGCAAGAGAGGGAGACAGAGTCCCAAGTAGGCTCCAGGCTCAGAGCTGCCAGCACAGAGCCCCACGCGGGGCTTGAACTCACAGGCAAGATCATGATCTGAGCCGAAGTCAGACGCTCAACCAACTGAGACACCCAGACGCCCCTCAGTTTCCTTTTCTGTGACACAGGCATAACAGACCTCTTTTCTGTTCCCCAGTATTATCCCCTACCCTTATTTCCAGAGTCTAGGCATAACATTTCATGACCTGCTGGGAACTTGTTGCTAGACCTGGATGTATATACACCACTTTACTTTTCTTATATGGAGGATGTGAGGATTCACAGCATTGCCAGTCTGCTCTTGTTCTGCATGAAAATATGGGAAGATTTCCTTCCTTGTAACCTCATGATTACATTTTTAAAGCCCTTTTAAAAAATTGTTTATTTATTTTTTAAATTTTTTTTTTTCAACGTTTTTTTATTTATTTTTGGGACAGAGAGAGACAGAGCATGAACGGGGGAGGGGCAGAGAGAGAGGGAGACACAGAATCGGAAACAGGCTCCAGGCTCCGAGCCATCGGCCCAGAGCCTGACGCGGGACTCGAACTCACGGACCGCGAGATCGTGACCTGGCTGAAGTCGGAGGCTTAACCGACTGCGCCACCCAGGCGCCCCTGTTTATTTATTTTTGAAAGAGAGAGTGGGGAAGGGTCAGAGAGAGAGGGAGACACAGAATCCCAAGCAGGCTTGGAGCTGTCAGCACAAAGCTGGATGCGGGGCTCAAACTCACAAACCCTGAGATCATGACCTGAGCCAAAGTCGGACCCTCAACAGACTGAGCCACCCAGGCACCCTATGATTACATTTTTTTAAATTGAATAAATAGCTCTTGCTCTGATAGCCATTTCCCTCATCTGTCCCTGCCTTCAAGGTTCAGAGAATCCAGAGCTGCATTGAACATATTGTTAAGGGTTAAATTGTGTCTCCTGAAAAGATATGCTCAAATCCTAACCCCTGGTGCCTTGGATGTGCCCTTATTTAAAAATAGGGTCTTTGCAGATGTGATCAAGTTAGATGAAGTTGTTCTGGGTTAGGGTGGGACCTAAATCCATTGACTGGTGATCCTATAAGAGGGAGATTTGTAAACACACAGACACACCCAGAAGGGAGAAGGCCATGAGATGACACAGGCAGAGATTAGAGCGAAACAGCTGCAAGTCTGGGGAAGCCTAAGGTTGTCAGTGATCACCAGAAGCTAGCAGGAGGTAAGGAAAGATTCTCCCCTGGAACTCACAAAGGAGCAGCCATATCGGGACTTGATTTGGGGCTTCTAGCCTCCAAAACTGTGAGAGAATATATTTCTCTTTTTCTTTTTTTTTTTATTTATTTTTTTATTTTTTTTTATTTTTTAATATATGAAATTTACTGTCAAATTGGTTTCCATACAACACCCAGTGCTCATCCCAAAAGGTGCCCTCCTCAATACCCATCACCCACCCTGCCCTCCCTCCCACCCCCCATCAACCCTCAGTTTGTTCTCAGTTTTTAACAGTCTCTTATGCTTTGGCTCTCTCCCACTCTAGCCTCTTTTTTTTTTTTTTTTCCTTCCCCTCCCCCATGGGTTTCTGTTATGTTTCTCAGGATCCACATAAGAGTGAAACCATATGGTATCTGTCTTTCTCTGTATGGCTTATTTCACTTAGCATCACACTCTCCAGTTCCATCCATGTTGCTACAAAAGGCCATATTTCATTTTTTCTCATTGCCACGTAGTATTCCATTGTGTATATAAACCACAATTTCTTTATCCATTCATCAGTTGATGGACATTTAGGCTCTTTCCATAATTTGGCTATTGTTGAGAGTGCCGCTATAAACATTGGGGTACAGGTGCCCCTATGCATCAGTACTCCTGTATCCCTTGGATAAATTCCTAGCAGTGCTATTGCTGGGTCATAGGGTAGGTCTATTTTTAATTTTCTGAGGAACCTCCACACTGCTTTCCAGAGCGGCTGCACCAATTTGCATTCCCACCAACAGTGCAAGAGGGTTCCTGTTTCTCCACATCCTCTCCAGCATCTATAGTCTCCTGATTTCTTCATTTTGGCCACTCTGACTGGCGTGAGGTGGTATCTGAGTGTGGTTTTGATTTGTATTTCCCTGATAAGGAGCGACGTTGAACATCTTTTCATGTGCCTGTTGGCCATCCGGATGTCTTCTTTAGAGAAGTGTCTATTCCTGTTTTCTGCCCATTTCTTCACTGGGTTATTTGTTTTTCGGGTGTGGAGTTTGATGAGCTCTTTATAGATTTTGGATACTAGCCCTTTGTCCGATGTGTCATTTGCAAATATCTTTTCCCATTCCGTTGGTTGCCTTTTAGTTGTGTTGGTTGTTTCCTTTGCTGTGCAGAAGCTTTTTATCTTCATAAGGTCCCAGTAATTCACTTTTGCTTTTAATTCCCTTGCCTTTGGGGATGTGCCGAGTAAGAGATTGCTACGGCTGAGGTCAGAGAGGTCTTTTCCTGCTTTCTCCTCTAAGGTTTTGATGGTTTCCTGTCTCACATTCAGGTCCTTTATCCATTTTGAGTTTATTTTTGTGAATGGTGTGAGAAAGTGGTCTAGTTTCAACCTTCTGCATGTTGCTGTCCAGTTCTCCCAGCACCATTTGTTAAAGAGACTGTCTTTTTTCCATTGGATGTTCTTTCCTGCTTTGTCAAAGATGAGTTGGCCATACGTTTGTGGGTCTAGTTCTGGGGTTTCTATTCTATTCCATTGGTCTATGTGTCTGTTTTTATGCCAATACCATGCTGTCTTGATGATGACAGCTTTGTAGTAGAGGCTAAAGTCTGGGATTGTGATGCCTCCTGCTTTGGTCTTCTTCTTCAAAATTACTTTGGCTATTCGGGGCCTTTTGTGGTTCCATATGAATTTTAGGATTGCTTGTTCTAGTTTCGAGAAGAATGCTGGTGCAATTTTGATTGGGATTGCATTGAATGTGTAGATAGCTTTGGGTAGTATTGACATTTTGACAATATTTATTCTTCCAATCCATGAGCAGGGAATGTCTTTCCATTTCTTTATATCTTCTTCAATTACCTGCATAAGCTTTCTATAGTTTTCAGCATACAGATCTTTTACATCTTTGGTTAGATTTATTCCTAGGTATTTGATGCTTCTTGGTGCAATTGTGAATGGGATCAGTTTCTTCATTTGTCTTTCTGTTGCTTCATTGTTAGTGTATAAGAATGCAACTGATTTCTGCACATTGATTTTGTATCCTGCAACTTTGCTGAATTCATGTATCAGTTCTAGCAGACTTTTGGTGGAGTCTATCGGATTTTCCATGTATAATATCATGTCATCTGCAAAAAGCGAAAGCTTGACTTCATCTTTGCCAATTTGGATGCCTTTGATTTCCTTTTGTTGTCTGATTGCTGATGCTAGAACTTCCAACACTATGTTAAACAGCAGCGGTGACAGTGGGCATCCCTGTCGTGTTCCTGATCTCAGGGAAAAAGCTCTCAGTTTTTCCCCGTTGAGGATGATGTTAGCTGTGGGCTTTTCATAAATGGCCTTTATGATCTTTAAGTATGTTCCTTCTATCCCGACTTTCTCAAGGGTTTTTATTAAGAAAGGGTGCTGGATTTTGTCAAAGGCCTTTTCTGCATCGATTGACAGGATCATATGGTTCTTCTCTTTTTTTTTTGTTAATGTGATGTATCACGTTGATCGATTTGCGAATGTTGAACCAGCCCTGCATCCCAGGAATGAATCCCACTTGATCATGGTGAATAATTCTTTTTATATGCTGTTGAATTCGATTAGCTAGTATCTTATTAAGAATTTTTGCATCCATATTCATCAGGGATATTGGCCTGTAGTTCTCTTTTTTTACTGGGTCTCTGTCTGGTTTAGGAATCAAAGTAATACTGGCTTCATAGAATGAGTCTGGAAGTTTTCCTTCCCTTTCTATTTCTTGGAATAGCTTGAGAAGGATAGGTATTATCTCTGCTTTAAATGTCTGGTAGAACTCCCCTGGGAAGCCATCTGGTCCTGGACTCTTATTTGTTGGGAGATTTTTGATAACCGATTCAATTTCTTCGCTGGTTATGGGTCTGTTCAAGCTTTCTATTTCCTCCTGATTGAGTTTTGGAAGAGTGTGGGTGTTTAGAAATTTGTCCATTTCTTCCAGGTTGTCCAATTTGCTGGCATATAATTTTTCATAGTATTCCCTGATAATTGTTTGTATCTCTGAGGGATTGGTTGTAATCATTCCATTTTCATTCATGATTTTATCTATTTGGGTCATCTCCCTTTTCTTTTTGAGAAGCCTGGCTAGAGGTTTGTCAATTTTGTTTATTTTTTCAAAAAACCAACTCTTGGTTTCGTTGATCTGCTCTACAGTTTTTTTAGATTCTATATTGTTTATTTCTGCTCTGATCTTTATGATTTCTCTTCTTCTGCTGGGTTTAGGCTGCCTTTGCTGTTCTGCTTCTATTTCCTTTAGGTGTGCTGTTAGATTTTGTATTTGGGATTTTTCTTGTTTCTTGAGATAGGCCTGGATTGCAATGTATTTTCCTCTCAGGACTGCCTTCGCTGCATCCCAAAGCGTTTGGATAGTTGTATTTTCATTTTCGTTTGTTTCCATATATTTTTTAATTTCTTCTCTAATTGCCTGGTTGACCCACTCATTCGTTAGTAGGGTGTTCTTTAACCTCCATGCTTTTGGAGGTTTTCCAGACTTTTTCCTGTGGTTGATTTCAAGCTTCATAGCATTGTGGTCTGAAAGTATGCATGGTATAATTTCAATTCTTGTAAACTTATGAAGGGCTGTTTTGTGACCCAGTATATGATCTATCTTGGAGAATGTTCCATGTGCACTCGAGAAGAAAGTATATTCTGTTGCTTTGGGATGCAGAGTTCTAAATATATCTGTCAAGTCCATCTGATCCAATGTATCATTCAGGGCCCTTGTTTCTTTATTGACTGTGTGTCTAGATGATCTATCCATTTCTGTAAGTGGGGTGTTAAAGTCCCCTGCAATGACCACATTCTTATCAATGAGGTTGCTTATGTTTATGAGTAATTGTTTTATATATCTGGGGGCTCGGGTATTTGGCGCATAGACATTTATAATAGTTAGCTCTTCCTGGTGGATAGACCCTGTGATTATTATATAATGCCCTTCTTCATCTCTTGTTACAGCCTTTAATTTAAAGTCTAGTTTGTCTGATATAAGTATGGCTACTCCAGCTTTCTTTTCGCTTCCAGGAGCATGATAAATAGTTCTCCATCCCCTCACTCTCAATCTAAAGGTGTCCTCAGGTCTAAAATGAGTCTCTTGTAGACAGCAAATAGATGGGGCTTGTTTTTTTATCCATTCTGATACCCTATGTCTTTTAGTTGGCGCATTTAATCCATTTACATTCAGTGTTATTATAGAAAGATATGGGTTTAGAGTCATTGTGATGTCTGTATGTTTTATGCTTGTAGTGATGTCTCTGGTACTTTGTCTCACAGGATCCCCCTTAGGATCTCTTGTAGGGCTGGTTTCGTGGTGACAAATTCCTTCAGTTTTTGTTTGTTTGGGAAGACCTTTATCTCTCCTTCTATTCTAAATGACAGACTTGCTGGATAAAGGATTCTCGGCTGCATATTTTTTCTGTTTAGCACACTGTAGATATCGTGCCAAGCCTTTCTGGCCTGCCAAGTTTCAAAGGAGAGATCAGTCACGAGTCTTATAGGTCTCCCTTTATATGTGAGGGCACGTTTATCCCTTGCTGCTTTCAGAATTTTCTCTTTATCCTTGTATTTTGCCAGTTTCACTATGATATGTCGTGCAGAAGATCGATTCAAGTTACGTCTGAAGGGAGTTCTCTGTGCCTCTTGGATTTCAATGCCTTTTTCCTTCCCCAGTTCAGGGAAGTTCTCAGCTATAATTTGTTCAAGTACCCCTTCAGCACCTTTCCCTCTCTCTTCCTCCTCTGGGATACCAATTATGCGTATATTATTTTTTTTTAGTGTATCACTTAGTTCTCTAATTTTCCCCTCATACTCCTGGATTTTTTTATCTCTCTTTCTTTCAGCTTCCTCTTTCTCCATAACTTTATCTTCTAGTTCACCTATTCTCTCCTCTGCCTCTTCAAGCCGAGCCATCGTGGTTTCCATTTTGTTTTGCATTTCGTTTAAAGCGTTTTTCAGCTCCTCGTGACTGTTCCTTAGTCCCTCGATCTTTGTGGCAAGAGATTCTCTGCTGTCCTGTATACTGTTTTCAAGCCCAGCGATTAATTTTATGACTATTATTCTAAATTCACTTTCTGTTATATTATTTAAATCCTTTTTGATCAGTTCATTAGCTGTTGTTATTTCCTGGAGATTCTTCTGAGGGGAATTCTTCCGTTTCGTCATTTTGGAGAGTCCCTGGCGTGGTGAGGACCTGCAGTGCACTTCCCCTGTGCTGTGGTGTATAACTGGAGTTAGTGGGCGGGGCCGCAGTCCGACCCAATGTCTGCCCCCAGCCCACTGCTGGGGCCACAGTCAGACTGGTGTGTGCCTTCTCTTCCCCTCTCCTAGGGGCAGGATTCACTGTGGGGTGGCGTGTCCCGTCTGGGCTACTTGCACACTGCCAGGCTTGTGTTGCTGGGGATCTGGCGTATTAGCTGGGGTGGGTAGGCAAGGTGCACGGGGGCTGGAGGGGCAGGCTTAGCTCGCTTCTCCTTAGGTGATCCACTTCAGGAGGAGCCCTGTGGCAGCGGGAGGGAGTCAGATCCACTGCCGGAGGTTTGGCTCCGCAGAAGCACAGAGTTGGGTGTTTGCGCGGAGCGAGCAAGTTCCCTGGCAGGAACCGGTTCCCTTTGGGATTTTGGCTGGGGGATGGGCGGGGGAGATGGCGCTGGCGCCTTTGTTCCCCGCCAAGCTGAGCTCTGCCGTCCGGGGGCTCAGCAGCTCTCCCTCCCTTTGTCCTCCAGCCTTCCCGCTTTCCGAGCAGAGCTGTTAACTTATGACCTCCCAGACGCTAAGTCGCGCTTGCTGTCGGAACACAGTCTGTCTGGCCCCTCCGCTTTTGCCAGCCAGACTCGGGGGCTCTGCTTGGCCGGCGAGCCGCCCCTCCGCCCCGGCTCCCTCCCGCCAGTCCGTGGAGCGCGCACCGCCTCGCTGCCCTTCCTACCCTCTTCCGTGGGCCTCTAGTCTGCGCTTGACTCCGGAGACTCCCTTCTGCTAATCCTCTGGCGGTTTTCTGGGTTCTTTAGGCAGGTGTAGGTGGAATCTAAGTGATCGACAGGACGCGCTGTGAGCCCCGCGTCTTCCTACGCCGCCATCTTCCGGCAGAAGCCGAGAGAATATATTTCTGAGTTGTGGTAGTTTGTTATGTCAGTTCTTGGAAGCAAATACACCTATGTTGAAATATGCAAAGACTCTAGAATCTAGGCTCTAATAGTATGTATTGAAACTATTAAATATAAAAGCCAGATTTCCATATCACTCTGCAGTGGCTGTTATAAAAGTCAAGTATCAGTTTTTTTATCAGGAAGAAATGGATCTATGCAAGAAAGTCAGCATTTTAAATAAAGAAATGGAGACTGTCAGCAAGGGAGAACTTTTCATTCCTTTAGATGTTGTAGCTAAAACATCCTGCCTGCTGCCAATGTTGATATTTATCATTATCTCTTCCTTATATTTAAAAATATTTCTATCCACTTTCTTTTTACTATATCAGAATGTTTTGTCAGATGAGAATAATGATGATAGCCATATCTTCATAGGATCCCTTTATCAACTTTGGTTTGGTTCTGTTTTCAGCAGACTTAATGAAGCAAATAAAGATTTACCAGTCCCCTGGACGCTTTTTATTCTTTAGCAAAGGAATTTGAATGTAACAGTTACTGATGAAGAATGACAGAGCATTTTGGTTAGTACACTGTTGTTTGTTCAGCTCATAACAAATACATTTTAAATTTAATTTCAAGTTTCCTCTTTCTTCCATGAATCTTTGCTTGAAATGCTTCTCACGGCCAAAATGCTTTCCCCAATTGGATAGACATGCTATTGCATCTGAGACCAAATTAGCCTCTGAGATGGGCTGCCTGGGACTCAATCTGCCAGAGCCACCGCGGCCTTTCGGCCACTTGCCAGAGTGTAGCAGTGTCCGGGGAGATATCAGCTTCCTAACCGATTTCCTCCCTCTTCCCAATCTAATTATTTGGAGACCTTCAAGCTTTCCAGAAATATCTGCAATTAGTCAGATGGTGTCTAGGGCTTTGTTTAAAATTACAATAGAAAATTTATCAAGACCATTTGGTCTAATCTCTCTCATCATCTTCCCAGTGGAGTTTTTCCTCATCTCTCTGGAGAGTTAGGAATAAGGTATCATGATTATTACACAATTACAGAGAATAATAACAATAATAATGCTTGAAATTATTACGCCATTAAGAAGGATGAAGTGTGTAAAGATAACTTCTTCTCAGATTTATAAAGATTTTCTCCCAGAAGCTCAAACAATGAATAATTATTAGCTTTACCACCTCCTTTGGCTGATAGCCGTTACAGCCCTGGTTTTGTAAACCAGGGGTCATGAGTTCATAGTTCACCAGAGTCTCAACCTATGTCTAGTATCTAAACATGATGGCTGATGCAAAACAGTTATTCAATAAATATTGTCACATGATTTAATAAATTAATAAAAGGGAAAATTTTTGAGGGAAAGATAGTTTATATTTAATTATAAGTGATCTCTTTTTCTAATTGCTTTTAGAAGCTTATGGTTATGCAGCAATATCTGGTCAAGCCAAGTTTAAGAGAGAACACACTAGACTTAAGACTTAATTGTCTGAAGTAGCATTTAATATTTGGATTAATTTGGGGAAAATATACCACTTTATGATATTTGTAGTTGTTAATGAATTGCTCTCCATTTGTTCAGTTTTTCCTTGATGTCTTTGAAGAGCATTTTGTAAGTTTCTCCAGAGGAAAAAATCAGAAATATATGTGGTTTCACGTTGTCAAAATGAGAAGAGCTATGTGTACTTAAGCATCGTGGGTTTTCTTTTTAAATGTTTGTTTATATTGAGAGAGAGAAAGACAGGGAGAGGGCGTGAGCACAGGCATGAGCTGGGTAGGGTCAGGGAGGGAGGGAAAGAGAGAATCCTAAGCAGGCTCTGTGCTACGCAGAGCCTGACATGGGGCTTGATCCCACAGACTTTGTAATCAAGACCTGAGTAAAATCAAGTCAGACGCTTAGCAGACTGAACCACCCAGACACTCCTAAGCATTGTGTTTTAAAAAGAACTGTGTATAATTGCAATACACAGGAAAATTCTCAAAATCTGATTTTGTCCAATTACATTTCCCTTTGTCCTCAGTGAACTATCAACTCTAAGTGGTAAAATTGTTTAGTCTTAATTTTATCTCATTTATTTTTCCAGTTCATATCATAATAGAAAAATTATGAATAATGAATTATACAGAAATGAGCATCTGGAAGAGAAAAAGTAGAATAAAAACACCTTGAAAAATTATATTCCTCCAAACTGGGACAAACTGTAAAAGTTTCTGAGAGGGATGGTTCAAACAAAATGGTGAACAAATGCCAGTTATGCTGATGTTTACTTTCTTATAACTCTACTTTTGTCATCTGTCTTTTCTTCCTTTGACATTGATGGATTTTTTGCCTTTGTGAAAAATTATGTTTAACATTTGGGAAGACAGAAAAGAATATAAAAGCACTGTGCTTGCCTTAATTGGAAGCTATCATATATTAATTAAGTAGCATAAAGACAACGAAAAAGAACACATCCTTTAATGTCAAATATTGTAGATTATCATAAATCCTGTGATTTCCACCCTCCCCCCACCCCGTTCTTATTTAACCAGACTGCTCAACTGATTCAATGCCTAGTTTCCCTGTGCAAGGATTTCGAGCCACCCTTTGAAGTCCCTTTTCTTACACCGAAGTGCAGTATATAAAGCGCATTTTCCTTGTGAGTCTATATAATTTTTTTCTAATGTCCCTTACTAGATTAGAATACAGCTGAGGGTTCAGCTAGTGGCTGAGGCCCTATGACAAAGTGATTCCTTGTGCTTTGGAATCTGAGCTTCTGGTCAAAGTCACAGCTTTGCCACTTAGTTGAGTCAACTTACCAAGTTGCTTCTCATCTATGCTTCAGCTTTCTGATTTGCTAAATGTGGATATCCTATGTAGATCATAAGACTGGCTTAAGGACTACATGATATTACTTATACAAAACTATTAGAATAGTGCCTGGCATCTAAGAAATATTTATTAATATTAGCTATTATTATTATTCCTTTCTTCTAATAATGTAGAGTCATAGGGCTAGAAAGACCTATATATTTAGAAGGCTTAATTAAATTAGGCCTATCTTTGTGGTATGGGTATTAGGAAAAGTTACCATCCCAGCAGATGATATTTGAAAAGATATTTAATAAGCTATCTGTAAGGTTGATAAGTGATCATCCTATAGTCTGTGTCCTATATTTTTGGATGAAGAAGAAGATACTCTGAATGGAAAAGGAAGAAAAGAGTAAGTTTGAGCTGTGCTCTGCTGCATGGCGGGTCAGAAGAAAAGAGGGGGGACACAGTGATGGCAATTAAGACAAGTATTTTGGGAGAAGATTCATACCTATATATATTTCTTTTCTTTTTCTCTTTTTCTTTTTCTTTTTCTTTTTCTTTTTCTTTTCTAGGGAAATACCGTTATCCATGAAATGTGGTGTTTTTCCTTTACCACAAATGTTTCCAATAAAATGACAAGACTCACAATTTATTTGGTGCAGCTGGACTTCTAATAGAAGAAGGGAAAGGGGCTGAGCCTAAAGCCAAAACATATGCTATTTGGGTTACATGTAAATTTTGTGGAAACCTGTCAGTCAGGAAGAGCGCTTTGCAATTCTAGTTTTGGTGGGAGCAGTTCAAGTTATCAATGGTTTTGGTAGAACAACATGTTCTTTAATGAACACTGAAATTTGTGAAGACAATTCCATTCTATGAACAAGAAACAATTTCTTTCCAAAATATGGATATACAATAAATATGTTATGTAAAATTATGATTGTAAGAATTAATATTCAAGAAAAAATGTGGTCAGCATCTTGCATTATAATTTACCTTTAATATTTCTTTGCCTGGTTTACTTATTTCATTGTCTGGTGGAGCTCAGTAGCACACCTTGTTGTAGAAATGCAGAGTGCTAACATCTATCTATCACAGGCTCTCTCACTCTATCCCATAATTGCCCATTTAGTTCCTGTTACCTAATTAAGAGTGACTTTTTGAAGAGCAGGACTATGTTTTATTGTTTTCTATTCGTACTGTAGGAGAGTGTCTTGGCTAAAGTCATTGCTTCACAAACATTGATAGAATGACTTTTAATAGTTGAAATCTTGATCCTGCTTGGGGACTATCAGTATTCCAGATGAAAAATAACTGGAGTTCTTGAATTAAACCTTGAATTAAGAGATTCAGGGGGCACCTGAGTGGGTTGGTTAAGTGTCTCTCTTCAGCTCAGGCCATGATCTCAGGTTTGTGATTTTGAGCCCCACATTGGGCTCTCTGCTATCGGCCCAGAGCCTGCTTCTCACCCTCTGTCTCCCTCTCTCTCTGCCCTTCCCCTGCTCGTGCTCTCTCTCTTGTCTCTCTCAAAACACCCAGAGAAAAGATTTATGATACCCTTTATTCAAAATATTCATTTAGCTAAATTTTGGAACTTGCAGTATTTTTCACAGTATATCTTTACTTCATGTCACGAAAAAGAAAAAAAAATTAATACACATCCCTGAAAGAGGCCCAGGATGACACAAGGACTGGAAAATAATATATGTATAAGGATATATAGTTTATCTTTATTTTTTTAATTGTTTATAGCTTGATGACCCTTGAGGATGTCAAGATGAGATTGCAGATGGGGGTTATATTATGCCCATGTGGAGAATTTTGTGATTTAGAACCAGGGAGGCATGAATACAGCATTACCTTAGAATATTCTCCTTACCTTTCACTTCATATCCTTGCAAATTCTATCCCCTGCTTCCAGATTGACCCTCTCTGATGTGGACTGAATATTTGTAACCCCCGTAATGTCTGTGGAAGCCCCAGTGTGATGATATTAGGAAATGGGTCTTTGGGGAGGTAGTTAGATTTAGATGAAGTCATGAGGTGAGAATCCTCATGATGGAATCAGTGTCCTTTAAGAAGATACCAGATCTCTCCTACACTTTCATCCCCTCCCCCACCATCTGAGGATACCACGAGAAGGCAGCTGTCTGCTAGCCAGGAAGAGGGCTCTCTTTAGAACCTCACCATGGTGGCATCCCAACTTCAGACTTCCAAGCGTCCAGAACTGTGAGAAACAAATGTCTGCTGTAGAAGCCACCCAGTCTGTGGGATTTGTCACAGTGGCCTGAGCCAAAGACGCTCTGCCGTCTTTTATCACATCAGTCTTCAATGCTTACTTCAGGTATTATGTTTCTATGTGTGTATGTGTGTGTGTGTGTGTTAAAGAAAAGGGGGGGGGGCAGACTCTATTTTTAAACACAAGTTACACAGAATATTTTCAATGTAAATATGAGAATGTAAAAGTTGTGAGAAATTTAAAAAGTAAAATAGGGAACCAATCCTTTCTGCCCTCAAGTATTCCTCACACCAAGAGCAACCACTATCATTTTAAAAATACAAAGTGGTTTTCGTTTTTCCCAATCCTTTTTCTGTGAAAATGCCATCTCTAGTTACTCTTTCATGGTACTTTTAGTTACTTTTAATCTCTCCTGCTGTCTGCAGATAGTCCTTTGTTATATTGTTGCATACTCAGAAGTGGCTTTACAGTAAGGCTCCTTCCAAAATTCTGGGAGTAGCCTTCCCAAGATGTTCATGTGATCATAATTTTATGTATTTACAATGGGAGAGAGGTTCACTTGTTTTTTTTTTTTTTAAGTGTTTTCCAAATTGCATGAGTTTCAAGGCCCTACAAAGCCTGAGTATGCCCCTGCTTATGCTATATTTAAGTACATGACTATCTTCCCAATTAGAATGGAGGATATTTTCTCAATTTTTTTTTCCTCTAAAACAAAATGTGCAGAGTCAACTTGTTCATAGTGGGTGTGTAATAAATTAGGATTGAATGAGCCTCAGCAGTACCAAGGATTATTTAAAAGAATCAGAGTTTTAATCAGGAGCAGGGAATGTATGTATACAATCGCTTGGATGTTTTGTTTTCCCTTTTGTGTAATGTGTATTGGTAAATAAATTTTACCATGGCAGTTTTGTTTTCCACCTACATAATAATCAACACATTCTACCTGGTATATTTTGCATTTCCTATATTAGGTAAGGAACAAAAAACCTCTGACCTCATTCACTTCAAGAAGGCCAGCTTTGTAGTTCCTCATTTTATGACACTTCCTCTAAAGTAATGTTGTCCAATGAAACTTTGTGTGGTGATGGAAATGTTCTACAATATCTATGCTGTCCAATATGATAGCCACTAGCCACATATGGTGATTGAGCTCTTGATGTGTGGGTAGTGCAACTGAGAAACTAAATTTTAAATTATATTTAATGTAATTATATTTAGTTATAATTAAATTACACTTCATTGCAATTACTTTATTATTTTTTAATATTTTATTATTTATTTTTGAGAGAGAGAGAGAGACACAGAGCACAAGTTGGGGAGGGGGAGAGAGAGAGGAGACACAGAATCTGAAGCAGGCTCCAGTCTCTGAGCTGTCAGGACAGAGCCTGACACGGGGCTTGAACTGACAAACTGCGAGATCATGACCTGAGTCGAAGCCGGACACTTAACCGACTCAGCCACCCAGGTGCCCTTACTTTATTTTTTAATTTATTCATTTTGAGAGAAAGAGAGAGAGAACAAGAGGGCAGAGAGGCAATCCCAAGCAGGCTCCACACTGTCAACATGGAACCCAATGCTGGGCTTGAACTCATGAACAGTGATGTGAGATCATGACCTGAGCCAAGATCAAGAGTCAGATGTTTAACAGACTGAACCACCCAGGCACCCCACATTGCAAAAAGTTTAGACTTAAATGTAAATAACTACACATGACTATTGGTTACTGTGTTGGACAGTATAGCTCTAAGGATTATGAATAATGTGATTTACTTGGGAGGGTTTAATTAAATGTCAATACATCAGTTATAATTCAAGAGGAAGGATCAAGTTTGGACAACATTGCATCCACTCTGCCCAGAGAAAATTTGTAGACCATGTTTAGCTGCATACAAACTTAAAGGAAATCAACACACAGCAATGTGATGAATTGAAAAAGCAATTTCAAAGGAAATGTAAATAACATTCAGTTTTTAAAAGCTATACTAAAATGAAGACCGAAGGAAAAAAAATCCCTTTCTCTCATTCTGCCAGAGAACAGAAGCAGAACAAAAGAGAGATTAAGAAGACCTATGGGTATGCCAGGAATCTCATTGTTTCAGTATGTGCAAATATTTATGCGGAAAGGGAGAAGTAGGGGTAGTGACTACAAAAACACTGATTTGAAAAGGTATGAGCCTACAGGGACCTGTGGTCCAAAACATTAGTACTGCTGTAATCCCCCAAACCTCTGGAATTTGCAAATTGGATTATTTACTTTGCTAGCATGACAGGGGAAAAATTTCAAATTATTTGCTTACTATGGTCAGCACTCCAAAGTTATCGTTGTATGCTTCCTGGTTAAAAAAAAGAAAGAAAGAAAGAAAGAAAGAAACACAAACACATCACAGACTTCTCTTTACTGTAATTGAGTGTGGCAGGTTATGAATGTAAATTCTTTGACAAGAAGATGAAAATATACCCCCGGGATGCAAATTAAATTACATGTCCCTGAAATCCACATTTTGCATTGTTTTGGAAAGTGCCTGCATCTGTCATTGCTGTTTATCACAGATTTATCATGTTATTTCAGTGGTGATGGGGGGCTTTTTGTCTAGGAGATGAATTTCTTTCACATGCAGTGTTTTCACTTTTGTAGAGATTATTTCACTTTTGTAGTGACTTTTTAGATATTTAAATGCTGGTTTTTAAAAAGATAAATATTTCAGCATGCATTTCTGGCTGAAAAAAAGAAAAAGGCAGACTCTGTTAAGTTGCACTTTATTACATATTAGTGGTATTTTATTGTTTGATTCATTAAGCATTAGAAAAATATCATTAGTTGGCTACTTATTTATTAAAGTGCATACAGCACATCCTAAAAAGCTCATAAAACTTGTGTGGATGGGTTAAAAAATAATTCAATGTGTGCCTCGTTGCCTAAAAGATAAAAAGCACGGGGATAGCCCTAATAATGTGTGTTCAAAATTGCTTCTTAGTTTAGCTTGTTGAAGAAAGTAAGTGACACATGTTAAGTGTCAGGAGCCGTGGAGAAGTTGTGTCTAAGTTATCCAGTTGAGAACAAGTTATTTGATGGGAAATTCCATTTGAGTTTCGCTTGTTTCTTTTTTATTTAATTTTTTAAAATTGTTTAATGTTTATTTATTTCTGAGAGAGAGACAGAGCACCAACAGGGAGGGGGCAGAGAGAGAGGGAGACACAGAATCCAAAGCAGGCTCCAGGCTCTGAGCAGTCAGCGCAGAGACCAATGTGGGGCTCGAACCCGGAAACCGTGAGATCATGACCTGAGCCGAAGTCAGATGCTCAACCGACTGAGCCACCCAGGTGCCCCTTGCTTGTGTTTTAAAACCTGCTTCTGATCCTCTGTCTCCCTCTGCCTCTGCACACTCCTCAACTGCTAGTGAACATGCACATTCTCTCTCTCAAAAATAAGCAAAAAATAAAATAAAATAAAACCAATCTTTCCTTTAAAACAAACAAACAGGGGCAACTGGGTGGCTCAGTTAGTTGAGTGTCCAGACTCTTGATTTCAGCTCAGTTCATGATCTTTGATTTGGGAGTTTGAGTCCTGTGTTGGGGTCCGCATTGACAGTGTGGAGCCTGCTTGGGATTCTCTCTCTCTCTCTCTCTCTCTCTCTCTCTCTCACTCTGTGCCTTTCTTTCCCCTGCTCTCTCTCTCTCTCAAAATAAATAAGTAAACTTAAAGAAAATTTAGAGGCACTTCGGTGGCTCAGTCAGTTGAGGGTCTGACTCTTGATTGCAACTCAGGTCATGGTCATGATCCCAGGGTTGTGGGATAGAGCTCCCTGTCAGGCTCCATGAGGCTGCTTTGGATTCTCTTGTGCTCTCTCTCTCTCTCTCTGTCCCTCTCCCCTACTCTTGATCTCTCTCTCTCTCTCTAAAATAAAAATTTAGGAAAAAAAATTTATAAAACAAATATGTGAATATTAAAGAAAACTATAGTACTTAATTCTTGCTAATATTTCAGTATTTTTTTTAATGTATTTATTTATTTTGAGAGAGATTGAGAATCCCAAGCAGGCTCCTCACTGTCAGCACAGAGTACAATTCAGGGCTCAAACTCATGAACTGTGAGATCATGACCTGAGCCAAAGTCGGATGCTTAACCTACTGAGCTACCCAGGCACCCCTCAGTAAATTTTTTAAAATATTTTTTGTCTTTAGGTTATTTTATGTATCTTTAATGATACATTTTTAATAGTTGTTTCACTTGGAATTAAATTAATAGCATGTTTTAACTACTTTATGATCTTTAGAAACATTTTTTTTACTGACTACACATTTGTCAACAAAATCAATTATGGCTGAATGACTAACCCAAAGATTCAAGGTATTATTATTTAGTTTGTAGATTATTCAGAACTCTTTACTGTTTGAAGTTTCCTTGCTTGTTGCAATCTTCAATCGTTTAATAACACAAAGAAGACAAATCAGTAAAATTTTCTTCTCATATATAATCTAGTTGATTCAGCTGTTTTAGAAGAGAAGCAAAACTAATTTAGGAGGTCACCGTTAAATTCTCAGGCTACATTTACCGTAATGAACATTGAGTAATCTATAGAATGGTCAAATCAACATGTTGTACATCTGAAACTATTATCACACTGTATGTCCATTGTACTTCAATAAAAAAAAATTCTCACTCTTAATCATTGTGTTGCCCTCATTCTGAAGTTTTCAAGTAAATGGCCTGAGAAGGTTAATTGACAGAAGAGCAAAGGCATTAGGGCTTGAGAATAAAGAGACTCTCTCACCCTTTTGAAGAAGGAAGCAGTGATGTGAAAGAGAAACAGGAAGCTACTGGTCTCAAAGTCGCCCAGAAGAGATCAACTTTTCTTAAGACAACAGCCCAAGGTAGCCACACCTTTCTTAATAATCTAAATAGGGAAAGCCAGGTGCCTCTTTAAGACCAGAAAAACCAAGGAAAAAACTAATTTCAAGGTGTAAGAAGAAATCAACAGATGGGCACCTGGGTGGCTCAGTCGGTTGAGCATCCAACTTCGGCTCAGGTCACGATCTCACAGTCTGTGAGTTCGAGCCCCACATCGGGCTCTGTGCTGACAGCTCTGAGCCTGGGGCCTGCTTCGGATTCTGTGTCTCCCTCTCTCTCTCTGACCCTCCCCCTCTCATGCTCTGTCTCTCTCTCTCTCTCTGTCAAAAATAAATAAACATTAAAAAAAAAAAAAAGAAGTCAACAGAATCAGATATAGTAACAATGTTGAAGAAATGGAGAAAAACTTCCAATGGATTTGGTAAGAAAACTACCTTTTAAGGGCCTCCAAGAGAGCAATTCTAGTAAAACTGTGAGAATAAAAAGTTCACTTTATCAAGAAAGTAGGGAGAAGGTAAAGAATTAATGGAGGTAGAAGAATTCAGTGAAGAGGAACAGACTGAATCTCTGAAAAGGAAAAATATAATAACAAGTTGCCTCAGCTGTTGAAGACAAGTTAAGCTGAGTCAGGAGAGGTAGGTCATCTTGTCTACCTGTGGAGAGAAGGAAGATAGCAGATATCTATCCATAGATATATGGAGAAAGTGAGTTACTGAAATAGGAAAGGTAAAAGCTGGAGCTCAGAATATATGATCAAGGAAGGAGACAATATAAGGTAAAGAGGTACACAATGGGAAGCTTCAAGTGAAAATTAGTCTTCAAGTGAAATGTAGTCTTGGGGCTTAGGAGAATTTCAAAAAGGAGGTATAAAAGGATGACAATTAATATTCAGGATCTGGATGATGCTTAATAGGATAAATTTATAGTGGATCAAATCTTTATGCTTCTAAATATTCCTCCAGCAATGCTCAGCTCAAGCAAAACGGGGAAAACAAGACTCAGGAGAGGTGGAGGAGTGAGAACTGATTTGTGGCGCTTTGATAAGCAGTTGAAACAGTTTAGACTAACTATACTGATAATCAGACCTCAGAAGCTTCACATGTTGTACCTTGTCACCTCTCACACAATAAGACATAAGAAAGTTGAGGAATTTACCTAAGGAATCTTAACTCTAATCTTATTCTGTTGTGTATATAGGTATCTGTTATCTTCAGAGTTTTAAATATATATATCTGAATCCCTAAAGGGTCTCACTTGAGAATATAAGAGCATTGGTTTTGTGTTCCAAAGTCTGTATTGGAATCTCGGCTATCACTAATTTAATGAGTTGCAGCCTTGTTTTCCTTATGTGTAAAATAGAGATCACACTTCCCTTGCTGGGTTTTTAGTATTAAAAGGAATATAACATCACTAATAATACTTGGCATATAGGAGATATTTAATCAGCTATTTTATGCTATTTTTATAGCAATATAAATGGGAAAAGTCTCCAAATCCTTAATATACTTTTGATAAATCTACCTGACCAAAATGTTGTTAACTAGTTTCAAGAATTGCTTTCTTTTTTCATTTTTACATTCAATAAATGATACATTTGAGAGATTTCCTTTGGGTTTCACAGTAAATTGGCAAAGTAATGATTTTACATTTGGTTCTTTTCTTAATGTCTAATGGAAGTAAAATAACTTCCAGATTATTTCAAATGTGCTGAAAACATAAATAGCAATAGTTTGCCAGCTGCAAAATTGATGCTGAAGGTGCTTAAATGGCACACAGAATGTTTAATGCCCATAATCACACACTGATTCAGTGCTGCCACTTGGCTGAAAACATGAGTTAATGTTTTAAAGGAAGGAGAACTGGAGTAGCATCTCTCCCTTGAAGTAGTCTGCAGTGTGGGAGCTTTGAATAATCACATATTTTGTATGATTTGTATCAGTTCTAGAATCCCTTCCTGTTTTTCCCAATAACCTCACCCCATGTGAATTTTAAGGGCCATATACCTACAAGGTGCTTGACCAGCCTCTAAATGGCACTTGGACATACTCCATCATTATATTAGTGGTTTATTTTCTCCATGTGGACTTGTAGGTAGTACAAAGACATAGATCCTATTTTCTCAAGCGAATTAACACTTTATAGGCAAAATCTACATATTCCAAATATATGCTAGATCTTGAACTATCACTTAAACAGCATTAATGGGAAAACTATTAAATTTTAACACTCTCAATATTAGTTCTTCCATAAAATGTTTGATATCTGTCAGATGACTACAAAACAAACAAAACAAAAACTTTTATTTAAATATTTCCTTTGATTAGAAAACATCTGTCAGCGACCTTCTGTCTCCATATCCTCAGTGGTATTCCAAAGTGCCACACTTGTCACCAAGCCTGCTGCATCAGGACTCACAGCTTTGATTTCATTTAGTTAATGAAATACTTAGATTATGCATATGAACTGTTCTTGTTAATTTCATTATTGGTGTCCAGACTGTGAACTTCACCTCTGCTTCTTCTATGCATCATCTTCCAAATGAAACCAATAACTTTTCTTTCCCCTTATGACCCCAAAATACTATAATACGGTGAGAAATAAGGAATAGAAATCCATTATACAGATCAGCCTATAATCTGCTTTTTGTCCCCTCTGTAACTGAAACAACATGAGTTGTCTCCCTGGGGAATCACAGGAGCTGCCCAGGTCAGTTCTCTTGTAAAAAAAAACTTTATTTGCAGCATGTTAGGTGATCATGGGGAATGGCTTCCAAAGCCCTGATTCTCTGAGAAAAGGTGGATGGGTTCCTTTTATTTAGGGTTAGGATAAATATTTAGATAGGGATGCCTTGTCAGGGGATAAGAGGTGGGCACAGGTGGTATGCATGTGCCTTAAGGAAACATTCCTATACACATATTATATGTTATGTAAATGAGGCTTGTGCCATGGATGGTCTTGGGCTGGCTGGAGGTCTCGTCAAGGCAGTCTCTATCACTCAGAGGGGCAGCTTTCCATTTGCCTGAGTGAAGAGATGGCTGGAAAGAAGAGTTTAAGGAAAAATGTGAGACAAAAGTCGGTGAATACAAGCAGGTGGGCAGTAATGGTCAGATCTCAGGGTCTAGCTGGTGACACCTCCATCCTTTCAGTTTCCTTTCTCAAACAGATGTAACTTAAAGTGGAGGAATTTAGTACTGAAGCTGCGTAGAAGTTTTTGTGCAAATTTGCTTGCTTAACAAATTGTTTTCTCATGTATGAAAACCTTTTAACATGCCCTTCTGCCTTTACTCTGGATTTTATCACTTCTCACTGCCTTAGGGACAGGACAAGACACTGATTCCTTTTCCCTATCATTTATCTTTAGCTTCTGTTCTTTTAGTAGCTCTCCAAGCTTTCTCAACCTAAACATCCACCAAGCAAGCTCTTCCTAAATCCCATCTTCCCCTTTCACTATGGTTTTATCTCTTTTATTTCTAACAAAGCCATGGTTCTCAAAAAATAAGATAATACTTGCTGTCTCAAGCTCTCCACTTTCCATTAGTTTTCACCCTGTGAGGAAGGCAGGTAGCAGAACAATGGAAAGCTTATTTTAAAACACATTTTCTTTACCATATTGCATTTTGATATTTCCTTTGGGAACAAGGTACTTCAATTTTGAAAAATGCTCCCTAGCTGATTTTCATGTGAGAATCACTATCTTAATGCAATGTCTCACAGTTAGCACTCATCATTCCCCAGAGTCTTCTCACTGAGATGGCTCCCAACTGGCAAATTCTAATGCCACTTTCCAGCCTTATCTTACTTGAGCTCCCTGAAGCCTTGGAACTTGTTGATCATGCCTTCTTTGCAACCCTTTCTTGTTTAGACTTCCTGTGCACCATTTCCTTCTCTTCCAGGTGTTGTCCCTCCAGCCACTATTCTCTCTATGCCCTCTCCTTGAGGGGTCTTGTGTATGTATAAAATGTTAGCTCATATATACACTGAAAAGTCCCAAATATATCTCTCTAGGCCACATCTCTTTTCTGGGTCCTAGATAAATATATGTTTCTGTTTCATGCACCTGGCCACTTGAAAATGTATCCAAGTCCTGCTTAAATTTCAAATTCTTTAGCTTAAATATTTTAATTATTACCTGTCTATCCTTTCTACTAGTCTGTGGAAAAAGCAGATACTTGGTGATATTTAACCTAATATCCCCAGTACCTTACACTGTGATGAATAAAGGATCAAATATTAGAAACTAATATATTTTACAGTCATCTTTTCTGTGAATACATTGTATGTAAACTCTGTAGAGAATGGTCAAATCAACACAAAAATTTTCTAAAGAAATCTTAATGTTGCAGTACTTTTTACCTCAATATCTGGGATTTGTTGTCTCATGGCTTAGAAGAATGAAGAGGTGGACACAAAATGAGCAGTAGGCAAAAGTTTATATTAGAATTTAAGATCAGATAGGAAGTATAGTATTAAAACTCTCTTTACAGAGAGGGGGCATTTGAAAGTGAATGTCCGGGGACTATAGGCAAGGGTCCTTGTTTTGTATGATTCTAATCCCCCTACCTGGTTCCTTCTCAGGTTCTACTCTTATTGGCTGGGTAACTCTAGGTGCTGGGTTGTCTTTCCTGATGGGTTGGTTTCCATAGTATGAGGGGTAGTCAATGGCCATACTATCCCTTGTGGGTCATATGTTTCATGGTCTACTTAGTTTTAGTCAGGTCTTTTGTCAAATTCCTGAGGGGAACCTGAGTGGGGGATAGATGGTGTCTTGTTATGTTCTTAAGAGGAGCCTTACTCCTGAGGGGGTTTGATGTGGTGAGACACTCCCAATGTTCCAAAATGTGTTTTTCCCCACCCAGGGACCTCAGGTCCTAATCTTTTCCTCTCTGCCAACTGAATCCTATCTTTTCCTATCATATTAACAGAGAAGTAACATAAAAATGTTCCATGTGCTAAATGATAAAGGAACAGTGTAATTGAATTTCTCTGGACATAGACATGAGTTATAAACGTTGAAAATATTTCCCTGCTCAGGCTCCTCTGAGAAATTATAGGGGTACCTGCGTGGCTCAGTCAGTTGAGCATCTGACTTCAGCTTAGGTCATGATCTCACGTTCATGGGTTCAAAGCCCCACATTGGGCTCTGTGCTGACAGCTCAGAGCCTGGAGCCTGCTTTGGATTCTGTGTCTTCCTCTCTCTCTCTGCCCCTCCCCTGCTCACTCCCTGTCTCTCAAAAAATAAAATTTTAAAAAAAGTTAAAAAAAACTTTTTAAATTTGAGAAATTATTTACTCCATGATATCGATAGATAGTATTAGCCTCTCCATTTAAGTATCTGTAAGCTTTTTATGGAGGAAGGAAAATGGAATGGAAATAATCACTGTCTATCTAATATAGGGGTCAGGAAACTATAGCTCATTCTGGCAGGACAAATGGGGCCTGCAGCTTGTTTTTGTGGGGCTAGCAAGCTAAGACTCATTTTTATGTTTTTAAAGGGTTGTTAAAAAAATAATTAAATTAAATTAAATTTAAAAAGGAGGAGGAGAGAAGAGGGAGAGGAGCAGGTTCTTTGAGTTGGCCAAGTTCAGCAATGTCAAGTTAGAGTTGTAAGAAATTTCTTTCAGTCACTGCCTGAATCAAAATGATTAACCTAAGATGAATACATATCTGCTTATCAGCTCCATCAAGTAATTAAATTCATAACTTTTCCTTTCAATATCAGATATATCCAAAATATACTAGTCTTTCTCATACTGGACAAAACTCACATTTTCATACTTAATAGGAGTTGGAGAAACATTTCTGTTTTTTAATAGTGTCTGTAGGTATGCAACTTGTTTAATATCATTGAAAACATTGGAAAGTACCTGATCAAAAAAAAAAAAAAAAGTACCTGATCAAACAAAGAGATTAAAAATCTATAAAATTTGTTTCAGATTTTTACCAGCCATTCGATAATTAAACTTTTAGAAAATTTGACATTCAGAGTTCATTTAATATAAACTTTTAAAAATTAGTGATATTAACAAATTAGAAATTGGAATTAAACGAGCCAAGATTCTCATGATGTCCTAAGGAATGTAGGAGCACACACAATGCAGCTGAGGCTGTTAGAACGGACTTCATTCGTCAGTGGATGACTTGGGTGAAGTTTAGGGGAGTCGTTTTCGGAAGGATTTACCTATAGCAGCCTCCTCCGTTTTCTAGGTTGTTTGGCACTCGGGGAATTGCTCTGTTACTACCATAATTACATTTTTGCTGTGCATCAAGCCCTGATGCACATTTTCCCTCTTTGTACTTATATGCTGGTTGTTGAAATGCTAATTGAAGACTGTGGCAGGAGAAGAAGCCATGGAGGCATGTTATGGCAGATTCAGTATTTTTGACTTCTGCCATTCTCTCACAAGGCTTCTCCCCAATTTATCTCTATCACTGTCCTAGCTGTATCGTTCCGGAACTAACATTCTGGACTGAAGAGCTATATTTGATGACATCGTATTTGATTTACAGAGGGAGGAATAAGGGGAACAGCATTCTTTCTTGTCCCCCTTTGCTGGGGGACCATAGGTGACATACCTGCTTTGTGATTTACGTGGATCACAATTTGGAAAGGATTGCATACAACGACAGAATGGCAGGAATCTAACTGTTGCTAAAGAAAACTACAGGCCCAAGGTGGAGTCACTTGCCCCTGGGATAGCAAACTGAGAAGTAGTTGCAATTTCAACCTCTCCAGAAGTGGAATTTTAAGCCAATGAATCTGGAGTTTTCTGATCAGCACCAATCATTGATTCTGTCCTTGTGACTTTTCATTGCCTAAAGGAAGGTGGAGTTATTCACCTTATAACATTCCCTGCACTTCCCCCTAAGGGAAAGTAACCCAGCTTGAAACAATCCTTCCTTTTCTTCTGCTAATGACTTCTTGCCCCACCCTCCTTCTTATAAAAGCCTTCCATTTGGTACAACTCTTCAGCACTCTACCTGCTAGATGGGAGGGTTCCTAATTCATGAATGGCTTAATAAAGCCAATTAGATCTTCAAATTTACTCAGTTGAATTAAAAAAAAACTTAATATTTATTTTTGAGAGAGAGAGAGAGAGCATGAGTCAGGAAGGGGCAGAGAGAGGGGAGACACAGAATCCAAAGGAGACTCCAGGCTCTGAGCTGTCAGCACAGGCTGACAGCCTCAAACTCACAAACCCCAACCAAGACCATGACCTGAGCCACCCGTGCCCCTACTTTATTTATTTATTTTTTAATTTATTTATATATTTTGAGAGAGAGAGTAAGTGTGAGAGGGGCAGAGAAGGAATCCCAAGCAGGGTCCACACTGTCATGGTGGAGCCCAATGCTGGGCTCGAACTCACGAACCATGAGTTCCTGAACCAAGATCAAAGAGTCAGATGCTTAATTGACTGAGCCACACAGGTACCCCTGAGTTTTTAGTTTTTAAATATAGAGAAAGCACCAAAGATTAGCATCTGTGTTTAGAATTATGAAAAAAGCACCAAAAATTGGAGTTTAAAATGGAATTAAAAGTGAATACAGAATTCAGGCTGGGAATATTTAGGGAAAGGGTGTTATGTCTAGAACAATTGTAAGTGGAATTCACTGAATTGAAATAATGACAAAATCGAACCTGTGTGATTGATAGGAGTTTTGTTACCTAGGGAGTGCTCGGAAAAGATTAGTTGTGGTTTTACCAAAGGGAAAGGAAAAAAATATCAACTAAGAACATAATAATTTCACTAGGAGGAAGAGAAGAGATAGAAGAAGGTGAGTTAAAATATGACATGTGTATGTATAACATTTCAGGAGCAAAAGAAGACTCTTATCATGAGCTTCTAGATTACAGGCAGAAATTTGTGGAATAGATTTATTTACCTAGATCAGGAATAAGCACTTAATCATAGTAAAGGATTACATAGGATATTTGAAATAATGGAACTTCCTACCACAAACTTACCCAAAAACTCTCTGGAAAAGGTGGATTACATTTAACAAGCGATCACATACAAGAAAGTAGATGAATCGTTGAAATCAAATGTAGTCTGAATGACTGTAAGTTTGGTCTGGCTGCCTGGTAAAATCTTTTGCACTCTGGGTGTGACATAAAGTAATTTACAAAGCTTTAGCAAACAAGATTCTTTTCCATGGCTGATGGGAAGGTTACAAAAATCCTAGAAGGGCTTTGAAAATCACTGACACAAATAGAAAATTCATGAAAGCTGAGACCAAACCAAATTAAATAGACCCAACTCAAGTCAGCATTATAAAAGATTTTCCAAGATACTTCCCAAGTGAAATACACAGGCAGCAACTTTGTTTGTATATAAAATCACCTGGGTGCCTCTGGAAATCAGTTACTGTGAAGTGCAAAGCTGAATCTCCAATTCATACATATATTATTTGAAAATTATGAATAGGATGGCCAAATGGAGCATAAAAATAAAAATCCAGAGATATAGAAAATGAGTGAAGCTCTTCAATTATTTTAACCACTCGCTGTATGTATATATACATATCCCTAAATACTGATAGTCACATAAAGTCTTATTAATTTCCCTCATTGGGAAATATATATATCCCTATATAATAAATTCATGTACACAACATAAGTGAATTTCATTATCTTTTCTGCACTGAAACTGTTTAAAAAATTTTTTTCAGAGATGGTGAAGAATGGTAGTGATGGCTGAGAGTAGAGGAAAAGCAATAAAGGAAATATTTATGCCAAGGATCTAATTACATAATCACCATATCAGAGAAAATTAATGCTGAAAAAGTTTTCAGAAATGTCAGCTAGTCTGCCTTCTCTGTCTTTAGGCAAATTCCGTTGGAAAAGCCATTCCACACTCCTTTTAAAACCTAATAAATGAAAAGATTTTCCAAACTTATATTCAGGGCTTAACAGACCCCTCTGTCAGCAGATCTTTCCAGATATCTAACTAAGATCCCATAAGCTTTAATTTAAGTCTATTTGTTACAGTTAGAACACAGAGAAAATAACTTGTTATAAAGACCTATAATAAGAAACTTTAGTATAATTCCTAAAAGAGAATAAGGAATATTCTCAAACTGAAACTATCACTCCTTTATCTTAATCCATATAATTTTTTTTTATTGTTCAGTCTTTAACTCTTTTCTGTCAAAGCACCATTATGAAACTCTATCATATTTTTAAAAGACGTAATTCTCAAGTCTGTGATTGAGATTTTTGAAGATGGTATCATCACTGTAAAGAGAACAAATACACACATTTCAGCACAATGTACAAATCAAAATGAGCTTCTTGAGTGAATTATTAAACTAATCCATTTAAGAGTCATTGTGTTGGACTGTTAGCTAGCATACTCTTCCTTTCTCTCTCTATTCCTTTTTTTCTGAGACATTATTGTTTAGCTTCAGTTCCTAATTGTTTCCTGAAACATTAAGTTCTTAAGAGAAAAAAAACAGAATGACTAGCATATTTATCATGCTATTTATGATTGCCTGGGACAGATGATTTTAACTCTGCTGGTATCACTTGAATTTTATGGAAAGGAAACTTAGATTCATTCCTAAAGGTTGCAATACTTTGAGGATATTTAGCACATACCACTCATTCTTTTTGTTTACTTATTTATTTATACATTTAGTTTTGTGAAGTTTTAAACAGGTTGATTTTATATTTTGCATTTGTTAACTTAAGATCACTGAAACATCACAGATTTTGAAACTAAGAGTTATAAATCTTGGATCTTTAAAAAAATTTTTTAATTTATTTTTGAGAGAGAGAAAGAGCACATGTGCATGCCTGTGAGAGAGAGAGAGAGAAAAAGAGAAAGAGAGAGAGGTGGAGGGGCAGAGAAAGAGAAAGAAAGGGAGAAGAGAGAGAATCCCACGCAGGCTCTGCACTTTTAGTGCAGAACCTGATGTGAGGCTGGAACTCACAAACCATGAGATCATGACCTGAGCTGAAATCAGAGGCTTAATGGACTGACCCACTCCAGGTGCCCCACTAGTACTTTTTTTTTTAATGTTGATTTATTTTTGAGAGAGAGAGAGAGAGAGAGAGAGAGAGAACAAGCAGGGGAGGGGCAGAGAAAGGGAGACAGAGGATCTGAAGTGGGCTCTGTGTTGTCAGCACAGAGCCTGATGCGGGGCTCAAACTTGCGAACCTTGAGATCATGACCTGAGTCAAAGTAAAAAACTTAGTCGACTGAGCCACCTAGGCACCCTATCTCATACCTTTTGGGACACATTAAGTTGATTGCCTGTGTTTTGATTTAAAGATCATGCTACAACCAGTTGGGAGTAGGTTAGGATTTCAGCTGTTCTCACATGGAATTCTATTTAAAGGAAGACTGGACATAGAATTTCACTAGGAGGATTGTAATACTCATTTACATATTTGGTTATTTTCACTTGCCTGTTTTAGGATTCTTCTATTTCTTTTTTTAAAGAAAAAATAGCAACTGAAACCCACCAGTTTGAGGAAATGTCTCCTACTATGTCTTATGATCTTCACATCTAGAAAAAAAATCTGTTTTATTCTCAGGATTGTATTCTGGTAGTTGAAATTTTGCAAAGAGCTATAAATAAATAAAAGAAAAATCAAATTTCTATTTTGAAGAAGTTTCCATTTTGAAGGGTTTCTATTTTGAAGAAGAATGGGATGCAGGCAATTTTAACTATGTTTTCATATACTTGAGAGAGCATGCTGTATCAGTCATGATAAGGAGCTGTCATTGAATTCTTGATAAGGAAGGGCAAATACTCATTGACTACTGTGAAGTTATATAAGCCGATGTCTTTAAAGGCTGATTGATGTAAGAATGGGAAACAATGACATTTGACTCCTTGGAAATTTATGCTACTCCAGAAACTTTTTTATTTTTTTTAAGCATTTTTGTGGTAGAAGAGGACCATGCTAATTATGGAATAATCACTAAACTGTTTGTGGTCTCATCATTTGCCTACAGTCCTTAGTCCTGACGGCTGAGACTGACTCAAAAATGCCAGATGCCTTCTTCCCTCCCTTTCATTATCCCTCATCACAATTTGGGTTCTTACCAACGTACATAATTCACTTTAAGTCCTTTTAAGTCTGTTGGACCCAAGTATAATTGTGGACATAGTTTGAATACTTTGCTAAAGGGGCTACTCTCCTGTAAGTCAAGGGTATAGTTAGGTACTTTGGAAAGAGGTGGATTTATATAATTCCACAAATCACGAAGTCCTGTCTGGTCGTAGTAACAAGCCTATACCAATACCCAGCTTTGCTCTATTTCCATGCATGTGGGAAGATAGTAATCACATGAGATTTGATGGGGCTAATAATATTCAAGTGGAAAGTATTGTGTATCACTTCTAGGGTGGACACATTTAAGAAGCAGCAGGTGGAACTTTAATTTTCTTCCCTTCTGGGTTGACTTAGCTGTAAAACCAGATGGTTTTAAAACTTTCAAGAAACATTAATAAGAGGATGTACTGATGTTTTGTGGCTAAATGCCTGGTACCATTTTTATTCTAGTCTTTAGCCAATCTACTAATTACCAGGATGGTTCAATTTTTTTTTTTTTTTTTTTTTCTGGTAGGGGAAGAGCGTCCATTTGAGGTTTGAATTTCCTCTAAGTATTGATTTTAGAATTTTATTTTCCCACATTTATGGTTCCGGGTTTTTACCTCTGTACTGTCAGTGATAGTATTTCAATGGGTGCATTCACCATAAACCTTAGGGAGGGCTGCTACTGAGCTCTCTGACTTCCATGGGAGGAAATATTTGATTCCGTTTCCTGACAAACTGGATGAGATTTCTCTTATGATGAGCACTTACACTGCCAATGAACATGCCATATGTTTAGACACATGGTTTTGTTTTTATGATCTTTAAAACTTAATTTATTTTATGTAGCCCATGGCTGAGATAATCATTTATAGGTTTCTGAGTACCAGGATTGGTGTCAGGTTTGAAAGTGTTCTGCTTTGGGCAGGAATGAAAGTATTGTTTCACTACAAGGCATGCATTCAGAGAAGCATATGCATTATTATTAATAGGAAACTTCTCAGTAAGTTCATTTTTTATTAGTACTTGGTGGTGGTATACAATGCTATATAGGATAGATGTAAGGGAAATGTTACCCACATATTGACTTGGAGAGACAGCATTATAGATGACATTCTGGTTAGTCATCCCATGCATTATTGCTCTGTGCCAATTTTAAAATGCATGTTGTAGATTGAGCTTAAAAAAAAAAAAAAGAAATACCATTTCCCCTTGTTTTAAGCCTTATCATTTCTACGTTAGAGTGTTATCAGGACAAATGAATAAACTAGAGAAGCCAGGGGAAAAAATAATTAAAATGAATTAATATTCCATCTCTATTCATTAATGCTCTTTGACAAAGGATTTATAAAACTCCATTTGGGTGTCTTCAGGATGAAATTTATTTTCTTTCTTACTGTCAGATAAATTAAAATAATTCTTAGTTCCAGAAGGTCAGAACAAGCATAAGGCCTATTATACTAACTCATGGTTCCAAAACAATAGACATATGGAGACGATACTATTGCTAGCGAATACCCTGGGGATGAACCAATGAGCAAGACACTATCAAGACTCTAGTGATTACTTGGATTGACAAGGAACACCAGAAGGCCAAAATATTTTAGTGAGGCTAGTGAAGCATCAGGCAAAAAATATTAAAATATGAGACCTTAGAACATTTAATGCTTTTAATATACATATGTAACATTCTTGTACATTTCAGAGTGCTTCAAAAATTTAGCTAGTACAAAATATTATTGAGTAGTATGATTAAAGGTTTTAAATCCGGTATAAAGGAGAACTAAGAGGTGAGAGTATAGGATCCTGTGTTTCTAACTACATCATGGGGACTCATTTTTCTTAGTTCTACAAAAAAGATAAAGAGTTCCTACATTTGTGGGGGGCGGCCCTGGGTGGCTCAGTTGGTTGAGTGTCTGACTTTGGCTCAGGTCATGATCTCACTGCTCGTGAGTTTGAGCCCCACGTTGGGCTCTATGCTAACAGCTCAGAGCCTGGAGCCTGCTTTGGATTCTGTCTCTCTCTCTCTCTCTCTCTCTCTGCCCTGCTCCTGCTTGTATTCTGTCTCTCTCAAAAATAAATAAGCATTAAAAAAAATCAAAAGAAAACAGTTTCTAAATTTTGTAAATGCTATGTAATTTTCAGTGGATCCTACTAACGGTCCTTCTCATTTTGTTCTTAAAATATTTGCTGAATAAAGCATCTAAGGAAGATTCTCTCCCTTCTTCCTCACCCTGTGTAAGGCTGCTAAGGAATCTTGCCTATTATCATTCATTACTTTAACCAACAGGCATGGTCTTAGATCTCATCTAAGAGATGGTTATTTCACTTCAAAAAGGAAAACTCTCAGTTCCAAGTAAAGCATAGAGCAATTTGTTGGTTGGATATCCCAAATTGTCCTGCTTGCTTGGTGCTAGTCTGATCTGAATATCTCTGATATTCAGGATAATATTTATCCAAGGCTTGGGCGGGCTTTAGGAATAGCTTTTACTCGCATTGCATTCTTTATCAACTCATGGAAACTCCCAGGAAAAGAAATCTACATATTGTTTTCTAAACTCCTACCTTGGTGGTCATCAGTTAGTGAGTTAGTAATAGGCGGGCTGCAACTACAGTTACGGACCCATTTGCTGCTCATGGAAAAGCTGCACCTCATTTGGTAATGCAGTAATTAGAACTGGTAAGAACAGTCTTCTAACCCAGAGTGAAGTTTTCAAAGGGGTGAAAAGGTATGTTTTGTTATCCTTTCTTTAAAGTGGGTTTCTTAATGAGCTGACACTACTTTTTGAATAGTAGACACATAAGTGTCTATTATAACTTTATCAGCTTGAATTTGATTTGTTCAGAAACAATCTACCCTGCTTCTAAAACAGAACCAATTACCTTTGATAGACATTTCCCTGCTTTTAACAGGTTTGTAAAAGACAAAGCCATAAAATAAATTACCTCATTTGGTTACTTTGGTGTTCTCTCATAAGCAGTCTATCTAGAAGTTATTTTGCTCACAAGTAGGCATTCTACAGATACAGTTTATTCTGCCCAAGGCACTTGTTTATGATTACCACATTTTTTTTCAAAATAAAATAATTTACTTTGTGTTTCGTGGAGTGAAAGCTTGGATACTTGACCTCTAATGTGCCTGTGTGCGGGGCTGTATTTAATATGCCCATCTGTAGAAAATACTTGACAACTTCACTACAGAGCAAAGATAGTGTGGCTTTATATTTAGGTCACTGTCTCTATGGGACAGCTCAGCTTCTACAAAATGATTTTACCTCATGATTTGGTAAGAAAGACATATGTATGCTCAAATGGCAGCATGGATTAGTTACCCTGCCAAGAATACCATCTCAAACTCTGTCACTCATTTTTCAAAACATTATTTGATGGAAAAAAATATTCAAAGAGGATTGCTTAAATGTCAGGCATTTTTATAGATAATATAGATTATGTTGCTAGAAGAAGTTAAAACAGCAGAAAGCAGGCTGTCTAGTTCATTAGCGTCTTTTGGAGGAATCACTGAGAAGACAGGACTGCTGGTTGACCTGTGAGCTGGATCTGGTGATCAAAGGCTTCTCACCCCACCCATCCTTGGAATGTATGTCTGCCCACCACTCCACCGCTAGGAGCTATTTCAAAGACATAGCCTTGAGAGTAAGGTGTTGTTGAGACCATCTGAACTGAAAATGTGACTGAACCTAGTGAAGGCATCTATATAAACTTAGGATTCTGGCAGGCCAGTGCAGAGGTCTATTAGTCCTGTGACCACCCACAATAGGCCTCAGAGGTTAGTTCCCTTGCTTGTTAAACCTGCCACCTACCAATCTGAACCAATCTGAAGTGGCTTGCCTCTTTTTATTTTTATTTTTTTTGTCTCTCCTTGCCCTCCATGTATGTGGGCTAGTTTCAGACTTCACCTGGGAAGCTTCCAATTTTGTGAACGAAGAGCAACCCTTTGCAAAACTGCTTCTCCTGAGTTGTTGTTCTGAATTGGGCACTGTTATGATGCCATCGGCCTATATTGAGGATTGAAGTTGTCATTATGCTTATTTTATGGCTGTTGTGAAAAACACTATTTATTTCATCATACAATGGCTTTTTTTATCAGGAGCCCTAGAAGAAATTACTGGCTGATCTTATCACCAAAGTGAATTGTTCTTCTGAGTAATTTATTTATTTTCTCTATTTTATTTTTAGTTTATTCATTTTGAGAGAGAGAAAGAGAATGCACAAAAGCAAGTGGGAAAGGGACAGAGATGGAGAGAGAGAGAATCCCAAGCAGGCTCTGTGCCACCAGGACAGAGCCTGATTCAGGGCTTGAACTCACAAACTGTGAGATCATGACTTAAACTGAAACTAGGAGTCGGATGCTTCACTGACTGAGCTACCCAGATGCTCCGATTTTCTCTGTTTTAAATTGTGAATTATATAACTGATAATTACATTTTCCCAAAGATGACTAATTTTTTTCTTTTTATCACAAAATATCTTTGTTGTTATTTACTATGAGTAAAGTGCAATAATGAGTCCTGGAGTTTTTCAGTGGGAATCACTTTGATATAGTAGCTAGAGTTTATTAACTCCTTCTGTTAGAAATAAGCCCATCGACCCAATCAAAGGAGATACTTGGAGATTCCAAGTATAGTGGAGCAAAGCTCTAATCAACATTCTAGCAAGAACAAGTGTCTAATGGATTGGCAGTTACAGCAGGCAACTTAGCTCCTAGCAGGTAAGTCTCCCCTGGTTCCTCATTGGCTGAGTCCTACAGAGGTTACAGCCTTACCAGGGCGTTGCCTATGCCCACGTAAGGCAAAAAAGCAGTCTAATTGGAACAAATGTACATTTCCTGAGCTGATGCAGAGAATTTTAGTCCTTCCTCCCTTTGTTCTTTCGCGTATGCTCATTGCAAAATGTGAGAAAATAGGCCTGGGAAGCAAGGAGGGGAAGAAGAACCAGGAAGTAAAGTGTCAAGAGTTTGGGACTCCATTTGGGGGCAAGGGGCAGGGTTTCATACATATTTCCAACAGGTTGCAAACCTATTGTTAATTAGACAGCACCGCTTTTATTTGGTATTTCTGAAAATGAATCATCTCCCTTCTCACACTTCCTAGGTTATAGCAATGTTCTAAGCAGGTTAATGTATTATCTTTACTATTATTATCACTAATTTATAGATGAGGAAACAGATGCTAAGAGACATGAAGAGACTTAAGAAACTTGCCCAAAGACACAAAGCTAGTAAATATAGGAAATCATTCAAGTTCAGAAGTCATAGTATGCTTACTACACTATGCTGTCCCTCAATTTATCTTTTTATTTTTTTTAATGTTTTTATTTATTTTTGAGAGAGAGAGAGAGACAGAGCATGAGCAGGGGAGGGGCAGAGAGAGAGGAAGACACAGAATGCAAAGCAGGCTCCAGGCTCTGAGCTGTCAGCACAGAGCCCCACGCGGGACTTGAACTCACGGACTGTGAAATCATGACCTGAGCTGAAGTCGGATGCTTAACCGACTGAGCCACCCAGGCACCCCTGCTGTCCCTCAATTTAAATGGAAATGGTATTTCTTTGGCATTCTGTCTTATCTTATTTTATAAATAATTCAGAACTATACACTTAAACATCAATCATTAAATATCATTTCACAGTTGGAGCATGTAATAACCACTTGATAAATGCTAATTAGGAAAATATTCAGGCACAAATGCACACCATATATCCAAGAGTTTATGAAGTCATTGTTATGTTACTATAACCTCTGTACATCTAAAGGAAAGTATAATATAACCACAGGCCAAACTGTGGCAAAAGAGAGGTTGGCTGATTTCGGAAATTGGAAATAAATAGAAAACAACAGCTATCAAAACAAGCCTTCGCAAGGATGTCCCTTGATTGATATATGTTACTTGTGAAAAGGTTTTTTTCTATATTTGAGACAGAGAAAATAAATAGTCATCTACCCACGATGAGTGCTCAAAGTACTTTTAATTAACTAAGGAAAAGAGCACAAGAGGTACAGAGAGGGGTTTTCTGTGAAACATGTATACTTGCTACAGTGACACCTATCTTCTATATCCTAAGCCTTTATTCTTTCAGATAGTTTATCCTTGAGTGTACTCATTTTATTTTTCAAAGAAATTTGGGCTCTGGATTGAAGGGACTTTGGTTGTTTGGCAATTGTACACATTATACAGTTCTAATATCCTTCATAAATGTTGTGATGAGTTTAATTTTACAAGAAAAAACACTAACAGATTTTTGTTTTATTTCCTCTAAGAGTTTAAAAAGGTTGAGTTTGAGACTGTTAAACTATTTGCAGACATTTGAAATATAAACTTCTACAAGTTTTAAGCTTGAACTCATCGGAAAACCAAAAGCTAATTAGTAACAGGAGGCTAGCAGCTGATTAGTGCTCAACCAAAATGCATCAGAAGTTGAGTACTCCCACATCAGTGCTTTTTAGAGTAAGCATTTGACTAATTTAAATATGCTCAAAGCTGAGAGCTGGCCCAGATCATATGCAGTCCAGGTTTGTATTCAGTGTATTTCTTTGAGAAGTCTTTCCCAGACAATATGGAGCAATCAGAGTGGGGAGGAGTTTTGTTCCCTGGGATCCTTATCCAAAAGGTAACTGCAGAATGACAAATAAAACTCCATTATTCTTAAACGGAGTTCAGTCCTATGCATCTCTGAACCCAGAAACTCAATGATAAGCTTTTTAAAAACTTCAATGCACTCATCATGTAAAGAGAAAAAAAAAAAAACATTACCTCTCTGAGAATATATTAATATATTATTAATTGTATTCAACATTTTATGAATACTCTATCTGTCCTAGGTACTACTCTAAGATGAGATCTTATCTCTAAGATCTTGAGATGCATCAGCGAACCGAACAGATAAGCATCCTGCCCTTGAGGCACACACCACATAAACTAAGCTAATTAACACTTTGGGATAAAATAGCTACAACTGGACTAAAGAATATTATGAAGAATGTTTTTTTTTCCTAAGCTAAGTGATTACATAAATAATACGCACAAAACTACTATTAACTTTGTAAGAATAAAACAATGTGAACTAGGTGATATTTAAGCTCGTTTTTCCTATTAATAGCAGGGCATAATAATTAAGTCTCCAAATATAGCTTCTGAGTTCTGTTTCTACACTGTAAGCATCAAGTTTACAGAATTTTTTTGTAATTATTTGTAATTCTCTGAACGTCATATTCCCTCTGGCTCTGTCCTTCTCCCCTCTTTCTGGCACTCAGCTAGTATATCTCTTCCAATCTTGCCTTTCCAGTATCCTGTCAATGATTATCATTTTTCAGTACCCATCTCAGATATCCATTCCTGCAGAAAAACTTCTCAGTCCTCAGTATCCCTCATCATGTCAAAGTTACTTGTCATTCTCCTAATAGCTCTAAGGACTAAATTTAAGTTTGTATTATCAGGGCTAAACACAATACCTGGCACATGGTACATACTCAGTAGATATGGTTTCAAGATGGACTTTGATTGACAGATAGAATGATTGACATCTGATATTCACTTGCTCTTAGCCAAAAGGCCAGGAAGTGATTAATATCTGATATTCAGATCCTTCCATAATTTGAATTCTGCCCATATTTTCTACCTTATCTTTTCACTTGCTCCATGCTAATCAATCTATCCCAAGCGAACTATTCTACTCACAATTCCCTAAACATGGCTTTTATACTTTTGCCCATTTGTCATTGCTAAAGCATATCCAACAAGATTTTACTCGTGTCAAATCTCAAATCCAATTCCACTGATTCCATGAAGTCTTCTGTGACACTTTGAATTTAGGTAGCACTTAGTGTTTCTTCTAGAAAATTACAATAAATGACAAAAAATAAAAACAAAAATGAAACTACTTGGCTATTAATGTATATCCTAATGATATAGGAAAAACTTCAGACTGTCTGTAAAAGCCTTCACTTGCAAACATTTTGGTAGTATTGTTTATCTTACATTATAAACACTATACAAAAGAATTTTTAAAATCCTTGATGATTATGCAGGCTTTAAGCAAGTTATTATTGAAAATAGAAAATATAACTCAGAGATACATGTTCATTTCTTTATTTAATCTCACTCAGGTTCTACTTTATTGTGAAAGGTGATAGAATCAACAGAGTTTTAGATGATCCCTAAGATATTGGTGAGATAGTATGTTTTAAAATAAAATAGTAAAAAGTCAAAAAGGTTATGAGTTTATTTGTATAAAATTGGTGAACATGTCTCATAATTTAAATTGACCATATAGAAAAATTCACTAGATAGCTATTTTAGGAACAAGTGATAGTGATAATAGATTTTTAATCTAATTGAGGGAAAGGATCCCTAGTTGAGGGTAGATGTAACCTGAATGATTTTGCAATATGAGTTTCAGTATTTAAATATGATCCTAATGCTAATACCGGTGATTTGAGTTGGGCTAATTTTTATACTTGAAAGCAAACAGCACTTGGTGCTAGTTCTTTTTTTTTTTTTTTTTTTAATTTTTTTTTTCAACGTTTTTTATTTATTTTTGGGACAGAGCGAGACAGAGCATGAACGGGGGAGGGGCAGAGAGAGAGGGAGACACAGAATCGGAAACAGGCTCCAGGCTCCGAGCCATCAGCCCAGAGCCTGACGCGGGGCTCGAACTCACGGACCGCGAGATCGTGACCTGGCTGAAGTCGGACGCTTAACCGACTGCGCCACCCAGGCGCCCCACTTGGTGCTAGTTCTATTGAAAGTTGAGAATAATTGACTTGACTCTAAATTGGATATTATATGGGTATCACTGCCAGGGTACTACAGATGACCATCCTGTGTATTTGCACAAATCAAGTGATCCCAGGTGTGTGATTTGCAAGGAAGTTGGTAATGCAACAGAAATTAACTTATGTAAAAATAAACATTATTCAATGCACTAGATTGAAGAAAGAGCTAAGAAACCAAGCTTCAGGAAAGTGGGTCCTACACTCCTCCAAGAACTTCAAGGACTAGTAACTGTATTTTCCTTCTCTTTCTTTGCATGTTGACTTCAATACTTCTAGCCACTAAACCCCACAAAATAGAACTGTGTTGGCTGGCAGTTCTTGAGCTTTATAATCCAAGGGATTTTTTTTTCCAACTACAAACACACACAAACAAAAAACATAAATATCAAAATAAAACAAACCCTCAGAGAATGACTCTACAGCAGCTTAGAAAAGTGTTCACCTATTATACCAATACTACATATTGGCTTGAGGATAGTGTAATTGTGCTATGGTCTGAATGGATCATATAGAACCTCCATGGCACTGATCGCAGATCAATGTAGTAATTGGAAGCCACTACTGGAATCACATAGTTCAAAGGAAGACGTTTATTTAATAATAAAAAAAAATTGGAGGAGATACTGGAAAGAAAAGAAGTTGTGTGCTATTACAGGTGAAGGGACTATGGCCTTTTAATTATGAGTGTCCTCTATAGGTCCTCAGTCAGTATTTGTGGGCAAGGGGAGGAGAATAGAGGATAGATAACTTGGGAGAAAAAGTGAAAAGGGATAAGAGTTGGGCACCAGCAAAATGGCTTCACAGTCAGCCTCCATTCCCATTATGTATGTGAAAACGAGTCAGAGATCTACTTACAGGTACTGGTAAGACATGGGTATTCATATTGGAATTTCAGGTATGAATTGTTGGAAGAAGGGTGTTATGAACTCAGGAGCTTCCAGTTTTGCCCATGATGTGCTTCATATTTAGGTGATTGACATCTGGATCCCACCACCTTGTGGATAGACCATGATGATAAACATTTTTCCTAATTAGGATCAGCTCTGGTAGATCCTCTTAGTAATTCCATCTATGGATGGTGGGGTAAATATAAAAACCAACATAAACATTCCTAACCTTCTTCCTGAGATTTAATTTAACCACCTAAATTTAAGAGAGATTCAGTTAAACAAATTGGTGGCTATTAAAATAATAGTGGTCCTTAGCTACTTGCACGTGGCAAAGATTTGGGACCTGAGTTTAATATGGAATAAAGGACAGAAAAAAGCAATGACAGGATGAAGGAAAAATAATAGGAACGAGAAAATAAGAGTCATTAGTAGAAGATATATTTTTTAAAAATGTATATGTATGGAGAAAGGTGTAGGTGAAAAAGTAGTAGATTAATTTTTTGAAGAATGTCTTTATTCTGAAATAATCTCATCATCTACAAATATTCAAGGAATGCATTAGAATAATATTTAAAATTCTTAATGTTGTTTTCTTATATAGACTCTCAACTTCAGTGTTCTTAGATTTCCAGATTATCTGGGGATGTCCCAGTAAAGAGTAGGAAAACTACTCAAGTAATTTTTGGGCCACATTTTTATAGTCTTGATTTAAAAGAATTATTTTTAATACTTTCTAAAAAGCTAATTAAAAAGGACCTCAAAATTGAAAAAAAATAGCTGTTTTCCTGCTTTCATTTAAGGCTGATGTATCCCTCATGTATATTCTTACAGAGTTAATGAAATACATATTTGCAAGGCACCACACTAGTAAGAAAGAGTGATTGGAAAAAGTGTCACCTGTATTTTGTTAATTTGCTGCAGGCTCAGTCTTCCTGCAGCTGGCACATATTTTTAATCTTTTTCTTTTTTGGCAGGATAGAAGTATCTGTGATGGGGAAACCAGTAGCAGTCGCTTTGTAAAGGAGGGGATGCTGAAAATCTAAGTAATTACAGCTCCATTTCAATTTTACTCACAGCAGTTAAATTATTTAAGTGTCTCTTCTGCAGTCAAAATGAATATATTTTAGTTTACAAATATTTTATAACCATTAGAGCAATTTTGTTTCCATTATCTGAGCTTTCCAATCCTGTGTTATTAAAAATGAGAAATAATCCTCACAAAGTGATTCCAAATGAGAGTTCTGGGGTCGAATTATATACATTGATTTTCCTAGGTTCTTTGACGAGAGGGACTACACTATATATCAGTAGTTAAGTTACATTCTCTTATATATATTTTTTGAATTTCAGTCAAGCAAGAAACATTGTATTTTAGGCCAAAAATAAAATCTGGAGTGTATTATAGTTTCTGCAACAGGAGATTTAATACTACCCAGTATTATGTTAGAATTTAGGGCATGACAATTTTATTGATTATATCATGAGCTTAATGTCTTGGGGCTGCTGATATTGGAAAGAAACACTTAAGAAGTTTTTCCATTTTTATCCCATTATCTTTTGTTAACTCAGCTACATTTAAATTTTTTTTTAATTTTTGAAAGTCAGATTTTAATAACTTTTAAGCATTTACACAGAGGGTGTGAGAGGAAACTTTTATGGGTTTTGGTTAGAGTCCTAAGTTTTCAGTTCTCATTCTTTTGGTCATGATAAGATACTTCATCTGTCTCTATGGTTTAGAGCAGGCAGCCTCCTTATAATGCTTACCATCTATCAGAAAGAGATGATGAAGTAACTAGAAATTTTGCTTTATGTGCACATTGTATAATTTAGCTACTTTGTAAACCTAAGTTTGAAAGGATCAACTATACAAAGAAATTTTCGGTTTTTCATTATTTGGCATTTTTTGTTATTAATATTTCTTATTTGATAGGAGATTTGTGCTTATAATTGTAGTATAATGATACTATTATCAACATTTTGTGCTATTCTCTCTAAAACTGAATCTTAAAGCCATTAAATATTTTATTGTTTACTGCCTAAAAAGTAGGATCTGTGGTTGCCTCTTTAGGATTAAGAATGCATGTGACTTAAATTATTCACTCTAAGCCTCAAGTCTTCATCTGTAAAACAGAAACACCAAAAAAATACCTCAAAACTCCATTGTGTTTACTAAATGTGAAAAATGTGAGTAAAATATTTGACACAAGTCCAGGAACCCAATACTTATTTCCTACTTCTCCTTATCTAAGCTAATAATACAGAATATTATCACTCAGCCAGTTTCTTATTCTCATTCCAGTGAGTTTAAACGTTAGAGTCAAATGTGTGTAATGAGAGCGAATTTCAATGTTTATACTCATATGTTAGGGAAGCATAGCTTTATTTAGTTTAATTTGATTTGCTTCTGGGTCTATATTCAATTTCAGTTATTGGAGGACAAGATAAAATATACTTTCTTTCTCAATTTTCCAGTTGGTTGTAGAAGATTCATGTGATCGCTATAATCTAACTTATGCATTATAGGACCAATTGTAGTTCAATCTGAAGCTCATAGGGTCCCTTACCCTCCAATGGCTTTCTACTTCTCTGCCATTTATAGACCCAGAGCAGGTAAATGTGGCTTTTGGGCTCCAGACTCCCTTGGTACACTGTGTACCTAGTCCTTTCTAAGATTTGCCCACTTTCTGTGAGCTTGCCCTATAGAGTTGTCCAGTACGCTAGGGACTTCTCTATCTCCATTCTAGGCAGCTTGGTCCTACATTGCTACTCTTAAAGGAAATTTCTACTTTCTTCCCATCTATCTTCAAAACCCAGCATCCACTCTCTAATAAGAGTAGGCCTTAACCAAACATATAAAGCAATTCTATTTGATGGCTTCTGCTTTCAGCCCTTCCAAACATTATGAAGCAAGTAAATATGACACCACCTGCTGGGATTTGAGGGAGTGTGGAGTGCAGGTGGAACACACCCACACTATTATATCAATAGACTGCCTTCCAAAATTTGGGACGAAATAGATACTATCAATAAACTCTTCTGACTTAGTGAACATTTCAATGAAAATTCTGGAACAATACTGTGAGAAAGCTGATTCAGACAGACTCCCTTTCTAGTGGCAATTATATATTCCCAAGTTAGCTTCCTATTTGTCTATAGAGTCATGTCTATTGGAATTTCACAGGAACTTCAGAATCTTTTGGGGTTGCAATTAAATAGTCAATGTGATCTAATGCTTTGTAGGCAGTAGATGCTGAATATATTAAATGATTTTGAGATAATTGGATGATGAAATAGAAAATAAACTTTTAAACTACTTGTTTTTCATATAGAAGGCAAGATAAAAAAGCAAGTTTACCTAGTCAATGTATAATTCTCATTGGATCAGTTGGCATTCAATGTAATGTAATGTAATAAAAAAAGAGACTAATAAACTAATAGTCAAGATTCTCAGCTTCTAGTTAAGCTAGATGGATGGCCACCAGATGGATGACCATGAGAAAACTATTACATTCTCTGTTTCTGTTTTCAAAATAATAAAGCAGTGACAATCCCATATATTCATACTTACCCTATATAGTTGCTATGAAGATCAAATGGGGCAATGTGAATGTTGGGGCTTAATGTACAAAGTTACAGAATAATGTTAGGAAATATTCGCCTACTTAAGTATGTAAAAAAAGAGGCAAAGGAAGTGCGTCTATTATATTAACACACTAATATTTAGAGATCATTTGGAAGGACAACGATGATGATTTAGTGTCTTTCTAAATCCTACCAAACAGTGTGGTTATGAGATTATTGACAAACTAAAGAATAAACTTTTCTATTGACTAATTTAAAAAAATGTCCCTTGTTAGGACATTGCTAGGAATATTATTTAACCCAGGGTTCTATAGTGATAGATTTTACTCAGTTCTGGAACAAGGCAGTAATGCCAATCTGAAATATGAACTGATATTAAGGTGATAGATTGAGTTGTTAGATTGTGTAATGTGGCATTGTCTACACTCATGGATTATTGTCCCAGATTACCACAAAGAATGCCATTATTAGGAAATTATAGATTACATCTGCAAATTTGTCTCTATCATCTGAGATAACATTGAGAGAGACAATATCTGAGATATTTTATCTATCATAACATATCTTAATGCTGTGTTGGCGGTTAATTTTACGTGTCAAGTTGAAGAGTATTTCTGGATGAAGTAAACGTTTAAATTGGTGAATGCTGAGTAGATAAACTGTCCTCCATAATGTAGTCTGGCCTCGTCTAATCATTTGAAGGCCTGTATAGAACAAAAAGACCATTTTCCCAGAGGAAGACAGAATTCTCCAAATACTGCCTTCAAATTTCATTTGTACCCCGGCTCTCCATGAGCTTACTAGCTCATGTTGTAGATTTTGAACTCATCAGTGTCTATAATCATGTGAGTCAATTTCTTATAATAAATCTCTTTCCACATATATACACACATACATTCTATGGATTTTGTTTCTTTGGAGAATCCTGACTAATAAATATGACATGTATCAACTTTTAGAAATACAATAAAGAGAAATATTCTGTTTATCAATACTATGGAAGATAATATCCTACTTTACTCATTTTTAATGTCGATGCTTCTTGACTTTGAGATGTACCAAAGTGAAATGAGAAAGATGCATATTACATTTAATATGTATACAAAAATATAAGCAACGTGGGCAGAATAGAAAAAAATTCCAAGTGGATGTAAATGAAAAAGTGCATTAGTGAATACCATTTTCTTCTTAAAATGTCAATAACGCTATAAGGGGTTGCCATCTGAATTGATCTGATATTTTACTGTGAAAATTTTTTAGAGATTATTGTGTCAAATTATACATAATTTAATAACACAGAGATTTTAAACCACCTGGTTATAATTTGAATGTCCTTTGGAGAGCGAAAGAGATATGGTAGCTTTATCCTTGTTCAACATGGCATCATTATAATCTTACCAAAGCAAAAATGGAAACAGATGACCTCTAAAGCCTCTCACATCAGGATACTTTTATTACAATCAGGCAAGCTTTGCACATAAAGCCTACAAGATATTAAAATTTAGAATATTAAATAATAAGATCACATACAACAGCATTTCAATACCATTAGCTTCCAATAAATCAGATTTGCAGGAATTAAAGTATCAAGTTATTATGTTTCAGTGAGAGAGGAAATATTAAAATTCATGAGTATTTTAAAGGACACCATAACTAAAGCAGAGCAGATTATAGTTCTGTCCATAAAGGCCTAGAAACTTCGAATAGGTCTTTACCATGAAATTATCAGACATCAACAGGAAAATAAATATCTTCATTGATGAAAAACATGTAGGATTGACTTGAATGATAGTTATAGAAGATAAAAAAGTTAGAGAGGTAATATAGAAATAGCTGATATCCTTTATAGATACTAGGAAAGAGAAAATACCAGCAAAGAGGTTAAAGAGATTACGAAGGGCACTTTTAAATAGGTTAGGGAGAACAAGATATGAAAAAGATGAAATACACCCTTTTAGAAGAAATTGATTATAGAAACCACAGAAATTGATCAAAAATAATTAGGCTTAGAAGCAGCAGTAATTAATAATAGAGATAATATTGAATTTTATAAATATTTAAAATTTTATACTGTTGTCAAAAGTCTATAAATTATAAAATTGAGGATATGAATTTGGGGAAAATAAATTTAAAGGAAAAAGCTTTAAAAAGTGATTCAGAATATTATTTAAATGCTCTCTACCTTCAAAAAAGGTATCTCATTTTAAATGTTTTTCTTTCTTAATGCTGACAGCAAAATATTTCAATATTGAAATAGACATCAGAAATATTTTTATCACAAGCATTTTTCACTATTAATATCATAGAAGTGTGATAAGCAATTGTGCTCAAGATGGGTCAGTGAATCAAACTGCCTTAATTTATCTTTTAATCTTAAGCTTTCTTGTTCACCCACCTTATCTAGGTAGTGTAGCTATTGCTTGGATATAGGCTGGGAGATGCTCATAAAGGAATCTTCTGGAATGCTTTAAATTATTGGGTTCTTTTCCTTTAGAACAGAGGAAGAGTGATAGTTAACAAATATATTTAAATTTTTTCTCTTATATTATGATTCTCTTTAATTAGCCCAAATTTTCATTGGAAGAGTGAATCTCCTTCTAGCCTTGGGTTGGGCTTTTCATTTATCCTCTGCAATTAACCATTAAGAAGAAGGACTCCGGGGTGCCTGGGTGGCTCAGTTGGTTAAGCATCCAACTCTTAGTTTGGGCCCAGGTCACAATCTCACTGTTCATGGGATTGAGTTGGACTCGGTACTGACAGCACAGAACCTGCTTGGGATTCTCTCTCTCCCTCTCTCTCTACCCCTACCCCGCTCACAATCTCACTTTCTCATCTCTCAAAAAAAATAAATAAAATAAAATAAATAGAGGAAACACTCTGTATTCAGAAATTTAGACTGGTGACTAATTAGTACAGCAAGTGGTCTCAGTGCTGGGATCAGTCCTGACGATGCATAGTACTTAAGAACACTTCTAAATCAACCAGCTAGGAGATATATGAGACAATGCCTTTCCTTTGTAATGGGTACTAGAGAAAGGTCATACTTGCAAAGCAGATATGTTGCTGTGTCTATTGCATGTATTTGTAATACTTGTTTTAATCATTCTCTCATTTTTAAACATGTAGGTTTCTTGAATTTTTCAGTACTAAAAAATGCAGGAACATGGATTTGGTCATCAGAGTTTATTTATGAGCTTTGTCACTTAATCTCTTTGAGTTTTCTCGTATCCAAAAGAGAAAAGTAATACCTATGTCAAATGGTTGATTTTTAAAAATTTATTAGTATTTTTTAATTAAAGTATAGTTGACACACAATGTTACATTAGTTTCAGGTATACAACATTTGATTCAACAACTCTTTTGTTATGTTATAGTCACAAGTGTCGTTACCATCTGTCATCATACAACACTATTACCAGACCATATACTCTACCCTTCATTCTTGTGACTTATTCATTCCTTAACTTAAAGTCTGTACCTCCCACTCCCCTTTACCCATTTTGCCCATCCCCCACAACCCTCCTCTCTGGCAACCATTAATTTGTTTTCTGTATTTATGGGTCTGCTTTTGCTTTTTTTTTGTTTATTTGTTTTGAAGTTCCACATATAAGTGAAATCTTATGGCATTTGTCTTTCTATGTCTAACTTATTTCACTTTGCATAATACCCTCTAAGTCCATCCGTGTTGTCACAAATTGCAAGATCTCATCCTTTTTTTATGCCAAGTGATACTCCATTGTGTATCTGTGTGTGTGTGTGTGTGTGTGTGTGTGTGTGTGCCACATCTTTATCAATTCATTTATAAATGGACAGTTAGGTTGCTTCCATATCTTGGCTATTATAAATAATGCTGCAATAAATATAAGGGTACATGTATCTTTTGAAACTAGTGTTTTCATTTTATTTGGGTAATTACCCAGTAGTTCCACTACTAGATCATATGGTATTTCTTTTTTTTTATTTTTTGAGAAATGTTCATAATGTTTTTCACAGTGATTGTATCAATTTACATTCTCACCAATAGTGCACAAGGGTTTCTTTTTCTCCACATCATCATCAATACTTATTATTTCTTGTCATTTAGATTCCAGCCATTCTGATGCATGAGGTGATATCTCTTTGTGGTTTTGATTTGCATTTCTCAAATAATTAGTGATGTTGAGCATCTTTTCACATGTCTGTTGGCCATCTGTATATCTTCTTTAAAAAAATGTCTCTTTAAGTTCTCTGCCCATTTTTTCATCAGGTTGGTTTTTTGGTGTTGTATATGTTCTTTATATTCAAATGGTTGATTTAGGCATTACATTTCATGTGTTATTTTATGTAAATGTGTAGCCCAGTTACTGGTACGTGGTAAATAACAAACAAAATTTAACTCTTTTCCTATGCTACCTTACCTGCATAAAATGACTTAGGAACTTGAAACTAAACTTAATTTTATTACATTACAAAAGTGAATAAGGTTGTAACCTCTCTGTATGACACTGTTCTTAAACTACTATGACCTAAGATTGAGCTAGATTTTTCCTCATATTGTTTTCTCATATTGTTGTTTTATATTGAACTTGTATGTCTCTAAGCCCCCCTAGGTCTAACACTTGTGAATGACTCAAGCCAAGTCTTGCCAATAAATTGTTCAGTAAATTCCTTTTAACATAGTATCTTTTCCCACTTCCTTCACCAATAATTTGTTTTTACAGTCCTTTCCCTTCTGATCCCTTCCAGAAGTCTGTGTACTACATGAAGCTCTCCTGGGATCCCATTCAGGCTGTGGAAAAGAGAAAATCACTGGTTATCTAATGGAGTTGAAAAGTCAATCAATAACCAACATGAATTTAGTAAAAACAAGTAAAGCCAAGCACCAAGACCTCAATGTTTGTTGCTAAATTGGTGGCATTCTGAAAGATATTTCTTTGATACTAGCTATCAGTAGACTTCTTAAAAAAAAAAAAAAAGACCTAGCCTAAGACCAAATCACATATAATGGTGGATGTTTTAAATCATAGGACTTAATTAAATAAATAATTGAGACAAGGATTATTTATCACTGATTTAAAAGAGAATAGTAAAAAAAAAAAAAGAATAGTATGTTTAATTATGGGTAACACTTTTGGAGAAGTGGCTAGATGTCTTTGTGCACAACACAAGAGAGACATAAGGATTATTGGAGGTTAAAAAGTATAACTATAAAGAGATAGGAAATGAACCAAGAGAATTCAGACTTAAGAAAGGAAGATAAAAACCAAATCTATTATAAAAGATATTGAGAGGAAAATATCAGATACTCTCATGATTCCAAAATAAAATCCAAACATATAAGCTATAAAATTTGCCTCAGAAAAACAAAATTGAAATTAAACATTAGGATTAATCTGAGCAGTTAGTCAAGCAGGAATGCAAGGAGATTTCTGTGAAGAGTTGTAGAAATGCCCCCTCTTTGTGGGTGAAATCATCATTTAAAGAGATTGCTTTATGGATGTCAGTGTGCTAATAGGCTCCCTGGCTCTGCAGTCATTTCCCTTAATTCTCTTGATCTCTGGCTTCTTAAAGATACAGTCATTGGAACTGATTTACATGAAAAAATATTAACACCTCCAAATTCTAGTAAGCCAGTATATTTAATAAGAATGTTACATTTATTTACTGAAGGGTTCAGGTTTTTGGTTTTTTTTTTTTTTACCTTTGAAAACTCTGGCATAGGTCAATTATGGTTTTGGTTTGGAGTCTTCTCCCCAGGCTGGATCCCTGTTCTTAGGAGTGTTATCCAGATCCAGGGATCCCTGGAAGGTTGAAGGGAAGAGAAACCATGTCTGTGGCATTCTCTGCAAGCATACCTTGAAAGGTATAGCAGAATTAGAAAAACAAGAAGTCTGAAAGTCAACTCATGTGTTGAGTGTAAAGGGCACATTGAGGATGGATGCCTAATTGCAGGGCAGGAAAGTAGGTGGCAGGGTGAGCTGAAATCTGCATTATCCAAAAGAAAGACTAAGGTGAGGTAGTTCTGCATTGATCAGCCAAGAGTAAAATCTGACCATGCCTAGAAGTACTAGCTCCTGTTGTGGAAATGGCGTGTCATCTTAAAGCAACTGTACCTCCTTGAAAAGCTTATACATGTCTTTCGTTGTTTAATCATGTGCCTCTGTTTCACCAGCCTAGTGCTATAAAATGAAATTATGCTCCAGTTTCCCCTCCGAATGGTTAGAGGGTGTTTCATCCATGATCTCCTCTTGGGAAAGTGGCACCCCTTTAAAGATATCTCTATTTCATTCCTGGAAGTTTCTTAGAGTAGGAGCCCTACTGTGCTCTGGAAAAGGCCCTCTATTTGCTCTGCTCTGGTCTTATATCATCTAATCTTATCACCACCTAGCTGTTTTGACACCTGCTAATCCATGTGAGAGAACTCTTAGCTAAGCAAATCTACTCCACTGACAGCTATGCTGATATACTGCTTTCAATAATTTGTGACCTATAATTTGCATCCATCCACACCTGTTCCTTCCAATTTGATATCTGGGTCATTTGACTTCCCCAATCCTGCCTCCTCATCTCAAACATTTCACGTTTTTGAGGAAGGAAAAAGCTTCACTCCCTTTCTTTCCCCAAAACACAGATTAGATCAGGATAGGACTTTTAATAAGACTGAGGAAAATTTGCAGTAGTGAAAGACATACAGAATATGTTGTCTTACACATACTTATGTGTAATTACTAACTTGTTCCGACCTTTTGCTAGGATGTCTGCTCAGCTCCTACAAGGTTACTCTGTGCCAGTGGGGGGCGTTGGGGGAGGGGGAGAAGTCAGCCCTCACAGTGGCAATCTCCTGAGACTTGTACATCTCAGTTTTCACGTATGCTTTTCTTTTGTGACTCTAGAAATGCAGAAGTTCTTTCCTCTTCCACTCTATTTCCTATCCTGTCACAGGAATCTGACATATTCTTCTTCACAAATTTCCCCAAATTTCTCATGTGCATTATTGCCTTTCATCACAAATGTGTGGCGTGAATTATATTCACCAGACAAGGCAGCCCTCCTATTTTATAGTATATTTATCAAAACTGAGTTTTTGAATCCCAAATTATGCCATTCATTGTGTCTTAGTCTATTTTGAAGCTGCACCAAACCATACCCATTCCCTTACATAGTTTTTTTTTTTTGTGGTTTTTTTTTTTTTTTTTTTTTTTTTTTTCTACATGAGCTGACGGTGAGGTCAGGGCTCTCTAAACTTTTCTGGACAAAGTCTGATCTTGAGTGTTAATTTTTCCTCAGAAAGATACACATGTAACAAGTAGAGCTGATTTACAAAATCCAGATTTTTTTTGAGAGGGAAACACAAAATAAATTGATGATTAAATAAAGGATTTCTCCAACTTTCTATGCTACTACTCTGTTAAGGAAACCTATTTAAGTTAATAGGCCAAAGATCACATCCTTCTAACTCGTTTTCCTCAAGAACAATAGAGAAGTTTATTCTGTATGTATGTATAAATGGAAGGCCTCAATTAAGTAGCACCCAAGCAGATCAAAGAACAGTCTTTCTGAAAAGAAAAATCAATCGAACAAACAAAAACAAAACAAAAACAAAAAACAAATGCTGTTTCTACTCTAGAATGTGAAGTGAGATTTGCAACTCTCAAGATGGCAGGCTTCCAACCTCAAAACTGAGACATTTTCCATCACCTGTGCTACTATAAGGATATTAAAGGACTGGCCATTGAGTATTAATAAGCTTGAGTCTCTTTCTTAAAACGTAATATCAACTTGATAAGGCCCTTCTTTGGGTTTAGTTTTCTTACTGAACATAAAAATTGTGTAGCTATTCTGTTTATTTATGATCTTCACATGGGATGTAGTCTCAGTGGTAAAGTTTTAATTATTTTAGAAAATGTAGAACTCACATGTTTATGATGTTTTCCTATTGGGACATGGAAAGAGACTTACTTATATAGAGAGATCTGTTATTTTTTTCTTCTGTAAGTAGCTATGCTATAAACATTTACATTTATATATATAGCATATATATTGTGCTATATACATTTACAAAATAAGGTAGTTATTTATTTTTATAGTTGCATTTTTGGAGTCCATTAGGTCTACTCTGGGAAGTAGATAGATTTTCTTGGTGCTGACTATAATCATGACATCATTAGTCGTTACTCTCTCCTTTGAGATACACTTAAAATTGATTTGCATCCCCTATTTTATGTCCAATAAGAAATCCAATGCTTTTCCCAACATTTCGGTGAATTCCTGGGAGTGTACATTCTCACAGTCACTTCTAATTCCAATTTCTGGCTCACTCTGAACTTAATCTACCTATTTATCACTTCCCCTTGCTGCCTTCTTCATAATCTACTCAAATAAGGAACATTGCCCATGTCTTCAAGTTCTCCCATATTTCATTCTCAGAAAATCTTTGTAGACAGCAAATTATACTGAAGATTTAGAGTCAGGAGAAGGCATTGCAGTAATATAGAGCAATTTATGTAAAAAGTGAGTATCAGATATCCCTGTTCTTTGAAGTTCTTTTCTTACTACTCCATCCTTTGCATCAACAATCAGGAATTTATAATTGGCAAGGCCTCCACTGGGTATGGAATATTTTAAGGTTCCTAAGGACTTTTTTAGTAAAAATACTTTATCAGAATTATTTCCATATAAATTTTCACTTAAAAAGTATTTTCTGCAGTAAAATAAAATAGTTAACCAAATATAATTAGAAGTGATCTGTTTTTTTATACAGTACAATTATCTTAATTTTTATTCTTATTTTTTTAATTTTAAAAAGTTTGGAATTTTTTTGCAGGTTTAATTTTGAAATAAAGTTATTTCAGAGATCAGTACTTTAACTACATAAAATCATATCAGTTATAGCTCCCTGTGTTTCTTTTGTAACTCTTTTGTTTTCAATAATAATTTGAATTTCCCCACACTGATTCTTCCAAATCTAAATTTTGCCCCAAATTGATTTTTCCAACAATTTTTAATGAATGATATGTTTTGATATGTGTATTGTTGGTCATTGTGAACGTATTATGTTGATTATTTCTACCAGATATATTTACTTTAATTTTAATAAAGTCAGTTTGATTTTAACATTTAATTGATAGCATTGTCAATTTTAAGAAATAAAAGCCATTATTATATATATTTAAATAACATAGCCTCTGGTTGAGAAGTTCTGTTTATTATGGTTTTATTTATTTATTTACTATTTATTTATTTGTTTTTAATGTTTCTTCATTTTTGAGAGAGAGAGAGAGAAAGAGAAAGAGGGAGAGAGGGAACAAGTGGGGGAGGGGCAGGGAGCAAGGGAGACACAGAATCCGAAGCAGGCTCCAGGCTCTGAGCTGTCAGCACAGAGCACAATGCAGGGCTCAAACTCATGAGCTGTGAGATCATGACCTGAGCCAAAGTCAGACCCTTAATCAACTGAGCCACCCAGGAGCCCCTGTTTATTATGGTTTTAAATGAAACAGGAAAAAAAAAGGGGTATACACAAAGGATTCCACCAAAGGTGGAGTAACAGAGGCAGATACAAAAACAGGACAGCTAAGCAATGCAGAGTTACTACTTCATTCTGGCTAAATGGCTCTTGCTTCTGGCTAAATATAAAGCACACCAGCATCAGAATTCCATGGAGGACAACCTGTCAACGTCAAAATGGACAGATGAAAAGCTTTTCTGGTCCTATTTAGATCTTGCCTCCAAATGTGTTATTGTTTTGTTCACCTCTGCTCTCACCCTGCATTTCAGTCCCTGCTAGACTTTCTGCACCCTCAAATTCTCACTGCTTTTTATGAAGTGCAGTTTAGGGTTCACATCTCCAGCTAAAACCCTACAATTTCCCACCTAAAGCAATGTGTTCTGTAGGTATAAGACCATCCACCCTGGAGAGAAATAGCCTTCTTCCTTAGGGGTTGGGGTAACTACAAAAAGTCGTGGTGCTCCTTGAGTGAGTTAGATACCCTGGCATCTTTTCCTGAAGACACACTCTGTCTTCATCCTTCCAGGAACGCCTATGTTTTATTCCCCCTCATCCAGGACTCTTTCCAAGTGCATCTCTTTTTCCCTAGTTCCATCTGACTTTGTTTTCTGTAAGAAGATTTCCTCTCAGGATTTTTCGCACTCTATCACAACCAGTCCCAAAGATGCTTATTGCTTGAGGGCGTTTTCATAGCCAGAACTAGCTGGTAGAGGAGAGGATTTTGCACAGGACTTCTTCCAGGTGGTACTGCTCATATTATGGCATATCAACATGACATTTCACTTAGGTGAGAGGCTAGCCTTAGAGATCTAAACTTCTCTGAGAATAAGTAGAACATACCATACTTAAGTTTGTATTTGATGTAAGAATATATTAGGGTGTGCTCTTTTACCAAAGCTAAGCATTTAGAATGTAATCTTGTTTCTTTAGTAAACCTAATGGCCATTGTATTTTCTCAATATTCACACAAAATTGTTCAAGTGACAGATTTTACCTATGTGAAACATCCTGTTAAGTTTGTAGTTATATTTAAATGTAAAATATCTATGTTTTTGGTTTTGTTTTTTTTCAAAGCACATGCACAGATTGGGGTGAGGAGATTTATATATTTATTTCAAAATCATGATGCAAATCCATTCAACCATATACTTTCTTGCTCCAGGCTCTAGCCTCCACACAATTTTTTATTAAAATTTTATTGGAACCGAGGACATTTGCAGTAGTCTGGAACATATTTTCTCCAGTAGTTGACTTTAAGGTCTCTATACATCTTAGAATTCTCTTAAAAAAATTCTCTGGCATGTTTGAGTATCACTGAACAAACAGCAGCCATACTTATATCAAGGGCAGTGTCAGTCTGAGTGGGAAATATGCCAGCTTTATTAAGAGCATCTTTAATGAATTTAATTAAGCTTCTTACTCTGTCAATAATATCATTCTCTGAATAAAGAACTTCTCCACACACAACACATTATTTACTACAAAATGTTTTAAACATAGAGAAAAATATAGCAAAAATCATAATGAATGTCTGCCATCACCCAGCTTTGTCAAATCTTCATATTTTGTCATCCTTCTTATAGTTAAACCTTACAGATTCATTTGAGTCCCACTGTTCAATTATCCCTTCTTCTCTTTTCCTCTCTTTCTTTCCTTATCCTTCTTTCTTTCTTTAGAGATGACTTATCACCTTGTTGTTTATCAAATCAGTGTATGTTTCCACTTTAATTACACATGTGTGTATTCTGAAACAATATTTAATATTTTCATGTTGTTAAAGCCTATAAATGTTATCACAATATAATTGTTTCTTTGAAACTTGGTTTTCCTTCACATTATGTTTTTTTTTTTTTAAGATTTTTTTCTATTAATGCTTACAGGTAATAACGTTCATTTTCACTATGTCAGGATTTCATTGCATGAACAGAGCTCTGTTTATTTCCCCTTGTCTTGTCCTTTGTTTTTCACTTTCCTAGCAGTTATACTCCCAAAGCATGGGTTATCACACTCCTTGATATGAAGACATGTGAGCATTAATAATTATTCTTTTAAGCCATTGAGATTTGGAATGATTTGTTATGCAGCAATAGTGCTAATTCCTTCCATTAAAAATAACAAAATATTTCTCTTATTAATCCCTAAAGTACTTTCTATTTCTCATTGGATCCATGTCTGTAATTTGTTTGTTTGTTTGTTTGTTTGTTTTAATTGAAGTGTAGTGGACATATGACAATTAGTTTCAGGTGTATGACATAGCACTTCATGCTTTATGAAGTGATCACCAGGATAAATCTAGGTGCTGTCACCATTCAAAGTGTTACAATATTATTAACAATATTCCCCATACAGTACATTACATCCTCATGACTTATTTTCTAACTAGAAGTTTGCACCTCTTAATCCTCTTTACCTATTTCACTCATTTCCCCAGCCCCTTTCCCTTTGGCAACCACCAGTTTGTTCCTGTATTTATGAGACTGTTTTTGTGTTTGTTTGTTTGTTTGTTTGTTTTGTTTTTTAGATTCCACATATAGGTGAAATCAGACAGTATTTGTCTTTCTGTGTCTGACTTAGTTCACTTAGCATAATATCCTCGAAGTCCATCCATGTTGTTACAAATGGCAAGATTTCATTCTTTATTATGATGAAGTAATATTCCACTGTATGCGTATATATATATATATATATATATATATATATATATATATGTAGGTACATGGGCCTGGAATCCATATATATGTATATATATATATGTAGGTACATGGGCCTGGAATCCATATATATATATATATATATATATATATATATATATGCCATCCTGGAATCTAGATAGATAGATAGATAGATATGACATCTTCTTTATCCATTCATTTATCAAGAGACACTCAGGTTGCTTCCTTATCTTGGCTATTGTAAATAATGCTTCAATGAACATAGTGGTGCACATACCTATTTGAATTCATATTTTCATTTTGATCAGTAGAATTCCTGGATCATATGATATTTCATTTTTAATTTTTTGAGAAACCTCCATACTGTTTTCCATAGTAGCCGCACAATTTCGCATTCGCACCAACAGTGCAGGAGGGTTCCCTTTTCTTCACATCCTTGCCAACACTTGTTATTTTTTGACTTTTTGATACTACCCATTCTGATTGGTGTTAAATAATATCTCATCGTGGTTTTGAATTGCATTTCCCTGATGATTACGAAAATTAGCATCTATTCATGTATCTGTTGGCCATATGTGTTTCTTCCTTAGAGAAACGTCTATTTAGGTCCTCTGCTGATTTTTTTAGTTAGATTTTTTTTTTTGTTTTCTTGATATTGAGTTATGTGAGTTCTTTGTGTATTTTGGATATTAATTCTTATAGGTTATATCATTTGCAAATATCTTCTTCCATTCAGTAGGTTGCCTTTTTATTTTGTTGATGGTTTCCTTCACTGTGCATAAGTGTTTTAGTAGGTCCATTTGTTTATCTGTGCTTTTGTTGCCCTTGTCTGAGGAGACAGGTACAAAAAATATTACTAAGATCAATGTTAAAGAGCTTATTGTCTATGTAATGTCTTTGATAGTAGTTTTTGAGGGTCTCTATTTTAGTTCACCACTGAAGTGTATGTTCTTTGAGAGATGGGCCTGGAATCCCTATTTTAAGTGTTTATTTTCCTATACTATTATTCTTGACTTGGAATTTCTAACAGTTACTTTATTTCTAGAATAGATGAAACAAGTTAATGTTAAAAAAAATTTCATTGGTGTTTTTCTTTCCTGTAAAAGCCTAAGGTTTGTGAAGGAGCTCAGCATAAGCCTCCCCAAAATATGCCACTTTGGCATGTGGGGTACTTTGAGCTGAAGTCAGTTAAGCACCAGAATGCTTGGAAACAGGCTTTTACTACTCCCTTAACTATCTAAAGGAATATGGATAAAGGGCCTGGTTCAGGAAGAGTAAAAATCACCAGAAATAACTACCAAGAATATGAGCTAGGTGTGGTCAATTGAGGAGAAGCTCAACAAAGTCTGGAGAGCAAATTCCTCTCAGTGTCTCATTGTCTCTGCAGGGCAAGGCAGACTTTTGTTTACCAAACATTTATTCTTTCTGTCTTGCTGTGAATTGTCTTTCTTCCCTTTGAAGTCTCAAACCACTGAGACTCTCAAACCACTAAGACTCCCTTCTTCTTAACTCAAGATGGCATATAAGCCACAATTGTCTGACTGCCTATGGGTATTATACTCTTATGGGGCTCCCATATGTATGTGATTAAATTTATTTTCTTCTGTTATTCTATCTTATGTTAATTTAAATAACAGATCAGCAAAAATATCTCAAAGGAAAGAAGGGAAAATGTTCCTCCCTACTCTTGTTTTTACTTAAAACTAGTACACCCAATGTTTCTTTATGAAGTTTTTCTAATCTCAGTATCGATAGCCAGGAAGAAACTTATTCTTGGTCCTTGCATTACCCTGTCCAGTGCTGTTCTCCATTACTTTTCTCTGTTCTTTCCAGTTTAGCCCATTGGAAGCATCAAACCTCCCTCTGAAATGGTAAAAAGTATGTCTTATTGGAGATACCACCAACTTGTCTGTTTTTCCCTTTCAGCTTAAGACCATTTCCTGAACTCTTTGGGTTTTGGTCCTACTTGCTTTCTGATATCCAGGTTCACTTGATATTTGTGTCTCCTACTTATCTTACTTCTTGATATTTGGGAGTGCATGGACTCTAAAAGGGTCGTGTGTTTTAGAACTATTATTGGATCTACTGCTAATTTTTAACTCATTCTTAATAAACTTGCCCTACACTCTTTGCTCCTTGACCATTACTTATTCCTATGAGAGTTCATCCAATTCAGTAATTTTTGATGTATTTTTCTAAATTAGGTCAATATTTATGTCTTATAAACATTGCTTTCTTTTATTCTTTTTTTTTTTACTATAGCTTATATCTTGATTATCGATTGTTCGAGTACCAAGTTATCAATTTCATTGCTTTAAAACTTGCTTTAATTTGACCATTAATATGAGTTAAAATTACTCAATTGCAAACAATCCCTTGTTTCATGCTTAGATATGGCCCATGTTGAAAGAAAACATTTTTGCTTCACCCTGCTTCAGAAATATATTCATTGTATTTTCTAGTGATTAGTGATATAATAGTTATCTTGTGATTTACTGTTTTCAATATATCACAGTCCTATTATCTGTAATCATAAGATGTTTAATCTTTAGTGCATGGTTTACATTTTTCTTAATTTATGGGAGTTACATGATGATCTTACTTCTCGTTCCTTCTTTTGTTATTGTCCTAGATCTGCTGAAACTATAGCCTAGTGATACTTTTCTTTAAAGGGCAGGTGGTTTATCAGTCCATGGTATACTCTCTGTGAGGCAATTATGCTATGTCATCTCTCTTCTGGGGCCCATCTTCCTATCCTGAGTATAAATAAAGATCAATGTTGGGGCACCTGCATGGCTCAGTCAGCTGAGCATCCGACTTCATGATCTCATGGTTCGTGAATTCAGTCCCCTGCTGGGGCTCTGTGCTGACAGCTCAGAGACTGGAGTCTGCTTCAGATTCTGTCTCCATCTCTCTGTCCTTCCCCCTCTCATGCCGTCTCTCAAAAAATGAATAAATGTTAAAAAAAAATAAATATCAATGAATATAAAGCAGTTGGAAAGAATGCATTCTGAAAAAGTTGCTTTTGTAATGATTAACATTTCTCACCAGAATGTATAAATCTCTATGGCTTTCAGAATTACTTTGATTTCACCAAGAATGAACTCATATAACCATAGAATATCATGGCTGGGAAGGAGATTTTAGATTCCATCTGACAAGATCTTTTTCATCAAGGCAGAAATGGATGAAATAGTCAATATTTGGCCAGTGTTGGTTTCAAAATTTAATTTTCATATGGCTCACCTAATAGATGAATCGGAAAAGCCCCAGTGACTTGCCAATGAGACATCTCAAGTGCAGGGCCACCGTGCTACATGGATTCATCTCTATGATCTCAATAATACCGTTTATTCTGTCTCTCATCTTGCTTAAAAAATGTTTTTAAAAATATTTTTAAAATATTAAAAAAAATATTTCAAGACAGTTGATACATATTTTGAGTGAAAGGAGTGAGAAAGGACCACACCAAAATTTCCCTCAAGGGAGATGAGAACATTTCAAGTGACTATGAACTAGCAAGATTTACCAGGGCAATTCACTGCCAACAGGGAAGCATTCTAGGTCATTTTCTTTGTTCTAAGACATTCTGTTATTATCCAAATAGACTGTTTCTCAAGTGATGAGTAACATTCCAAAAATCATTTGTGAGTTCCTTTAGATCTTGAAAGGCATTTTCCTATAAGTTTCTTGCAAAAACATGATTAATGATTATTATGTTCCCTGGCCAATACTGCAAAGTCACTTTAACACAGTGCTAAATATATTAGAACTGTTTCAAATACACCTATCATCTGTCCCACTGTTTCTATGGAACAATTGCTTTCTTAATTCTGTCTTTTTCTGTCAATAGTAGCAGCCATTTCTTCATCATTGTAGAGCAGAATCTTCATTGGAGGTAGGTTGAATTATACCCAGGAACCATTAAAGGAACCTTTTTTTTTTTACTCAATCCATTTCTGTATCTACATGACAGAAAAGGTGGCTCAGGATAAGCACCCCCCAGTTGTTCAGATCAAAAGATAGAAGAATTACACCCAAGAGGAGACACAGCTTCATATTCATGTAGAAATTCTTTGTGATACAATTGTATATAAATTGAGGGCCACCTAATCCTCAATTTATACTTTCTATGCTTTCCATTTTGTATCTTGATCCCTGTTAGAAATTACGCCTGTGGAAATTTGAGAGCTACATTTCATTACAATAGTCACATTGTACCCAACTACATCAGTTTTCATGGGTCTGAACTTCTCTAATTATTTGTTATTCAATGATTTTCATTCACCTTCATGATTTTTCTTGGTAATGTGCACTATAGTAGCAGAAACTTTCAGACTTAAAAATTAACTTTGACTTGCCAAAAAAAAAGCTTTGCTTCTGCAAGTAATTATTTGCAATAATTGCCATGTTATTTTCTGAAAAGGGAAGATTCCTGGTGTCACATGGCAACTGATCCCTGCGTCTCCTGCTGGCTTCTGTCAGATTAACGTGTGCTGCTCCCCTGCTGAAAAGTCCACACGGGTTCTCCTCCAGACCACCTGTGGAGGAGGAGAGGATTTTTTCCCCCTTAAATTTCAAAGAGAATGAGAATAGATAGAATGTGGACCAGAGGATTAAGTATCACTAACAGTAATGTTGTTTTGAGAGAATTTAATCTCAAAAACAAAACAAGTTGAACTTCTGGTCTCACAACCTACTAGCATTGTTCTCTCATATTTTTCCTAAAGAATCTGACAACACTTTGATGTTCTACATGCCCTCTCATCCTGCTCAAATCTTGCCATCTTCTATCTCCTTACTTTAAATCAACTTTTCTTTAAAACGGAGCAAATATTGGCTCTTGATAAAGGTTAGGGAAGTTCAAACATGAGTGTCTTACTATTTTAATCACCCAGTGTCTGAGTTGAAAATATCTGTAATTCTCTCCCCTTCCACCAATTTTATAACTTTTCTCAAATCAGAGTCATCATCAGTGAATGTCAGGTGCCAGAACCTTTTCTTCATTATTTTCCCTTATTTAGGGAAGGGATAAGCTTAATAGCTGTATCCTTACCAGGCAGTGTCATGTCCATTAGACTGCATGCCATTTAAAGATCACAAAATCAATATGGATCTGAAATACCAAAGGTATTCAGTGAGTTGTGGTAAGTGTTTTGGATTTGTCATACCAGATATTTGAAATCAATTTCAACCCTGCTGGAATGTCTTCTAATTTTGAAGAATTTAACTGTGGAGTCCTGGAATGTGTGTGTGTGTGTGTGTGTGTGTGCGTGTGTGTGTGTGTTTGCTTGTTTCCTCTATTTTAGGGGACTTTCTTCTCTGCAGTGAGGTGAATGGTGTAAAGTTCTGTGTGGTTGGGTTTCCATCCGGGCAGGGTGTGTTAAGCCATTCCCTATGTTATTAAGAATGAGGCCCTTTATGGGGTGCCTGTGTGGTTCATTTAGTTGAGTGTCCAACTCTTGATTTTTGCTCAGGTCGTGATCCCAGGTTCATGGAACCGAGCCCTGCAACAGGCTCCACACTCAGCTTAAATTCTCTCTCTCTCTCTCTCTGCCCCCTACCCCCACTCACTGTCTTTAAAATAAAATAAAGAATGATGGCTTTTATCTTAATGAATAAAATTTCAGACATTTACCCCCTCCTGTGATACTATTTATGCTTTTAGTATTTGTTGACTGAACAAAAAAATACAATGACTGACATTTACTATACATTTTGAATGTATTTGATTTTTATTTATTTATTTTTTGAGAGAGAGAGAGAGAGAGAGAGAGAGAGAGAGAGATTGAGCATGAGTGGGGGAAAGGGAGAGTGGGGGGGAGAGAGAGAGAGAGAGAGAGAGAGAGAGATTGAGCATGAGTGGGGGAAAGGGAGAGTGGGGGGGGAGAGAGAGAGAGAGAGAGAGGGAGAGAACGAATGAATCTTAAGCAGGCTCCACGTTCAGCATGGAGCCCAATGTGGGCTTGATCCCACAACACTGGGATCATGACCTGAGCCAAAATGAAGAGTCAGATGCTCAACTGACTGAGCCATCAGGCACCCTGAATATATTTTATTAATCACCAGGTCATTCTCATATATATGACAAGGAATATAGAATTGTATGAAGGATATTTTACTCAGTTTATAAACAATATTTAGGCAGCAAATAGATACTACGATCTCTAGTTAAACTTCCATGTTGGCCCCCAGAGACTGAGAACTACAGGTTGTTGAGTTTAAGCTGATTCTGTGGTTTTACTAGGGGTTTACATATATGCTAATCATTTACTCATAAAATGAATGATGAATCATAAAATGTGATCTATGTGAAAGGCCCTTCTTAATTTTCCAGGGAAAAAAGAAAGATAAAGATGATTTAATGCTGGTCTGGTTTATACCAAATCTGATAGTTGTTACAATGCATGAGCCTTTACTTAACTCCTACTCTTAAGGGATAGTGTCTCGTGTATATATGAACTGACCTCTCCTTAGACCTACTTAGTCATCACTTCGGAAGGCTTAGCTCCATTTCTGATTGCTCATAGCATTTGGCAAGGAAATTGTTTTTATTCTTTAAAATTATTTCTGGTGAATTGCAATTAAAAGTTATCTACATTACTGAAGAACTGAACGGAAATTTCTACCAGATACATACTTATATGCTTGACTTTGCTGGTAACTGTTGTTTACACAGCATGTCCAAGTCTAGCTCAGTCTGATCCATGGTAAATCCAGCTCATTATCCTCCCAGATCCCTGCACATTTATATTTCTTTCTCAAAGGGTCTTGCTTCTGAGTTTTAATGTTTGGGTTTTTTTCTTTTTTTGAGAGTAGTTTTGCTTTTTACCTGAAATTGGGAAATTATTCCTTCACTTAATACCTAACTATGACTTAAGGCATAACTGCTTCTAGGGGTAGTTCTAGTTAGGGTCTTAAGAAAGCTAAGAATCCAAGGGTAGGGAATGAGCCTATTTTGCCCATTATAACATCCTAGGTGTCTAAAATAGGAAACTGCACCTAGTAAGCCTCAATAAGTATTATATGAATGAATGAACAAACATCCAAATGCCTTGAGTAGCAAAAGTCAGTCATTGGAGTATATATTTTTTTCTGAGCCCTCTAACCACACCACTCACTGTTGCCAAAAACCCTTATTTATATATGGAGCTTTACAATTGTGAGGTTTAAGAACAGGGGCTATTTTTTTTTTTTAATTTTTTTTCAACGTTTTTTATTTATTTTTGGGACAGAGAGAGACAGACAGAGCATGAACGGGGGAGGGGCAGAGAGAGGGAGACACAGAATCGGAAACAGGCTCCAGGCTCTGAGCCATCAGCCCAGAGCCCGACACGGGGCTCGAACTCACGACCGCGAGATCATGACCTGGCTGAAGTCGGACGCTTAACCGACTGCGCCACCCAGGCGCCAGGGGCTATTTTTTTAATGTTTATTTTTTTTTGAGAGAAAGAGACAGAGACAGAGCATAAGCCATGGAGAGAAGCCAGGGAGGGAGGAGACATAGAATCCAAAGTAGGCTTCAGGCTCTGAGCCGTCTGCACAGAACATGAGTGGGGATCAAACTCACGAACTCTGAGATCATGACCTAAGCTGAAGTCATACACATGAACAACTGAGCCACGCAGGAGCCCAGGAATAGGGGCTATTTTGCTTCTTTTCAGAATCTAGATTAGTATCTCATGTGAATTGCTACTCTTTTATTCAAAAGGAGTAATCTGCCTTTGGTATTTGTTTTAATAATTAGTTGTGTATCCAAGTGTTCATCGATACATGAGTGGATAAAGAAATGTGGTGCCCCCTGCACACACACAATGGAATATTACTCAGCCATAAAAAAGAATGAAATCTTGCCATTTGCAACAACAGGGATGAATGTAGAGGGTATAATGCTAAGTGCAATAGGTCAATTAGAGACACGCAAATACCATATGATTTCACTCATATATAAGTGTTAAGAAACAAAACAAATGCACAAAGGAAAAAGAGGCAAACAATAAAAACCAGACTCATATATAGAGAATAAGCTGGTGCTTACCAGAGAGGAGGTGGGTGGGGGGATGGGTGAAATAGGTGAAGAAATTAATGAGTACATTTACCTTGATGACCACTGAGTAACGTATAGAATTGTTGAATCACTATATTGTACACCTGACACTAATATAATGCTGCATACTAATTACGCTGGAATAAAAAAAAATCATCGGTTGTGAATCTTCTAATTAAACACTCTACTTTAGACTGCATGTGTTGGTATGTACTAAAGGCAAATAATACATCTGAATTTAGAATATGGATCCCATACCACTGGCTTGCAGCTCTGACAGTAATAGAGTGCTCCTTTTATTACAGGATCTGTAATGATAACTGCTGAGATCAGCAACATAAGCCCAGTGAGTACATGACATTACCATGTTATTAAATAATATATGGCCATTAATACATTGATGCTCTCTGTTTGCCCCCTCAAGGAATCATAATAGAGTCCTTGGGCACATTTGAAAGTAAATCATTAGAGACACAATAGACAGAAAAGTATCTTTAGTGTGCTCTCTCTCTCTCTCTTTCTCTCTCAGAGATAATGGAGAAAGGATATTCCCACAGCAAACAGGACTTTTTTGGTGGCACTAATCACAGTGACATAACCCCCTCAAATGGTGGTAGGATGTTTTGCCAAACCACCACTGTGCTTGTGCTTTTGCTCAGCAACTAATCAGTTTTGGCAGGTATCCATGTTGGGAGGCCTTGAGGCTCTGAGAAAGGTCTGGGTCTTTGTGGTCTCTCAGGTACCTTGCTGTGACTTGGGATAAAGTAAATCTACAGAGCAGCCAAAGAGAGAGAAAAGGGGAGAGGGGTGAAAGGAGAAAAAGTTGATAAAATCTTCATCTTCTATTGAGAATTTTTTTTGTTTTGGAAACTTGCTCATCAGAGATTGGAACATTTAAAGAAAAAGAAACTTTCAATCTGCTGTGAGGTTGTAGGTAAAAGGTACATCTTTAGTGACATGACATAGTAAAAGATCCATTGAACTGACATGTGATGCCTAAGAAATGGGATTTTATTTATGCCTCCTTCAGAAGAAATAATTGATGACTTTCAACTGTCCCTTGAATAAACTTGGGTTGAAATTTAACATGGGAAAAGAAATAAAGGCAGTGTTCCTGAAGGTTGCCTGTTGATCTCAATTCTTGACCAAATTTGTCAGGACCATCATATACATGAGTATAAGATACTTGCTAGTGACACAAATACATCAAGGAACAACAATGGGTTCTGTTGATTAAAATCCTGGGAGTAAAAGAACAACTAAACAGTATCTGGCACAATATTGAATTCTTCAGAGAAATGTGCAAGATAAAACAAGGTTATTTTGAATCCATTGATTTAGCAGGGTGGTCATACTCAGAAATGAGCATTTTGTGTCTCTAAACTCAGAGAACATGGTTCTTCACAAGATTTACATCATTGGGGAAGAATCTGTAAATGTGTTTTTCCTAGGAGAGCTTTTTAGTGAACAAAGCTGTTTTGCCCAGAAAGTGTTGGGCATCATCTGGTTCCTTTGGCTGTAGTAAAACATTAATGATATTAATGTTTCATAAGAATCTTATGTATGGAGCAGTGTACATGGGCAGTGTAACTTAAGTTTCATGTTACTTGTTTACAGTGCTGCTGATGTTAAATTTTGAACATTTTTTAGGTGTAGAACATTTTTTGGGCCTTGCAATACCTGTTTCTTTTAGCCACCCCTCTGCCATCATTGGTCTTCTCTTCCTTGTCCAGTAGCTCCCACACTTTAACATAAATAAGAATTACCTTGGAAACTTGTTATAATGAGATTTTAACTTAGTATGCCGGGATGATCTCAGAAATTGCATTGAAAATAAACTCTTTGGATAACTCCAGTGAAGTGGTTGCCCACACTTCAAGAAACCTAGTTGAGAACTTCATTTAGCATCTTCTGATTAACATCAAACTGGCTTTCCATCTTCCTGGACATGGATTCTGCAGGATCTGAGCTGTCCTTCTTTCTACCACCTGTACCTATAGTGCGTTTACTTCACAGGGTTGCAGATAAGTCAGAAATGGTGTGCTTGAAAGACTGAATATGTTACCTTACAAGGCAAGGACTTGGTAGATGGGATTGAGTTAAAGAATTAGAGATAGGGAGATAATGCTGGATTGTCTGGGTGGGCCAGAATGAAAGAGAGGTCACAGTGAGAGGGAGGGAGGGAGGGAGAGAGAGAGAGAGAGAGAGAGAGAGAGAGAGATAGTGTGCTGCTGGCTACGAAAATGGAAGAAGTGACTATGGAAATTCTTACCTAGAACCTCCAGAAGGAACACTGGCCTGACAATACATTGATGTGGGGCCAAGGAAACCAATTTCAGACTTCTGACCTCCACGACTATAAGATAATAAATTCATGTTGTTCTAAGCTACAAAGTTTGTGGCGCTATGTTTTAGTAGCAACAGGAAGCTAATATATCTTCTCTAAACTTCAGTTTGTTCAGTTCAATGAAAAAGTAAGAATAGTAATGATTCCTATCCCTTCGGATTTTTGAGAAGATCAAATGAGATACATGTAAAGTATACACGTGTATATAAAAAAATATGCTGATGAAGATGATGGTGATAACAAAGCCAACAGTTCTGCCTCACCTCATCTAGTTATTCAGAGCCTTAGCCACTGCTAAAAATAAGGGTTATAATGAACTCATTTGATTTCAGATCATTTCCTACTTCCAAATATCCCCCTAGATAATAAACTCTCTCCTTTTTTTCCAGGAAAACCCAGCCATATTCTTGTTCCCATATTAAATCAATTCAGTTAACAAGACTTTTTGACCATCAAACAACTACCCACAATTATATATGCCAGGAATCACTTGGATCAATCACATTTCCCTTGAGCTTCTATAATTTACAGTTTTAAGGTTAAAGTTATTTTTCCCTCCAGAGAAAGGCTTCTTTTGAAAATCTCATGGTTCCATGACTTTCTATTACTTCTCTTTTTCAGCACCTAGAATGTTCTGAAATGATGCAAATGATTAAAAAGAAGAAATGATTTGCCTCTTAAGGAGCTGATGATCTATTGTAACAAGTATAGCATGATCAAATGCCAATTGAATGGAATGATAAGAACTCATAGGAAAGGAGCTGCATATTGTGATGTTTGGAGAAGGCTTTAGGGTGAAGTGAGTCTTGAGCTGTGATTTGAAGGAGGGGTGGAATTTGGATAGTAAAAAGGGATGAGGTAAGGCACTTTAAATTAAGGGAGCAATGAAAAAAATCTATTGTGTCCACTTAGAGATAGGGGTGAGCAGTGACTGCACTGGAAAGGATTAGCTAATAGGGAGATGGAATAAAGGTGAATCATGATGTGCTCAGGCTTTACGGGTACCGCAAACACTGCTTGTTCCATTGTATTCTTGAACCTCCTTAGAAACCCATAGCAGCACATCTGTAAGTTTAAACAGGACATTTTTTTTCTTTTTCTTTTGTATTAATCAGAATAGTCTATACTCTTATGCATCCAAGCTGATTCTCTGCTTTGAAGGGAATCAGGGTTAATGGACATCCATCCTCTTTGCACCTGCTAATATTGAATTCCATTAATGGTGATAAAGTTCCTATTTTAGATATTTTTAAAAGGAAAAAATCTTATAGGCATATGGAGTAGAGCAAGACTATTGTTAAGTATCAAGGGAACTGTTTTGGAGAAAGAACAAAGCAATCAGCAGTTTATCATTATTACTGCTTCTCCCCAGTCACATTAATATAAAAAGGGCCAGCACATCAGTGAAGTAATAGGGCAGGAGGCATTAGCACCAGCATCCCTGGCAAAAATCTCAGCTGCCTTCTGGATAGAAGCAAAAGAACAGAAGCAAATGAAATGATTCAAGAAAATAGCAGAGATGGTGAACCAGAACAGCCATAGGCTCCTTTAGAGATAATTTATGTTCACGTTCAAAAGATGGTAACTGCTTCCTAAAAGATCTACAGTAAAATAAATAACAAGCAGAAAATAGTCCATTTCATGATCCCAGAGTACATAAGGAAATACAGGGGTTTTAGGTAAGGGGAGCCCTTGAGTACATTTGTTCAATGTGTCAGAAGAGATACTTTCCTAACTAAAGGAACGCAGGACTCTGGCCTTGGAGCAGTTATTATCTGGTTCTTCTCATGCAGTTTCCTTTTTACTGCTCTCATGAACTTACAACTACATGCATTAAGATAAAATGAATCAGCACAACACCCTAAAGTTTTTTTTTTTATTGAACTTGTAACATTTTAAAAATATACAAAAATGTACATAAACTTTCCTGGTTAGTGGAAAATTAGAAGATAAACACACATGTAATCACAACCGCAGTCATGATATAGCATATTGTCAATCCCACAAATTGTGCTCCCTCCTCTGCCAACTCCCCCCAACTCCCTTCACATCACTATTCCCTCCTCTCTCCCAAAGGTAAACGCTATCCTGAGTTTCTTGGCATTCACCTAATTGATCTTCTTTATACATTTGGCTCTTATGCATACATTATATAAACACTAGAATTTAGTTTTAGTTGTTTTCTCAATGTTGTATAAATACAATTATATGATAAGTATTCTTTTATGTCTGTCTTTCCTTTTTTCCTTTTAATGTTATGTTTATGAGATTCATCCATGGTGTTGCTTGTGGTTCTTGCAATTATGTTAAAAGTTACTCTAGTGACTATTACATTATATACATGCATTATAGAACAGTTGTGTAGGGTCCCCTGGATGGCTCAGTCAGTTAAACATCTGACTCTTGATTTCATCTCAGGTCATGATCTCATGGTTCCCGAGGCTCGAGTCTCATGTCAGGCTCTGTATGCGCTGATAGTGTAGAGCCTGCTTGGGATTCTCTCTCTCTCCCTCTCTATCTGCCCCCCCCCCCCACTTGCTCTCTCTCTCTCTCTCTCTCTCTCTCTCTCCTCTCTCTCTCCCTCTCCCTCTCCAAATAAATAAACATTAAAAAAAGGGGTAGATGTGTAAACAAGTGAATGTATATTTCAGATAATGGGTGGCGCAGTCGGTTGGGCGTCCGACTTCAGCCAGGTCACGATCTCGCGGTCCGTGAGTTCGAGCCCCGCGTCAGGCTCTGGGCTGATGGCTCGGAGCCTGGAGCCTGTTTCCGATTCTGTGTCTCCCTCTCTCTCTGCCCCTCCCCCGTTCATGCTCTGTCTCTCTCTGTCCCAAAAATAAATAAAAAAACGTTGAAAAAAAAATTTAAAAAATTCAGATAATGTTTCTAAACAGAATCTCAGTTAAGATGAACACTCATCAGCTCTTAAATAAATTGTATTCCTTTTCCATTGCTGCATGACAAATTGCTACAAATTTAGCAGCTTCAAATACTACGTACATAGTATCACACAGTTCTGGAGGTCAGACATTTGGGTAATTTGACTAGTTTCTCTACTGTCAGTCTCATTAGGTCAAAATCAGAGTGTTAGCTAATCTGGTCTCTGATCTGGAGATGTGGGAAAGAATTGACTTCCAACTCATCCAAGTTGTTCGCATAACTCAGTTTCTTGCAGTTGTAGAACTGAAGTCCCAACTTCTGGTTGGCTCTTGGCAGGAAGTCACTCTCGGCCACTAGAAGTTGCTGTCAGGTTCTTCCATGTGGCTCCCTCCATCTTCAAAGCCAACAAATACACATTTCTCTCATATTCTCTTCTGTCAAGAGCTGGAGAAAACTCTACTTTGAAGTGATTAAATTCTTGTGATGAGATTAACCTCTCCTGGAAAAGCTCTTTTGTCATATAATTTACCATAATGATGGGAATGGTACATCATCATATTTACAGATTTCATCCACACTGAGAGGGAGGGAGGTTTTACAAGGTAAGGATCATTAGGGGTTTCTTAGAATTCTGCCTACTGCAGGAGCCAAGAAAAGAACCACTTTATCAGTTTAGAATCTAGGGCTCCACTGCACTCCTGTTGCTGTAACTTTGGGTTGTAAAATGATGAGGGGCACTCATACTTCTCAAAAAAAAATTTTTTTTGTATTTATTTATTTTTGAGAGACAGAAAGAGAGCATGAGCAGGGGCGGTGGGGGGGAGGGGGCAGAGAGAGAGGGAGATACAGAATCCAAAGCAGGCTCCAGGCTCTGAGCTGTCAGCACAGAGCCCGATGTGGGACTTGAACCCATGAACCGTGAGATCATGACCTGAGCTGAAGTCAGACGCTTAACTGACTGAGCCACCCAGGCGCCCCTTCATACTTCTTATAAAATTGATATCTACATTCAGCAGAGAAAGCAGATATGTGGCATGCTCTTTTTCTCTATTTAAGTGTATTTATTGAGCATATGCTGTTAATAAAGCACTGTAAATGGATACGAAGATGATGTGACAATTGCATAATATTCTATGGAACAAGATAAATTGCAATTACACAGTATTTAGAATTCTATGTGAATTTGAAGGAGGGTAAGACTACATTCTGCTGTGGGCATTGAAGAAGGTTTTAAGTTTCAATCAAACTTAACACCTATCCTGTATCTTCGGTTTGTTCTCTTTATTTCCATTCTTCTCACAAATCTTTTTATTCATTTAACAAGCATTTATATAACAAATTACTATTCTAAACCCTTTACATATCTTGACTCATTTAACCTCACAATGACTTTGCTTCCTCATTTCATAGGTGAAAATACCTAGGCACAAAAGTTAAGTAACTTGCACAAGTTTGCACAACAGGTAAGTAGCACATCCAGGGTTTGTACCCAGGCACAGTGGCTTTGAAAGTCCTTGTTCTGGTTTTGTTTTTTTTTTAATGTTTATTTACTTTGAGAGAGAGCACATGTGGGCACAAGTGGGGGGAGGGGCAGAGAGAGAGGAGAGAGAGCCCGACGAGGGGCTTGATCTTATGAACCACGAGATCATGACTTGAGCTGAAACTTAGAGTCAGATGCTTAACTGACTGAGCCACTCAGGCACCCAAGAGTTCTTGTTTTTAGTCATTATGCTGTACTGCTTCTCAATGTTGGTAAAAATTCAAATATAACCATGTTGTTTTCAGGTTCATATCATTATGAACCATCTAGGGCAGTGGTTTTTGATAAGTCTATTTTTGCCCTCCCTCTCTTGTCCCCCCCCCCCCATCCCCAAATAAGATATTTGGCAACATGTGGGAACCTTTTTAGTTCCCACCATGACACTAGCATTTATTGGTTAGAAGCCAGGAATGCTGCAAAATATTCTAATTCTTTGCCTTCTGCAACAAAGAATTATCCAGCCCCAAATGTCAGGTGAGAAACTCTTGGAGCCTTGTGACCCTCAGGATTAAATTAAAGATCTATAACATGGCAAATAAAGTGTGTATCTTCATTCTCATCAATCCTTTCTGGTATTTTATATGCACAAGGTACACACACACCACTGTTTCCTGACATAGTGACTGTATTTATTCTTTCTGCTCTGCCTGGGATCCCTTTTCTACCTGTCCTCTCTCCTGTAACAATTCTCTGCCATTTACTCATTTTTTGAGTCTTAGATCAGGCCATAGTCATTCATGAAGCCTTTTGCTCTACTCCGGTCAGGGTGAGGTGCCCCAGTGCCAACATTCCAAATTATCCTCTGTGTTGTTAAAGTGTTACACTTAAAGCACTGAGCACTTATTAGCAATTTCTTTCCCCTTTTCTCCCTATGAGTTTTGGAATCCCATGGGAACAGGGACTCTGTCAAACTCCCATCAGTGTCAAAAGCCCTAGTGATTTCTGACATAGATGAATCTAATAAATCTGAGTTTATTGAAATAATAAATAAAAGTATTATATCCCTCTGCTAGGGCCGTCATAACAAAATACCACAGACTAGGTGGCTTAACAGAATTTTATTTCTCCCAGTTCTGGAAGGTGGGAAGTCCAAGATCAAGGGGTTAGCAGGTTTAGTTTCTTCTGAGGCATCTCTCCTTGGCTTGCAGGTGTTTACCTTCTAGTTGTGTCCTCATACAGCATTTCCTCTCTTTGTGTAGGCTCCAGTTGTCTCTTCCTTTTCTTATGAGGACACCAATTCTAGGGTCTTACCCTTATAATCTTATTAACTTTAATCACCTCCCTAAAGGGCCTATCTCCAAATATACTCACATTGGGGTTAAGGATTTAACATATGAATTTGGGGAAGATACAATCCAGTTTATAGCAAATAGGAAGTGAGACAATACAATTATTATTTCAACCTAATTAGAATGCTTCTCAAATCTAATCATTTGATATATTATTAAAATATTAATATTTTTATTCTGTTCTTTTTTCTTTCAGATAAATGTATTTATATGTAAGTATAAATGAAAGGGAAGCTTAGATCCTTAAATAAAAATTATCCATACTAATGCCACAATGAAAACAAAATACTATTATTAAATTGCAGCCACAGAGTATTGTACATGGAGTATTTGCATTTATGCTCTATTTTTGACAAGGTTAGCAAGGGTTTTTTTTTTTTAATGTTTATTTATTTTTGAGAGAGAGAGAGACAGAGTGTGAGCGGTGGAGGGTCAGAGAGAGAGGGAGACACAGAATCTGAAACAGGCTTCAGGCTCTGAGCTGTCAGCGCAGAGCCCAATGCGGGGCTGGAATTCACAAACCGTGAGATCATGACCTGAGCTGAAGTCGGACGCTTAACCAACTGAGCCACCCAGGCACCCTAAGATTAGCAAGTTTTAGAGTCATGTAAAGAGTCACTTGCATCAAAGCAATACAGTTGAATGAAGGAAAAAAAAGTGAAAATGAAACGTCATTCTTATTATGCAAGTCAGTACCATTTCTTCCACATCTTCACCAAGTTGGATGCATTTGAAACTTGGGCGCAGACTGTGCTTGTTTCTAGGATGTGTGATGAGGAGCACTGGGAGTTGAGGCTGCTGACGCTGGTTAGGTTTAGGAGGCAGGAGACGATGCTCTGACTGGTAGCTTGGGTTCTGTTTGGTGGCCTGTCTGCATTATTTAACATTACATAGCTAGAAGCTACTCTTGGATTTTAAGCATCCTGAAAATTTTACCACAGGTAATCTTTTAGTACGAAGAGAATTTGTATACACACTTTATAAACCTTTTTAAATTTATAGTGCTAATTTGATTTTCATTCCATAATCATGTTCTCTTTCTGGTGGCTTCATACCCCAGGCAATGCTTTAGAGTGATTTTGTGGTGATCTATGCTGAGGGGCCTCACATTTGGCATGCATCAAAATTACCTGGAAGTCTTGTTAAAACAGAGCTTGTTAGGGCCCCATTCCCAGAGCTTCTGATTTAGTAGACACTGATGGGGCATGAGAATCTGTATTTCTAACAAATTCTCACTTGATGTTGATGGTGCTTGTGGGGGGGCCCATTTTGAGAACCATTGCTCAACGGTTCTTATAAAGTATTGCCTTGCCTCTTTGAAAGAGCTAGGTATAGAAAACAACCACATATTGCTATTCCAAGCTGGGAAATTAGAGGCTTATGTAGATGTAGTTTTTTGTTTTGTTTTGTATTTCCCAGAGCATTTTGGTTATCATTGGTATTTTGAATGCAGTTCCCATTGGGACCTTCATCCAATTATTGAAGACTGATTTATTGAGTCTTTTTTTTTTTTTTTTTTTTTTTGGTTGGTTCCCTGTCAGGTAGTTGGCATGCAGGAGTGTGCACAGGTAAGGTTGTAGGCTTTATACAGTTTATAGTGTTTACAGGAAGCTATGTGACTATTTTGGTCAATGGGTGATCTCAGAAGACCTGGAAATCCAGTTTTGCTTCAGTTTGCTGAACTCCAGCTTTGTGCCCTTGAACAAATCATGTAGCTTGCCTGGATCCAGGTCTCTCCTCTCAAAAATGAGATTAGCAGCACATTCAGTGACTCAAATCTTTCTGGAAAAGTATGACACTTAAAGGATAAGGGAGAATACTATAACCTCATTTTTCCCTCACTATCTAGATATAACGGTATGAAGGGAAACAGTCACTATTAGTGGAACACAATGATCATTTGTGTGGCATGTGAGTGATTAGTTGATCAGAATCTTTCTTCATCAGAGTTACTTCTGCTTGGGAACTGATATAGTGGAAGGTATCTGGAGTAATTGCCAAACATCACACAAATCAGGAACTTCTACAGCAACCGTCTGAATCTTGTAGCATGTTGACCATGAAGGCTTTCCCGTCTTGTTTATGAGGATTAACTCTATCTGTTGGCAGCTCTGCCATATCTGAGCACACATATGCTGAGATAAATCAACACCCTATCTCTAAGCAAAGGCAGAATAGCTATTTAAGAGACATTTGACAGTTACAAAAAAAAAAAAAATCTTTGGTACCCAGATAAATCTAGTGAGTAGTATGTGCCAGTTCACTCATTTGGAATGGTATTTTTCTCCTAAGAAGTAGACAGAATATTGGCTTCGGAGCTGTAGAGATTTGGACTTGGATACTGACTAAGCTACTTATGACTTTAGTGACATCAGACAAGTCACTTCAACTCCTTGAAGCACAGTTTTGTCATCCATAAAATGAGACTAATATAACTTATAGGATGTTATGACAACTGAACATAATAACACATGTAAAACATTGAGCAACATATGTGACATATGGTAGATGTTAAATTTTATTTAAAAATACCTTGTAACCAGAAAACTGTTTCAACTGGATTACAGATAATCACCTTGGACCTAGAAAGGATCATAGTATAAGGACATGGATTGCTGTCAACTGCTTATCCTCTGCTACTGCTTGGATAACCTGAGGCAGACGGCAGAATATAAGCTTAGGGAAACATCTTTGTATTCTCCTGAAAGCAGAATGTGAGACAAGAGCTTGGCTTCCCTAAGAAGTAGGAATTAAGGAGTGGAGAGAATGAGACATGGTGGAAAGATAGGCTAAAATTCTCAATATCCTGGTGTGTTTTTGAGGTTGCCACTGTGGATATTGGGCACTGATTCCCCAGGATCTCCTAAGAATTGTGGAGAACCCCTCCCACAACAGACCAGCTGCGAGAAGAGGTACCAGGGACATAGGGTAAGGCTGGTCTTGGGAGCTTTAACCCACACTTCTGGGTAGAATTTACATATGGATTGAGGGAGTTCCCGTAGCCTTGGAGAAGATGCCTAATAGAAAGTGGAAAGATCCTCGAAGCATCATTTACACTGTTCTTCCTGGAAAGATGTAGAAAGATGTAGATGAGCCTGAACTCTAGCTGACGTCAGATGTTGGCTGAAGGACTGATGTGGGGGAAGCAGAGACATCTACTACATGAAATTAAGTTAGTTTTGTTTAGAATTATATAGGGTTAGCATTTTTCACAATTCTATGGCTACAATAGGTCTACCCTCTTTTCTGTCCAAAATTTCCCAAAGTCATGTTCAAATTGATGAGTATTGCCTTATTTGAAGCATAAACTAAAAGAAAAGTGTATACGTGACTTCATACATTTTAAAGTACAGGCGTAATGTCCTAGGCATAATGACCATGCTAATAGACATTTGTTTTTGGATAATGTAGTCCTTAGACTACCTATAACAGAATTACCAGTAAGTCTTTCTACATTAAAATCTCTCAGAACAAGATATCTTCTTTAATAAGCTCTGTATTGGGAGTCTGGGAATCATTATGCTATATTCTTTTGAGCTTTGGGTTCTCTGATTTCTTTTACATTCATTGTCTTACAATTTTCTTGTTAATCCCTTAAATGGAAGTAGAATAGAATTTGAGTTCTTTTTCTTCCCTTTTTTTGGGGAAGGTATGGGGAAATCGTTCTGGGACAACATGTTTTGGTTATATTGTGTGCAGAGTGTGGATGAGAATTTTTTTCATCTGCCACTTCTACGTGATTAAACATGCCCACCTCAGTGTAGCCCCTGCATACCTTAGAATCATCCCATCTCCCAGGTACAAGAGGGACAGTAAATTTGACTATATCATTAGAGGAAACAGGGGCTCATAACACTTGAATGTTTTATTTCAGTGCAGGTGCCAAAGCATAGCCCAAGCTGAGATTAGAGCCTTGTACAATGCCCTAATGTTGTCAGAACAGCAGCTGCCTGTCTGGAAAACTGGCAAGGTAAATGGCTCATAGGTTTGCTGTTTCATCTTTAAAAGGAGATAACAACCAAACACATTTTTCAGGACACTCTTTTCTCAGACAAACTACAGTCTTCCTTTCAGACATTTTATAAAACTACTAAATCTTATTGAGCATATAGACAGTGATATCTGGACACAATGAACTGATTTAAGAATAAAGAAAATACTTCAGCACAGGATTTAGTTTCTTGTCAGCTGGTGTCACCAGCTAGTTTCATGTAGGATTTCTAAAAAAAAAAAATTCTCTAGCTGGAAATATGCCATTCAGTGCAGGATGGGCAAAAGTATGAACTGTGACTTCCAAATTCTCTTTTATTAAGTGCCCTCAGAATGTCCTTCTATCACTCCAGGTTCTCAGGACTCAAACAAGTTTGCTAATAAGATCAGAGTGAAAACTTTATTAAATACTGGTTCACTGCAGATTTTATGGTTTTATTATACAGTTTGATGGTACTATCTTAAGACTGCATTGAATAGCTCCCTGAATTCCATGCTTTTGATAGGTTCTCTTTCCAAAAGGGCATCACTATAATGGCAATGTAATGGCAACAGGAGAACTTAATGATTTCAGAACATTATATTTTATAACCATTACCTGTAATAGATAAGACAGGGAATGTTTAGAATTTATTATGTCATAAATGGGTAATCAAATATTTGGGTGGTGGAATAGATTGGATAAGTGAGATGAAAACTATTGGAGCTGAAATTCCTTGGTATTCTTGGGGGTGTGCATGTGGGTAGGTGAGGGAGTATGGGATGTGCTAGTGGGTGCGTGAGGGGGTATAAATGACATCATAGCATTACTGTTTGAGTTCATATACCTGATAACTATAGTTTTTCTACATTTCCTTTCACGGTCAGACTATGAGCAACTACTTCCCTCTGCCTTAATTTCCTTATTGATAAAACAAAGACAATAATAAGAATTACCTTTTAATAGGATGAAGGCATACACATACACACATACATTTACACACATTATGTATATACATCCTGCCCGACATCTCACTGTTACAGAGTCTACATAATCATTTAGAGGTAATTTGGTAAAATTTCACACACAATGCTAACAATATTGGCCATTTTACTAGTCCATGGAAAATTTGATTAGAGGGGATATTGCTAAATAAACAATTGGAACTGCATCAAACTAAAAAGGTTTTGCACAGTGAAGGAAAATCCCAACAAAATGAAAAGGCAACCTACTGAACGGGAGAAGATATTTGCAAATGATGGAACCTATAAGGGGTTAATATCCAAAATATATAAAGAACTCATACAATTCAACAACAAAAATACCCTCAAATAATCCAATTAAAAATGGGTAGATAACCTGAATAGATGTTTTTTCAAAGACCTACACATGGCCAACAGACACATGAAAAGATACTCACCATTAATCACCAGGGAAAGGCAATTAAAACCATAATGAGGTATCACTTCACATCAGTGAGAATGGCTAGTAACAAAAAGACAAAGATAACAACTGTCGATGAGACTGTGGAGAAAAAGGAAGGAACTCTTGTGCATTATTGGTGGAAAATTAAATTGGTACAGCAACTATGGAAAATACTGTGGAATTTCCTCAAAAAATTAATAATAGAAATGCCAAGAAGAAACAGACTCATAAATCAAAGAACAAGCTGTTAGTTGCCAGAGGGGAGGAGGTGGGGAAATGAGCAAAATGGGTGAGGAAGAGTGGAAGATACAGTCTTCCAGTTATGGGATGAATGAGTCCTGGACATGAAGGGTACAGAATAGGAAATATAGTCAATGTTACTGTAATGGCATTGACTGGTGACAGAATGTAGCTACAGTTGTGGTGAGCATTGCATAATATATAGACTTTGTCAAATCATTGTACACCTGAAACTAATGTAACATTGTATGTCAACTATGCTTCAATTAAAAAAATCGTATGCTATATGAACTAGTAATTCCATTTCTGGGTATTTACCCAAAGAAAATGAAAGACACTAATTCAAAATGATATATGCACCTTTATATTTATTTAGCATTATTTACAATAGCGAAGATATGGAAACAACACAAGTGAATGAATAAAGATATGGTATATATACACAATGAACAATTACTCACCCATAAAAAGAAATGAAATCTTGCTATTCGTGACAACATGGATGGACCTAGAGGGTATTATGCTAAGTGAAATAAATCAGACAGAGAAAAACAAATACCATATAATTTCACTTACATGTAGAATCTAAAAATAAATTAAAAAAAGAAACAAAAACAGAAAAAATAAATACAGAGAACAAACTGGTGGTTGCCAGAGGGGAAGGGATGGGAGGTGAATTATACAATTAAGAGGTGCAAATTTCCATTTATGGAATAAATAAATCATGGAGATTAAAAATACAGCATAAAGAATAATCAATAAGATTGTAGTAATATTGTACAGTGACAATAACTACTTCATTATGGTGAGCATGTTATAATGTACATAAATGTGAAATCACTATGTTGTATACCTGAAATTAATATAATATTGTATTTCAACAGTACTACAATTAAAATTTTCAAAAAGGGGGATATTGATATATAGAGGCTAAACACAACAAGAATTATAATATCATTAAAAATAAAAAATATATGGCTTATAGCTGATACATACATAGTGCTTACTATGGGCCAAACACTATAAATGTTTCACATATAAGTTGATTTATTCATCACAGACCCATTATGAAGTAGTTTTATTATCATCTTTATTTTACAGATGAGAAAACTAAGGCAGCAAGAAATGATTGCTCCCAGTGGCAGTAAGAAGAGGCAGAAAAAATATTATTTTGCATATAAACTTAAAAAGCAGAAATTTGTAGTTATTTATTGTAGGTTCAAGGAACCTGTCAGTAATCTCTTCAGGCAACATACTATGGCAGCCAAGTAAAATTATGTGGGGTTCATAGAGACAACCCTGAAATACATTAAAGAAAAAAGTCATTTGCTATGCTCTTTAAGACAAAGAAGTATCTAATCTATTTTAAAATTATTTTCCCCTAAAATAAAATTTTCAAGTTTTGAAAACTAAAAAAAAAAAAGTTTTTATGGCTCAGAATATAAAGAAAACATCTCCTTAATTTTGCCCAAAGTATAAAATGATATTTGTTATAACTTTCATAGGTTAAAAAAAAAAAAAAGTAAAGACAAAGAACAGCAACCACCACCCCACCCCACCCCCCCACACAATTTATTAAAATTTAAAGAGAATCCGGAACATCCTATTTCTAATTAAAAAAAATTCTTTTTTTGTCTATTTTTGAGACAGAGAGACAGACAGAGACAAAGTGCTAGCAGGAGAGGGGCAGGGAGAGAAGTAGACACAGAATCCTAAGCAGGCTCCAGGCTCTGAGCTGTCAGCACAGAGCCCGACGCGGGGCTCAAACTCACAAACCTTGAGATCATGACCTGAGCCAATGTCAGATGCATAAACAACTGAGCCACCCAGGCACCCCAAGGGACACCCTGCTTCTAAAACAGGGGTTGTAAGCCCAGTAAAATTTCCTCTTTGTTTTTCAGCCTACTGTACTATGTTAGAACCCTGTTGCTCTGCATCTAGAATACATACAACCATCCAAACCTGTTTCTGTTCATAATGCCATAAGATAATTCAGATGTTTATCTAGATTAATATTCACTTTCCTCAAGTGGATGAATAGAAATTTCATAATTTGGAATTAATCTGATCTACTGATGCTGAACATAAGAGGAGACACAAGGATAAGCCAAGGATGGTTTTTAAAGCAAAGACCATTTATGCTTCTGAAATGAGGCTTAACACTGAGTTCTCTCAGACTTCTTGATTGTAATCTGACCCTATTAAAAAATGGAAATTTTGATCGCATTGAAATTTAAAAATTTCTGTTTAACAAAAGCAACCATAGAGAAGTATATGGAAAGGTATCAGGAGAAGGTATATGCAATATCAAAATAAGGTATGAGATGTATAGTTATCAAGAATGTTTAAGGAACATTTTTAGCAGTAAGTTATTAGAGTGAAGAGAAAACTTAGAAAATCAACAGTAATTCAGAACCTTGGAAATCAGGAAGACCAGGAAGCATTTGAAGAGATAGATGTTTATTCTCATTATTCATCAGGAAAATACAAGTTAAAGAACACTTTGCATTCTCTAGAATGGCACAAATTAGAAAGTCACATGATATCTAAGCCCACTGGGGATATGGCAAAATGGGAGCCTAAATGCATGATGGTTGGAGGTATAAATATTGCGGTGAAATTTGGCAGTAGCTAGTGAAATTAATTTGCCTGTGATCCAGCATTCTCATTTCTGGGTATATTCTTTCAAAAATGTATACATGTGGTGAGATGTTCATATCCACACTGGAGTGATAGCAAGAAAAGGAGGGGATGCATTGACTATCGCCACATAAAAATAGGGGGAAAAATAGAATGGTATTAGAAGCACAACACAATTTAAATAAACACTCACCTGCACTACTACAATATGGTTTCAAGCATATAACACTATGCAAAAACATGCCTGAAAGATAGATATATGTAATATAGCGTATGTAATATAGAGGAACCTATATTACCTACGCTAAAAAGTGCTTTTTTTAAGCATTTATTTATATGAGAGAGAGAGAGAGAAACACAGGTGCCTGCGAGCGGGGGAGGAGAAGAGAGAGAGAGGGAGACAGAATCCCAAGCAGGCCCTGCGCTGTCAGCACAGAGCCTGATATGGGGTTCAAATTCACGAACGGTGAGATCATGACTTGAGCTGAAATGAAGAATCAGAAGCTCAACCGACCGAGCCACCCAGGCGCCCCATCAATATGTGTTTTAACGGGGAAGTAGAAACATTAATGAAGGCTATAAGGATCAGGCAATATACAATTTATCAACAGAATACTAAAAAGTGCTTTTGTGAGAGTAGTGGCTTGAAAGGGAACAAAAAATTATTTAATAAAAGAAAAGCACATGATCATTATCCAGCTCAATTATCGGACGAGAATGATGAACTCAATTCTGTACATGAGTTTCAATAAAGTAAACAAACAAGCAAAACCCCTCTACAGTATAATAATCTCTGTTCATGCAATTTTTATGTGGATAGTCATGGTGGGCTAAAATTGGGGAGGGTTTTGGAAATAAAAGGAGGAATTCCTGTGGTCTGTAAAAGCCTAGTCCGAAGGTTGTTGGTACTATTCATAAGTGGCTTTCAGGCCTCAGGGTGAGTGTTACTGGCTTCAAAAAAATATTAAAATATTCCAAAATACTAAACTAAGATTGGTCTATTTAAACCTTCTATTACTGTGGTGGCTCCAGCTGCCATGATTTCTGATGAGTAACCACCATCACATGGTACAATGCAGAATAATATACTTTTGAATAATATACTTATTTGAATAATTTACTTAACCTGAGGAAGAGGGTGGGGATAGTATTGGCCACCAAATGTATTAGAGGTTGATTATAGTCACAGGTTACCAGATGTGTAATTAAATACAGGAAGTTTGTTTGTTTTTAAAGAGTAAAATATTGCCACCTAGTTTATTTTCTACTGTTTGCTCTTGATCATGGCATTTGCAGTTCTAATTTGGAAATGGGTAAACTTAGCAAGTAAAGTAAGCTTAATAAGCATATCTTATAAAAAGAAAAAATATATTTCTAAAGCACCCCATGAGAAAATTCAAACAGTAATTATATTAATATATTCATTAAGATATTAATATATTAAATATTAATATATTAAAACTGATATTTTTAAATGAAAGTTGTTTTTATTTTCATGAAGCCAAATCTAATTTATTATTGAGGAGCAATGGAAGAGAAATGTATAGATCATGTTGAAACTTTACATGTTTGGTAATTGTGAAAAGATTCTATATAGGTAGGTATACACGAGAAAATTTTTTTAAAGAAATGCAGTTGCGAAAAAGCTAACATTGAATTACTTAAAAAGACAACATTTATGACACTGTAATATATCAGACTAGTTATGAACTGATGTATAGAATCTTCAGTAAATCAACACTGATGGGAGTTGACAATGAATACAATCAATGACTGAAAATAGGTTATATGAAACTCTTTAGAACAAGTGAATATTATCCACCAACGGAAGAGAAGCACTGGATATAATCCAAGATGAAATGATTATACTTTCAGAACTAATATTAACCTAAGTTCAAAGATGACTGATGATCCATAATACTGCTTACCATGCAATAGGGCCAACACTTGATTCCTGGACTGTCAGTCTCCCTTACTCGGCAGTCAAGAATCTTTCAAGATCTTTCAAGCTATGTATTTTATTTTATTGAATAAAAGAATGAATGTGCAAATAAAAGCATGAATGTGTGAATATATAGGTGAAACGATGAAAACAAGAAGGAAAGATTTAGAATCATCTTAAGTTGAGAAGACATGATTTACCTAACATAAATTGAAGAATTTAGGCTGCATTGGTATTTGGACATAATTTCAAACTAAAATTTTAGCTACCACTACATATAAAGTTCAGAATCTTACTGTAAATATGAAACTTAGAACCAACACATTTCCTAAGACAGAAGTAACGAAATAAAGGAAAACTGTAATAAAAGCTGAGAACCTTGCAGTAGTGTTCTCATAATTTGTAGTCACTGCCAGAAATAAGCCGTGTGAGTGAGGTGAGGGTGAGTGTCAGAAGGGGCTGTAGCTAATTTTTTTTTAAATAATGGTACTGGAAGCATTTATGACATCTATAAAGGTGTTTTATTTTTGACCAGTGACAGAGGTCAAGGTACAGAACAGATTTGGCTATGCTATCCTATTTTGGCTAAACATCAAATGGGAGACCTAGTCTCTTATCATTTATGTAATGCAGCAAAGAATATCAATTTGATTTAATTTGCTCCTTTAGATTGAATTTTATGAAAAAATGCTGTTGATAAAATGCTTATGATCCTTAATTTGTATTTCAAATAAATAGGCCATGACAAACATTCTATATTTAATCTTGCACTCTGGAATGTACATCTAAGAAGATATCCAGGGTAAAGATTTTTTAAAGTATTTTTCTGTGATTTGCAACATAGTACATAATTATGAGATTTACTTATAAATGTTATTCCTTATCTTGTTTTACCAAGTGTTTAAATTCTCTTGCAAAGTGTATGTAATAAAAGATAAAACAAAATTTTAGATTAGAATAAAATGGAGATGGAAAATTAATAAAGCCATGTAAATGCAGACCATTTTGTGTACTTACTGAAGATAGATTTTAGAATGACTGTCAAAATGACTATGTTTAGTTGCCACAGCAAAAGAAAATATATAAGATTTTTGTTCATTGGATTAAAAGCATTTAAAAGTAAGGTTAATCTTTAATTGCACAGCTTTGCTTAATATTGAAATCTGATAGGAAATTCCCTCATGACCTCCAAAATGGGACATCATAGTTAATGATATCTCTAAACTTATAGTAAATATCACTGAGTCTGTGTGCACATGTATTCTAAGTCCATCTATACATTACATATATAGATACATATGTAAAATGTAATATATATATATATATATGTATATATATGTAAAATGCTGTAATGGAAATTCTATTGGAGGGACTTGTAAAATTAATCAGTACAGATAGATAGATACTCTGGCCTCTGATAACCTGACTTCTTAATCCAAGGAAATAATTCAGACTCTTTTACAGGGATTCTTACCCCAAGAGGTGTATTATCATGGGGATTCCTAGTTATGGAATGCAGGGATTTTGTGAACCACCCAAAACTCTATGTAAATACCACATGCACCTTTTGTACATTTGACCTACTGCCAGTATCACATAGCATTCTCAAAATCAACTATACCCTCAAAATTTAGAGAACAATTGCATGTGTTTTTTGAATTATTGTAGCATTCTTTTTGTATAAGTGTGTATAGTTATGCCCTTCAATGATTTGTTATTTGTTCATTTTGTTGTTAGTATTTAAGTGATTCACTATTGATATCAACAATGTCAGAAATGAGGACTCCTTTAGTTTGTGGTATTTATGATATTTCATTTAAAATGACTGTTTTAGGTAATATATATGATCTTCCCCTAGAATCTTTCCTTATAGAGTTTAGCATATGTTTAGAAACTTTTAATTATCAAGATGATACATTTGTTACAATAAAAGCCACAGATGAATTGTTTATGAACCAGTATTTGGATAAGAGTTTTAGTTTTTTAATATTCATATTGTCTCAGTGAATGAAACCCACTGAATCCATCACTTATGTAAAACCTAGGTCTCTACCTATGTAAATCAGCAATACCAAATAATTCTTAGGGCATTAACTATTTTTTCTCAGCACAGAGTTTACACCTGCTACTTTGGGGGTTCTGGGATCTTAATCCACATACAATCCTGGAGGGAATGTGGGATGACAGCAGTGGAGGATGAGGACAATTGCTATCAGGTGAGGTCACTGCAAATCATCAGGGTAGGCAGAACTTCTGTCACTAGACAGCCAAAGCACTTTTCCTGCTCTTAAAGAGACTTTTTGTGATTTGTGGGTTAAAGTCCTTATATTCATCATAATTCATCCAAATGCCCCATTCCACTTTTGGGAGTCCTAGTCAATCCCTTAAATTTTGTGAGATCTGGCAGGGCTGATAAATCCATTTATGTTACAATTTAAGCAACCTGTAAGAGAAGTTTCTGCTCTGCTTTTCAGTTTCAGCAGCTCAACCTGTATCTTCAAGAGCTATGATGAGATTCTTTTAGGATAAACATGGGAACTTGCTTTCTTTCTTATTACTTAAGCTAAGAATTTAAAACTTTGAACTTACTTTTTTTTAAATTAAAAATCTCCAATGCTGTCAGAATAGCCACCCCTCTCCACATTTTGTATTACTCAGCCTCATCATAACAATATGTCTCAGCAGCCAGCTGGTCTGCAAGAGGTGGCCTTTTTAAAATTTTTAATTTATTTTTTAGGCTTATTTATTTATCTTGAGAGAGGTAGAGAGAGCACAAGCATGGAAGGGACAGAGAGGTGGCAGGGGGTGGGGAGAAGAGAGAATCCCAAACAAGCTGTCAGCACAGAGCCTGATACTCAAACTCGCAAACTGCAAGATCATGACCTGAGCCCAAATCAAGAGTTGGATGCTTAACTGACTGAGCCATCCAGGCGCCCCTAGAGATGGCCTTCAATGAGCATTCTGTTCCAGGGATTTACAGAATAATAATTTATGCAACTATTTAGGCACACATCTGTGGATAGTGCCCCATTTCCCGAATTTCAAAACAACCAAGTCAAATAAACCAATTCTGTGAGTCATTTTCCTGCAACTTCTCCAGTTAACTAATACTCTCTCAGGCAAAGTTCTAGGTATTTTAAACAGAGAGGGATTTAATTCAGGTAATTTGGTGGCCAAATATCACTAGAAGTGTTCAGTTAAAGGACAGTTAAAAAAGAATCACTAAACCTTGATTTAAAGGCTAAATTATTTTAGCTGCAATCCAGAAGTTGCAATCCAGCTGCTAGCTGGATTGTTAGCATTGTTAGCAATGTTGCTACCTGCACAATTACCTTTTGTTCATGACACTGGTAACTAGATACCAGAACAGGAAGCTTTACAGACGCTCATGCATTTTAGAACCTGTTTAAGAACTGTAGAGAGATGACTTCTATTTCTGTTCCTGCCTGTTCCCTTCCTTGCATACATCTCAATGGCAAACACTAAATTGTACCCAGCACTTTAGCCACGAAAGGGTATAAGAAAAGACCTTTTAGGCCTTGCAGCACAGGGTGGGTGGTACATGGGAGGGTTTTGTTTTCCTCAGCCTTTTTGATATACCTTACATAGTTTAGTTTTTTCTTTCTATTTTTCTTTTTCTTTTTTTAATGTTTATTTATTTTTGAGAGAGAGAGAGAGAGCAAGTGTGAGCAGGGGAGGGGCAGAGAGAAAGAGAGGATCCGAAGTAGGCTCCAAGCTGTGAGCACAGCTGGATGTGGGGCTTGAACTCACCACTGGGAGACCATGACTTGAGTCTAAATCAAGAGTAGGCCACTTAAAGGGCTGAGCCACCCAGACACCCCAATTTTTTTCTTAAAGAACTTCTCTTGCTTTCCATATAATGATATTTTTTCCCTTTTTTTTCTTTTCTCCTCATGCATTGCCTTCTGTCTTTAAGGGCCCTTTTCTGAATGAAGAAAAATGGTAACAGATGGATAGGTCCATTATCTCTGATATGAAAGCCCAGAAGACTTCTCTGAATAGGTGCCATTTAAATGAAAACTAGAATTCTCTCTGTGTGCGTGTGCATGTGGAAGTTTAGAAAGGTGGGGTAGTTTTTAGGCATAACACCAACTTTTTTTGTTGTTTTTCCTTCTTTTCTCTCTTCTTTCTCTTCTGTGGCCCCCGTGGAGACCATATGCTGAAGGTGACACCATCACAAGAGGAAATTCCTTGGCATCCTTGTGTAACTTCGTCAGAGGAGGCCACACAAAAGAAAGCAACCCTATTATGAAGAACTGGACTGATTGTTGTATGAAAATCAAATAATTTTCACATTGTTTTAAGCCACAAAACAAAAGAGAACATTTGGCCTGCGGGTTCCATGAAGATTTGGGGTTTATCAGAAAGTAGTGCTAGATGGAGAGAAGAAAAATGCAGGCATGTCCTAGAAAGGAATTATCAGGATGGACGATGAATTTTAGGTTGGATAAGAACAGATGGCATTGAGGGGCACCTGGGTGGCTCAGTTGTTAAGCGTCCCACTCTTGACATCAGCTCAGGGCATGGTTTCACAGTTCATGAGTTTGAGCCCGGCATCGGGTTCGGAGCTGATAGCATGGAGCCTGTGTGAGATTCTCCCTCTCTCCCTTTCTCTCTGCCCCTCCTCCACTGTCTCTCTCTCTCTCAAAATAAATAAACTTAAAAAAAGAACAGAAGGAATTGATAGGTGGTTAGAAGGTGCTAGTTTCCATATATTTACAACATTGACAAGTACAAAGATTGTGAAGCTATTTGAACAGGGGAGAAAAGTATGGAATGTTATTGTATTTATTTCCTTATTTTTAATTTTTTTAACGTTTATTCATTTTTGAGCGATGGAGAGGGATAGAGTGCAAGCAGGGGTGGGGCAGGGAAAGGGAGACACAGAATCCGAAGCAGTCTCCAGGCTCTGAGCTGTCAGCACAGAGCCAGAGGTGGGGCTCGAAATGTGAGATCATGACTTGAGCAAAATGCTTAACCTGACTGAGCCACCCAGGCACCCCTGGAATGCTATTTTAAGGTGTATTTTTGATAACAAGAATTGATGGGATGTTCGTTTCCTTGTGATCTCAAGATGGAGGGTGTGATCATAGAAGTGAAAGACTGAGGAGATAAAAGGTCAATAAACTGAGAGGCCAAAGGTGTGTGGAGCACCGTTTGAAAGACATTTAATTTACCCATTGCAATATTTTAAATATTCTAGTTTTGTTAATAGATGAGGCCAAAACTGCAGAAAACTGGAACTGCAGTACTGGAATTCTCTGGACCCTTTTCTCTTTACACTTTACAGCATTCTCTTTGGTGAGACAAAGACAGTGTTGCATATAAAAACATGGCTTATTGGTGTCAGACTGTTCGCCTTCTGTTTCTGGTTTAATCACTCACTTGTTAGGGGGCTTGGCAGCTGGCTCACTCTTAAAAACTAATTTTTTTTTCTGATGAAAAAGAAAATCTGAAGATTAAATAAAGTCAATGGTTTTGAATGTCTTGGCTATTAAATTATTTTCATTATTGTGAAATATGGCTTGTAATTTTGCTTGATGACCTGGCATTAAAATTCACTACAAAGGGGCGCCTGGCTGGCTCAGTTAGGTTAAGTGTCTGACTGTTTGGTTTTGGCTCAAGTTATGATCTCATGGCTGCGTGGGTTCAGGCCCTGCATCCGGCTCTGTGCTGGCAGCACAAAGCTTGCTTGGGATTCTTTCTTCTCTCCCTTCTCTGTCTGCACCTCCCCCGCTCGTGCTATCTCTGTCTCTCAAAATAAACAAACTTAAAAAAAAATACTCACTACTAAACTTACTGTAGGGACATTGGCGAGGACAATATCCAAGATATCATTTCTTGTTACCCACATAACTCCTTATTTTACACACACAAAAAAACCCAAAACAAAAACAGAAAAAGCCTTCCAGATTGATATGCCAGGAGAAATTTGCCTCCATGGAGAAGCTGTTTGTGTATTTTCAAATTCCCTACAACCCATGTTAATGGAAGATTAATCCCTTTTATCTTAGGTGCCTAGGTATTTAGAGTCAAAAGTAAGGCTTAACTTCAATACAGGGAAGAGTTCTGTGAATACCATAACCATACCCTCTTCCCTGCACTAATTATAACATTTTAATTTACATTTAACATTTGTTCATTTTTTATTTTATAAGTCACCTCAGTCCCTTTACATGTGTATGTGTGTGTCAGGGTAAATTCCTCAATATCCTCAATTCTGAAACCACAAACTGTTGAAGAAAAACAGAGGTCTAGAAGAAGATTTCTACCGCTATAGAGAGGTGTTTTTGTTTTTGTTTTCCTTCTAATAGTGAAGGGTTTCCCATTTTGGAACGAGGATGAAGCAATTCTTTTGTGAAGTATGGCCTGAGGCTGTGTTCCAATATACCCTTTTCTACAAGGCTTATTTTGATATAAAAGGTTAGTTGTGCGTCATCTATTGGCTTTACATTGCAACTGCTAGAGTCTAAGGAGAGCTTTAGAGCTCTTTCCTCAGTTACATTTATGTGGATAGGTTAGTGGTAAAGTGAAATCAAAAAGGTGAGGTATTATTACCTACTATACCATTGAATCAAACAGATACCATTTTAATAATGTCCTATTTCCATACCTGCCAAATGAAGCTTGCTGCACTGTGGCTGAGACACCACATTAAGTAGGACAACTCTGGGCCTCTTTGAGAAATTGCTCAGAGTTTAAATGTTTCTTATTTTTCATACCGGCAAATGATTTCATCTTTGACCTGTAATTTGACATTCTAAGCATAGGATGTTCTGTGTTTTAGTATCAAGTGTGATTAAGCCAGTTGGATTTCATCCAATCTCCTACTTATGTTGACACAGGGAAGGCTGAAGATACATCATTGAATTTCAACCCTACATAACTTTCAACGAAGGCAAATACACAAGAAACAAATGAGGAAAGTGCAGTTGCTCTTAGTCCTGACAATAGCTCTGCTAAGTCTGGAACATGATAAACCACATAGCATGCTCATAAACAGCTCTTTTCTGGATAGATTTATATTTAATTTTAGGAGATACTTGTTGTGTAACTACTGTGTGGAAAACGCTAGGTTCTTAAAAGACAGGAAATGAAAACAAAATTGCTCAGGCTTTAAGGAGTAGCTCTTGATTGCAGGGTATGGACCAAGTTTCAGAGAAAAAAAAAATGTGTTCCTTATAATGTGTACCCAATGAAATAGCTTTTTGGAAATTTATAAGTAACAGAAAACTACAGGTATATAACACTTGGCACTAAGTTAACTTTAGAAAATAAGAGGTCTGGGGCTGAGGAAGCCTATGTCAGGTCCAAATTCCCAACTCATTTGCTTGATATTTGAGTTCTCCAAAGTTTGCCCCTATTTTATATTATTCAATCTGATTTTCCACTGTGCTTACACACAGCTTCTGCTTTATTTAGGCTGATATCATTTGATTTACTTTCTAAAAATGTGTTGAAATCAAAGAATTAAATAAATTCTGAGGTATTCCATGTTCATTGATAGGAAGACTCAATATTAGGATTCCAGTTCTTCCCAACTCAATCTATAATTTATTGCAAGCCCAATAAAAATCCTAGCAAGTTATTTTTTTTAGATATTAACAAACTGATTCTAAAGTTTAAACGGAGAGGTAGAGAATCCAGAATAGCCAACTTGGTGTTGAAAGAGAACAAAGTTGGAAGACTACTATTTAACTTCAAGACATACTATAAAGCTACTGTAATTAAGGCAGCCTGGTGTTAGCAAAGGAATATACAAATAGATCAATGAAATGGAATAGAGAGTCCAGAAACAGACCTCCATAAATATAGTCATCTGATCTTTGACAAAGGAGCACAAGCAATACAATGGAGAAATAAAATCTTTTTAGCAAAAGATTCTGGAATCATTAGACATCCATATTTAAAAAAAAAGGAATGTAGACATAGATATTACAACTTTCATAAAAATTAACTCAAAATTACAGACCTAAATGAAAAGGCAAAATTATAAAACTAGAAGATGACATAGGAGAAAGCCTAGTTGACTGTGTTTGGTGATGACTTTTGAGATATAACACCAAAGACAAGATCCAGGAAGGCAGAATTGATAAGCTGGACTTCATTAAAATTAAACATTTCTGGTGTGTGAAATATATTGTCGAGGGAATGAAAAGACTCATTGCTGACTGGGGGAAAATATTTACAAAAGACACATTTTTTGAAAGGCTATTACTCAAAATATACAAGAAGCTCTTTAAACTCAACAATAAGAAAATAATTAACTCAATTAACAATTAGGCAAAAACTTTAACAAACACTTCAATGAAAAAGATGTACTGATACTATATAAGTATATGAAAAGATGCTGCACATCATACATCTATCACCCGAGAAATGCAAATTAAAACAACAGTGTGATACCACTACATTCCTATCTGAATGGCCAAAAACCAGAACAGTGAAAACACCAAATGCTGGCAAAGATGTGGAAAAGGAACTCTCTTCATCGCTGGTGGAAATGCAAATGGCATAGCCAGCTTGGAAAGATACTTTGGCAGTTTCTTACAAAACTAAATATACTTTCAATATGATCCAGCAGTAGTGCTTCTTGGTATTTACTCAAAGAAGTTGAAAATTTATGTCCACACAAAAACCTGTACAAGGATGTTTATAGCAACTTATTCATCATGGCCAAAACTTGGAAGCAACCAAGACAACCTCAGTAAGTGAATGGGTAAATAAACTGTGATATATCCAGTCAATTCATATAGTCCAAGAGTGTGATTTAGCACTAAAAAGAAGAGCTATCGAATTGTAGAAAAAAACATGGAAGGACGTTAAATATCTATCACTAAGTGAAAGAAGCAAACTAGAAAGGCCACAAACTACATGATTCTATTTGACATTCTGGAAAAAGCCAAACTATGGAGAAGGTAAAAAGATTAGTGGTTTCCAGGGACAAGGGTGGAAGAAGGGATACATAGGCAAAGCACAGAAGATTTTCAGGGTGGTAAAATTATTCTGTATGATACTATCATAGTGGATACATGTCACTATACATTTATAAAAGGCCATAGAATGTACAACACCAAGACTTAACCTAGTAAACTATGGAATTCGGGTAATGACATACCAATATAGGTTGTTCAATTGTAGCACATGTACAAACTCTAGTACAGGGCATTGATAGTGCTGGAGGCTGGGAGTGTGTGGGGCACTCTCTGTATTTTATGTTAGATTTTGCTGTGGACCTAAAGCCATTCTAGAAAAATAATGTCTATTTAAAAAGAAAAGGATACAATAGCAAAATAAGCAAAGTAATAAAAGAAGATGATAAATATGTAAGAAGAAATTCATGAACTGGGAAACATTCAATTGAGAAAACTAAGAAAGCCAAAAATTGGTTCTGTATGAAACCTAATTAACCCATTATAGCAGAAATACAAAATATCAGTGTAAGTAATGCTGAAGAAGAGTTATACTGACTGACAGTCATTGCAAATAGAAGGCAAGACTATTAAAAGCGAGCTTACATGAATAAATTAAAAAATTTAGATGAAATGGACAATTCCTAGAGAAGTACAACTTAGCAGAATTATCATAATGAAGATAATTTTTTAAAATAAATCCTATTCTTTGAAGAAAATTTAATCCATAATGAAAAGCTTTTCCTCAAAGAAATTCCTAACCCACATACTTTTCAGTTTTGGTGGTGTCTGTTAAGATACTCTTAAGCTCAGGAAATCTTTCCTCAGTTGTATCCACTCTATCAATAATTCCACCAAAGGCATTCTTCATTTCTCTTGCTATTGTTTTCTTTATCTCTAGCATTTCTGTTTGGTTCTTTGTTAGAATTTCCATCTCTTTGCTTACCTTGTCTGTCTGTTATTCCTTATTGTACTTTATCCACTGGACCCAACTTAAATTCTTTTATTTTTTCTTATTTTTTTTAAGTTTATTTGTTTATTTTGAGAGAGAGAGAGAGAGAGAGAGAGAGACGGAGAGAGAGAATCTCAAGCAGGCTCCACATGGTCAGTGTGGAGCCAGGCTCAGGGCTTGAACCGATGAGCAATGAGATCATGACCTGAGCTGAAAACAGGAGTCAGATGCTTAACTGACTGAATCACCCATGAGCCCCCCCACCCCCTTCACATTGTTTTAAATTGCTGGTCTGATAATTCCCACATCCATGCCATATCTTAGTCTCATTCTGACGCTTGCCATTTCTCTTTAAACTTTGGTGTTTGATTTTTGGTATGTCTTGTAATTTTATCTTAATAGCTAAACATGATGTACTGAGTAAAAAGAACTGTTGTAATTAGGCCCTTTGTGGAAAGGGATGGGAAGTGTTCCATAGTCTTATAAGTAGGTCTCAGTCTTTTTATTTTTTTATTTTTTCAAGTTTATGTGTTTTGAGAGAAAAGGAGAGAAAGAGAGAGAGAGAGAGAGAGAGAGAGAGAGAGAGAGAGTGAGTTCAGGCCAGGGGCAGAGTGAGGGAGAGAGAGAATCCCAAGCAGGCTCCATATTGTCAGTGCAGACGTGGGGCTTGAACCCATGAATTGTGAGATCATGATTTGAGCCAAAACTAAGAGTCAGATGCTTAACTGACTGAGCCACCCAGGTACCCCGATCTCAGTCTTTCAGTGACCCTGAACCACTGAACTGTGAACTTCACACATGCTTCTCAGTTTTTGTCTCCCTTCTTTGGGACAGGGTGGCTAGAATGGACTGGCATTGGGCATATCCCTTCTTCCATATGGAAGGAGTGGGGGCAGGAGTCAGGTTTTCTCTTCCCTCGGGTCAATTAAGTTTTGATTAATCCCAGGAGGTTAGTCTGTAGTGAAATAGTTTCACCTGATGGCAGACATTTTAAAGGATACAATGCTCTGCTGTATTTCAACAGATTCCACTCTCCCCCTGTGAGAAGCACAAGAGGATTTTTCTCCACTTTTCCCTGTAAAAACCTGGTCCAGCTCCAGGAGGAAAGACACCTAAATGTGTGAATCCCCTTGTATTAATGGCCACAGACAGCCTTTTTATTTCAGTGTCCTGTTTTCCCTTTTTACAGACAACCGGAGATGCAGGTAAGTTTTGTTTCCTATTTCTTTTATATGAAGGATTTCCTTTAGTGTGTTGTAGTAAATAGTATCAAATTCTGTTTTTGTCTGTAGAAGTTGTTATTTAGCTTTCCTTTTTGAAAAATATTTTTACTTGTTACAGATTTCTTGGGTTGAAGGTTTTCTTTCAGAACTTGAAAGATGCCATTCAGTTGTCTCTTGGCTTGCATGAAAATTGAGCTGAGTTGTGAGTTTCATTGTAGCTGTCCTTACCCTTCTTTTTCTAATTCAAATTCCTTTAGTGTTACCTATGCATCGGGTACAAGTTACATTGGCAGAAGGATTTTTCTCCCTGTTCGTCTTCTGTGATTACATTCACACATCCCCTATGTGCTTCCACATCAGACTGGGTCTCCATGCCCTCACCCTAGGAACAGACAGCAGCAACTTGCTAGGGGGTGCAGGAGACTGGTGGTGGGGACAGGGAGGGCATTCTCTGTTGTTCTGGTTCAGTTTTGTCTTAGTTTGTCTTGGTGTTCCTTGTTCTTGGGGATGGGGCTTTCTCTGTGATCCTGTTAGATGCTCCTGCCAGATGTAGGATACCTCTAATAGCCAGGGTCTGAAGAGCCTCTAACCCTCCTTTCAAGGTTAGGAAGTTTTGCTTTTGTTTTGTCTTGTTTTTTAATTTCTTCCCTATCTGCGGCTATTTGGTCCCCCCCACCCCACCCCACCCCACCCCACCCCAACCCAACCAATGGCTTAAGAATTTTGTTTGTTTGTTTTGTTTTTCCTGTAGAGGAGAGTTTCCAGGTAGAACTCTGCTTTCCTGCAGTGGCTGCTGCTTTTCTTGTTGAGGCTTGCACCACAAACAGGGCCTTGTGCAGTCTCTCACCCTTGCCACAATTGTCCTTTTTACCTTGTGGGGAAAACTCCCCGACTGAGTATAAAACCCCTGGAGTCTGTGGCTCTCAGGAGTTCTATAGTCTCAAACTATCTCCTACTTGCACTTTACCAATTTATTTACAAACTTGAGCTGAGATTTTCTTAATGGCTTGTAGGACAGCCCAGTTTTCCTCCTGTCCTGCCCCAGACAATCACCACTCACATTTCCTTGAAGGTACCTTTCCTTAAGTTGTAGCCTATTTGTTTCCCTTGTGATCTCAGCTATCTGGTTATCTAACAACAAAGTATAACTTTGTAGACTGTTTGTCTTTTTCTTGTTGTCTGAGAGGGAGCAACGTTCTTTCTCCCTTTCTTTATACCAATTAGAAGTCAAATCTTTCTGGGGAAGGGTGTTCAGGTGAAAACCATTAAATCTGCTGCCTGCTTCCTATTGCAGAGTTGCTCACACTTGTGTTGGGCTATTGGGATTATTACTTCTATTACCAATTGTGTTGGCATCCCCCTTTGAAAACTTTGTTTTTAAAAAGGCCAGAGCAGAATTTTTCTATGACCAAAGTATGTATGTAACATATTGTAAATGTGATGCCTCTGGCATATCATTGGTAAACTGTAGGCTTTGCATTGCTATTTATTTAATTTTTTTACTAGTAGAGTTAACAGATTAAACGGATGTTGATAAATATATACACAGAAATATCAGAAATTAGGAAAATGACTATTTTAACAATCTCACAGTAAGCTTATTTTATTACCTGTTCTTTAAAAATTTTGGAAAGTTTTATTTATCTTTGGAACACTGCAATATTTTAGTACAGGGCTTCCTTAGACAATCAAGCACTTAATTTTAGTACCTCAGAATTCTTAATTCTCGTGTATTACATCATTTCTATTAAATTTCATTTCATCACTCTTCCCATTATCCCATCTTATTTAACAGTGTGAAAACTACTTCTAAGTACAGTGTAAATAAAAGATATTAATATACTCTTGACTTGCAATGAATAGGGTAGTAATCTAATGCACTCAGAAAAATGTTTTTTCAAAGCGGTTATGAGTAATAGATAAGAAGTGTTCTGTATTTACTCAGATCAAAAAGCTAGAAGCAGAGTGACACTGCAAAATATAAATAATGGTTGTTTATCATGAATGTGTTAGGGCCTGACATTATCTTCTTATACTGTCATTGTCAATAACTGGATGAAAAACCGGGAGTAATGTAAAATCAGTTTAACCATGTGGCCTTTATTTTTGAGTTAGATGTTCATTAATTCCATAAAAGTTCATTGAGCGGCTATTATATGGCACGTGCTGGATTGGATTAAAGGAACTGTGGATTTAGCATCAGGCATCAGAAAGAATGAAATCTTGCCATTTACAACTGATGTGGATGGAGCAAGAAGGTATTATGCTAAGTGAGATAAGTCAAAGAGAGAAAGACAAATACTATATGATTTCACTCGTGGAATTGAAGAAACAAAACAGAGGAACATACAGGAGGAGGGGGGCGGGAGAGAGGGGAAACAAACCATAAGAGACTCTTAACTATAAAGAACAAGCAGGGTTGATGGAGGGATGTGGGTGGGGGATGGCTAGATGGGTGGCGGGTATTAAGGAGGGCACTTGTGATGAGCACTGGGTGTTGTATGTAAGTGATGAATCACTGAATTCTACTCTTGAAACTAATATTGCACTGTATGTTGGCTAACTACAATTTAAACAACAACAACAAAAAAGAACAAGCCCTGCTTTATGTATAACTCTCCACCTTTTTCAACAGAATTATAAGTACTTATTGCACCTTTTATGTTAATCTTCCTGATAAGATCTTCAGTGGGTGGCTTCAGGTTGCATATTGTTAATAAGTTTTAGGAGTTGACTGCAAATTCAACCATGATGTCATTTCTCTATCACACATAATGCTTTTTGTTTTTATTTGAACAATTTATATGTATATATATATATATATATATATATATATATATATATATGTATTTTCATGAGGGTTGTCAATAAAACTGAAGAATTAAGATAGAACACAAAACATTTGGTTCTAATTTAAGGGAAGTTTGCAAAGTGTCGTTCACTGATTTTTCTTTTTTTGGATGTAAGATACCGGTGTGTCTCAGCACTCTTTATGCATGAGATGATACTAGGTTCTTGGCAGTCTTAGCAACGTAAGGAACAGGAATTTCTTTACCAAGTCTAGAATTAAGGTTGCATTTACACTGTATTGGTTATTGGTTGTCCTGTGGTGCACTGGAGCCAGATCTTGTTGGCTTTGTGAAAGCCAATTGTTAAATTTTCAGGAGTTTGGAGACCATTGGTTTTTTAAACAGTTCGTGGCTTAAAATCTGACACAGTGGAGTATTTTATGAAAATGGAGGCATTTTATTGTGTTTGGGGGTCCCCAATACCATCCCCATGTTAAGACATTTCCTAAAATGACTCATGAGACTTAACTCTTAGGAGTAAAGCTATATTACCTAGAAGTAGTTAGGTTAGGGCTAGATCATAATGGAAAAAGAGGAAAGTAGAGTGTGGATAAATCCTCTGCAGGCTTCCTTAATGTCTGTTCCCCTCATGAAGTGTTACACGGAGCTCACTACTCCCCAGCTATGAAAAGGCAGCATCATGCATGCAATGTGTTTTTTGTGTTGTTTTTGTTTGGGTTCTCTGGAAGCTGGTGAGAGACAAATGGCCAAGGTTTTTACTGGGAGCTGGTCACCTAGGCACCCTCTGCCAAGCACATATCAAAATCCCAGACTCCCAGAAGGAAAGCAGATATAGAATAAAGCACATTCTCTACACAGTCTAGACACAATATACCACTCTATCATTTGGGGAATGGTAGAAGTTCTCTTAGCACAAGTTCCCAGACACCATCCAAAGATCGAACTCGAAAGTAGGGCTTCTAAGAATAGCAGTCTCCAGCGAACTACCTTAACATTTCCCCATACAATTAACTTTTTCATAACCTAATTGTAAAAATCTTAAATGCTAGTTACAGTCAAGTTTCTAATGATCTATGTACGTGTATTATAATAACCAGGTTAGAATAATTATTCAGATGCCACTAACCAGGCTATCTTACCTTCAGCATTCTACTTCAGTTCTGATAACTAGATCTCTCTACTGCCTCCTTTGTGCTCATCCCATTATTCATTTTATGCATTTGCTCCTTCAATAAACATTCACTGTTCTATATACCATCAACATAACTCAAAATATATAGCACAGAATAGTATAAAAGTTTTTCTGTAAAGGAACTTCTACTTGCGTGTGGTGAGTATGTGTAATCAGAGTCCAGGGATTGTCAACTTAGGCTAAATACTAGGAAAACAATGTAAGGGGGATAGAGAGTGACAGCAGAATTTGAACTAGTTTATATGTTGTTTTCAAGAAAGGACTCTCTGGTAGGGGACATTTGAACAGAGAAGCGAAAGAAATCAGGGTATCAATTACACAGATACTGAAAGAAATTCCTTCCAAACAGAATCCCATGTTCCAGAGGCAGGAAGTGATAGAACAGGACAAGTAAACAAGATAGAGAGTTAGCTAATAGATGACCCCAAAGAGTCAGGACAAGAATGGAAAACTGATATTTGAGTGACTTGTAGTTCCTGTTAACATCTTTACTTTCCCTTCTGAATGAGAAGGGATCTGGAGGGATTTTGGTAAGAGGAGTGCTATGATCTTATGGACATTTAAGAAGTCGGAGCAAAGAATAGGTTTAACGGGCAAGGGTGGAAGCAGAGAGAGTATTAGTATATTAAAAATAATCCAGGAGAGAAAAAAAAAAGATGTTGGTGAGGACCAGAATAGTAACAATGGGTAGAAATGGTAAAAAGATTTGGGCTGGGTATGTTTTGATATCAGGGCCACTAAGAACAGGACAGAACAAAGAGTATCTTCTTTTGGATGGTACTTTAAGATTTGTGGTCTGAGTAACTGGACGGGAGGTGTTGATATTAACTGAAATGAGGAAAACTGAGAAAGAAGCATGGTTGGAGCAGGTATCCAGAATTGATGTATGGCTGTGTTCTGTTTGGGATATGTATGTGATGACTAAGTGAAGCTGCTGAGTACAGAGTTGGATATACAAGTCTGAAGATAAGAACTTGGGAGGCACGGGGAGCCTGGGTGGCTCAGTGGCTTGAGTGTGCAACTTCCGCTCAGGTCGTGATCTCTCACACTGTGAGTTTGAGCGTTGGGCTCTGTGCTGACAGCTCAGAGCCTGGGGCCTGCTTTGGATTCTGTGTCTCCTTCTCTCTCTGTCCCTCTGCCTCTCATGCTCTGTCTGTCTGTCTGTCTCTCTTTCAAAAATAAACATGAAAACAAACAAACAAAAACCTTGGGAGTTGGGGCACCTGGGTGGCCCAGTGGGTTAAGCTGCTGACTTTTGATTTCGATTCAGGTCATGATCTCATGGTTTGTGAGTTCGAGCCCTGTATCTGGCTCTGTGATCACAGATCCTCTGTCTCCCTCTTTCTTCTCCTCTCCCTCTGCCCCTTCCCTTTCTCCAATATAAATAAATGTTTAAAAAAAATTAAAGAAAACTTTGGGAGCCAACAAGTTAAAGATGATATTTAAAGCTATGGGAATGGAAGCTATCACAACACGTAGGAAAAAAACTGTTACGAGGGCAAAGTCATGGGGCATTTTAATTGTTATAAGTCTGGAAGATGAATGGATATCTGAAGAGGAAGCTGAAAGTAGTTAATGAAGTAAAAGAACCAAGAGCAAGTGGTGTCCAGAATCAATATGAAGAACATCTTTCAAGAAGGAGGAAGTAATGGGGCACCTGAGTGGCTCAGTTGATTCATTGTCCAACTCTTGGTACCACTCAGGTCTTGATCTTGTGGTTGGGAGAAGGAGCCCTGTGTCAGGCTCTGTGCTGAGCATGGGGCCTGCTTAAAGCTCCCCCTCTCCCCCTCTCCCCCTCTCCCCCTCAAAATAAATATCAAAAAAAAGTGATCCACAGTATCAAATGTTGATGACTGTTTGCATTAGATGAAGTTTGAGAATTGACTAAATTTGTTAAAATGGATGCTCCTGGTGATACAGCCAAGAGCAAATGATATAAATTATATTATCCTAATGATATGTTAGTATGGGTTCAAGAGAGAATAGGAGAAATGAAAAAATGGCCTGTGAGTACAGATGGTAGTTTGAGAAGAATTGGAGGGGTCAAGAGAATCTTTTCATAGATAGTAATATAGCATATTTGATTATCATAAAAATTATTCAAGAGAGAAAAAACTGATAATGCACAAAGAGCACAGTATCCTGATTAAGTGAGATAGGATGAAATCTAGTGCATAATTGGAGGGATTCACTTTGGGTAGGAATACTGATACAAGCAACAGCAGGAGAGAAAGCCGAGTATATGAGAAAAAAAGTATGTGGGTTGATGAATGGCAGATTAGGTGATTCCGAATGCTTTTGTCAGTGAAATATATTGAAAAGAAGGAATGCCCTAGAGCGGGGAAGGTGGGGCAGTAGGAGGAAAGGTTTTGGTAATTTGATGAGAGCAGAGAATGGATACACTAGTTATCCAGAAGGGCAAGTGACTGAATGGACTAAGGAAATACAATGTAATTGAAACGAAGAACAGATTTTGCCTGAGATTTATGGTGAGGATTTAAGTTAATGAATCAGTTCAGGTCCTTCAGGAAGAGGATGTCAAGTTGGCATTAGACATGCAAGAAATTTTAGGGGGAAATGCCTGTGAAAGGTAGAGGGGAGAGTCAAGCATAGGTGAGAAGAATCTTCAGATGGTGATGCAGGTCTGATGGCTGTGAAATGAAAGACAGGAAAAGTAGGTAAGAGCTTCAGACTGCAGTGCAGATCTAAGCATGTCCTGGCCAGGCCAATGTGAGTTCCCCCAGCGATGATGGACTGCTGGGAGGGTCCCGTATAGGCAGCAATCTAATTATTGGCTGGAGGTGTCCTAGGAGGAGCTCAGCTTTGGATGAGAGTCTTAGAGAAGTGGTTGGTGCTGCCACTGCGGGTGTGCAGTCAACTGTGCTCACTGCAGCAAGTTCTCCTGAAGGGAGACCCGAGCTATGTGTGTGCATGGCTGGCATGTGCGACGTGGCCATACATTTTAGTCCAGCAATGTTTAGATACTCTGATGCATTTGAGGAAAAAGTGGAATGTTATATTTAAATAGATCTGAGAATTTCTGAGGTCATAATATGAAGGGAAAGAGGAATAATAACAAAAGTGAAGTATAAGCAAGCAGGTAAAGAAACATAGATTTTAAGCTGGTTATGGAAATGAATACCCCAGGGTGCTATAGTTCTACCTATGCAAACAAACTAAAAGTCCTCTTATGAAGGTAAAAATATTTAATTCTTTAACTTTCTTTGCAAATTTGATTATAAAAATATAAAAGACATAATGTCATATGCATGTATTTAGAGAGAAAAATTTTCGAATGTTATCAGTTTAATCATACACCTATGACTTAGATGTGAAAGATCAGAATTTGTTGCTTCCTAGGTAGATATAAAATTTCTATATGTTCCTTATATTCTTAACCACACTGAGTTAGGTTTTAATTTTATATATCCATTGTAACATTGGTCTCAAATTCCATTGAACTGCTTCATCATGTGCTCAAATGAAGAGGAGAGATTAAATGCATGGGGCTTGTGATATTGGGAGATGATACATAGTTTTACAAAGCACTATCTTGCTGTGAGAATTTGAAGGACACTTTGGACTTTAGGGAATTTAAGGTTTATTGGCTGGCTTTAGAATTTAACCCCAGTCACAGCTATGCTCAATACCTGCATGGACTCCCTCTTAACTTTCCTCTGCTTGTCTGTTTAGAGACTCTACACCCTGAATGAATGTTGTAAAATTAGAAAATCCCTATTCATGGGGTGCCTGGGTGGCTCAGTTGGTTAAGCATTTGACTTTGACTCAGGTCATGATCTCAAGGTTCATGAGTTTGAGCCCTGCATTGGGCTCTCTGCTGTCAGGGCAGAGCCTGCTTCAGATCCTCTCTCTCTGTTCCTCCCCTGCTTGCTGTCTCTGTCTCTCTTTCTCAAAAATAAACTTTTAAAACAAAGAAAATCCCTAGTCATCTGTGACTTTGCTCACCAGATGCTATTTTTTTAAGTTTGTTTTATTTATTTTGAGAGAAATAGCAATGGGGGTGGGCAGAGAGGGAGAGAGAGAGAATCCCAGGCAGTCTCCATGCTGTTAGCACAGAGCCCAATGCGGCTTGAACTGTGAGATCATGACTTGAGCTGAAATAAAGAGTTGTTTGCTTACCAACTGAGCCACCCCCGTGTCACTACTTTTTTTTTTTTTTTTTTTTTTTTTTTTTTTTTTTTAATTTTCGAGAGCACACATGCACACACAGAGAGAGAGAATCTTAAGCAGGCTCCATGCTCCGTGGAGAGCCCAGTGCAGGGCTTGATCCTATGACCCTGGGATCATGACCCAAGCCTAAATCAAGCCATCACCCTTAATTCTCAACCTACTGAGCCACTGAGCTGCCCCAATATACTAAATTCTAACTGCAAGAGTGGAATTTACTCCCATCTGTCATGAAGTCCCTCCCCCCAGTTCTTTTCATACTTCAGGCAGGTCTAGTTTCAGGTCTGAATCTTCAGGAAATCTTATAATACTCCAGATAACAAAGGCTGGCTATATCAGGTATATTAATAAGTGAAGAATAATTTCAATCATGACCACTGTCATTATTAAGTGTGTGGAAGTAAGTCCTGTTCTGAAAGCCTTAAGAAATACTCACATTCAAACCTTACAACAATACTGTATTTTATTATTATTGTTATCTCTATTTGGAGATAAGAAAAGTGCAGGTAATGTAACTTGCTGAAATTTATACAACAAATTGTGGAGCCACAGAAAAACCAAGCTGACTTTTTAAAATCACTATTATATACCTTTAGTGCTCAACATAAGTGTCTGATAGTTCCCATTTTCAATACATCCACAGATTTATCTCCTTTTGAAGTTATTTATATTAATAGATAAAGAAACCATACTGTCTACTTACAGGAAGAATAATAATCCTATGTCTATACAAGGCCATCATTAGACACTTGTTGATTTCTTTCAGACCCTGAACACATGGCTTAGTGCTTACATTTATTGATGCTTCAGGGTAACTGTTTTTGGTTATAGCTATAATCATAACCCTCAAATAGAAGTGTATGTAATTTTTTTCCTTACAGTTTCAAGTCCTCTTTTTATCAGAATCATTGCTTTGGGCTTGAGGCTTTTCAGATCATAAAACTGGTCTCCTAAATCAGAAACAGAAAGGACTCTTCCACAGGATGATAGATGATTCCAGATGTGCATGTCAAAATAAAGCAATATCCTTGTTAAAGGATGATTTTACCTATTTCTCTTTCTTGACCTAAGAGTTGCTTTCCAAAAGCATATTGGAAAATTAATTACCTAAAATTGCAATGGCTAAAAAGCAAATTCAAATTTTAGTAAAGCCAATGACAGTTTTTTACTACTGGAGTAAACCAGTTACCTGTTGGAAACATTGTCCTGTTTCTTTAAAAGTTTTCTGTCCATCAATCGTAGCCTCTGTTTCTGAATGTTGTCGGGAAATGGGTTATAGCATTTAAGTCAAGGAGTTCATTTTAAATAGAGGATTTTATTTGGTAAAATTAAACCTAGCCTTTTTCTTGCTTTTCTTCTTAGTCTTTGCCACAACTGAGGGTCTGTTTTGCTTTACACAGAAGAATTTTATCCCACTGAATTAAACATAGTATATTATGAGTATTCGTTTCACTGGCAAACTGTTGAAAAATTCAAAGTGTCACATGAATGTTTCTGTTACATAGGAATCTACATAAAGCAATTTGAGCAAATCATGTTTGGCATAGTTTAGGAATTATTTTTTTAGAAACAACATAATAAACACCTTAAACTTAAATATTTATTATAGCATATATACTTTTTACAAACACCTTTAAATTTGATATGAATAGTCTAAGTAGGGAGAAATAACAATTAAATGGGGGGAAAACTTTAATATTTGTATTCTATGTCCCTTACATATGTACCTGCTCTTAAATTGGAAAAATAAGCAAAAAGGAAGATGGAATTGATAATTCATATAATACAGGCATACTCAAAAGTAACTGCACTGTTGGGAAGATAGTTTTACTTCCTATATACAATAAATTGTCAATAGGATCTCCCTTTATAGTCCTTCATAGGTGTTTCTTCCTTTACATTATTAATATCAACTTAGTCAGACTTTGATAGCATTGCATTGATAAAACTTCAACAGGCTTATGATTATATTTACTGCCACCAAACTCTTGCTACTTTCAAACTGCTCCCAGGTGGGTAGTTGAAACACACCCCATCCCTTGGTTGTCCCTGTTTTAAGTTCTTTATCCCTTAGTACTCTTACTTGATTGTTCTGTGCCCCATACGTGTCAGCAACACCAGGTTGCCTGTGGATAACCGCAGATATTCTGACCAGTTTACTTGTTACTGTTTAGCTGTTCCTCAAATGAGCCAAATGCTGCCTTTGCTTTTTGTCCAACATTGAGTGTATCCATTTTACTCCATAAAGTCTCACCCAGTTGATTTGTCTCTGTTATGATTTTCTCTGTTCTGAATTCCTAAACCCATCTTCGTTGAATAGTCCCAAAATAGACTCTAGCTTATATTGTTTCCTGGTCACTTGCTATATTCTCCAAGTAGGTTATCTTAAAATGTTCCTTAACAAGGCTTGTTGAACACTAAGAAACAAATAGATATTTAGTAATTATAAAACATTCTAATACAGGATCTACCACAGTAATAACACTTGTTAAAATCCAGTAGCATGTGGCTTAAATGTTTAAGAAGGTATCCACAATTTTTTGAAGACCATCTCCTTCTAGAATGATATACATGAAATTAGCTCCATCTTATTCTCAAGTTTCTTCCAGGTACAAATTGGCAAGACAGCATCCTGAATAAAACCTCAAAAAGGTTTAAACATCACATGTCTAAAATCTTACAAGCTGATTAAAATATTTTCAACAATAATTGTTAATTATGTTAATCAAATAAAAATATAGCTTTTATTTTTTTTTATGTTTTATATATAATGTGAGAACATGACAGTAAATTATGGACCTGCCCATTATTTTCTCTCAAAATATAGTATACATAAACACATGTATTCATAATTTCATGATATTTGCTTTGGTTTGTATTGGAAATAGATTTCCTTTGTAAAAAGTATAAAGTCAGTTTGAAAATAATATTGCCATACTCCAAGTTTGAAATGAAAGTAATGGCTTCCTTAAAAACAATAAATGCAAATTGGACAAGTAAAACCCAAAGGAGGAAATTTAATTTTGTTTAAAAATACATTTAAATGAGCCACTGTGGAAAATAGTATGGAGGTTCCTGAAAAAATTAACAATAGAAATACCATATACCCACTAATTCCACTACTAGGTATTTACCCAAAGAAAAACACTCTAATTGGAAAGCATATGTACACTATATATTCACTGCAACATTATTTATAAAAGCCAAGATATGGAAGCAACCTAAGTGTCCATTGATAGTTGAAGGGATAAATCACACACACACACACACACACACACACACACACACACTCACATGCACACGCAAATATTTCACAGCCATAACAAAAGATGAACTTGTGCCAATTCTAACAGCATGGATGGACCTAGAAGGTATTAGGTAAGTGAAGTCAGACTGGGAAAGACCAGTGCCATATGCTTTTATTCATGTGCGGAATGCTTAAATGAATAAACAAAAAGCAGAATCAGACCTATAAATACAGAGAACAAACATGACTGCTGGAGTGAGGGTGAGAGGGGGATGGGAGAAAGGGGTGAAGGTGAGTGGGAAGGTACAGGCTTCCAGTTATACATGAGAATAAAAGGACCAACATAGGATATATAGTCAATGATATTGTAATAGTGTTGTATGGTGACTGATGGTAGATACACTTGTGGTGAGCGCAGCATAATGTATAAACTTGCCAAATCACTATGCTGTACACCTTAAACTAATGTAACATTGTGTGCTGACTATACCCAAATAGAAATATATACGTATATTTTTAATGAGTAAATTGCTGGTATTTGACTTGAATGAGAAGTTGGTCTTCTGATCTGACTTGGACGTGGCAAAGCTCATGTCATCTTTAATATCCATTTGAACTTTTAAACGTTTCATTTTGGTGATAATAAAAGTTGGTGATCTGATAATAAAAGTTCAGAATCTGATTCTGAAACATGTCCAATCAGAATTTCTATAGTTTATGTCGCCAATAAGTTTAGCTTATGTTAAGGAATTCTTGATTTGTTTTTTTCAAGGTTGTCTCAGATTAATTTTAGATTAATTATTTTTCAAATAAATGAGGTCTGTGTGTGTGTGTGTGTGTGTGTGTGTGTAATGCAATGTGGCATTACTCATGCTACTTTAAAAGGAAAATATCTAAATCTATAATCTTAAAATGTTATGAGAATTAAACTTCAAAAATCCTGCAGTATTTTCTCTATTTTCAGACTTCTGCTTATTAAGAAACTGACAACACTGATTCCTAATTTTATCCCAGAGAAGTCCCTCTCCCAATCCTGCAGAGTTCAAGTAGTTATTTCTGTTAGATCTTAATACTAATGTTAATAAAGAGATTATTTGCCTCTTTCATTCTCATTTTTACTTAGTCACCTCAATATTTCCTTGGTAGCATCGACAATCAAAAGGATAGCAATAAAAGCTAAACCCATCAGGAGAATGGGCTTTCCAGAGATTTGTCTGTATGGTGATGGCATCAGATACAAACAATGAGAAGAAGTCAGGGTTTCATTGCCACCTGGTCTATTCATTTTTACAATAACCATTTTATCTGAAATATTGATAGATGACAAAAGCCATTAAAATACTTTTTACTGGCAACTCCTATACATCACTTTATAAAATCTTGTCCTTTCTGTGATTATAAAAGCTCAAACTTAAGACTTACGGAAGTGGTATCATGTAGTTTGGTTTAAGTCCAGCTTTTTTTTTTTTTTTTTGGCCCGCCTCTGTGGTCACACAATCATAAATGTGCAACCTCCTCTCTCACTCCTCCAGAATAAATTATTGATCAAACACACTGTCTTAAGTCCACTAACTTTGCACAAATCATTTCTGACACATTATAACATATGGTTTGCCTGAAATATACTTAATAAAATAGAATTTCTTTATGATCAAATGTACCCAAAAAATGTTCTGCTCATATGTCCATGTACTTACTTAAATTTCCGTTATCCCTATTTAAAGCTCACCTTTATTTTCTTACATTCTTCTTTTCTTACAAATATTTCCCATCAATGTCCTTATAAATACTCTTCTATTTTAGCCAAAGATTTTCTGAAGCATCAATAAAGATGACAGCTGAACCTTGTTTTGGAAGATTTACCTCATTTCAATGGCAAATTTATCTGCCATTTATAGCCAGCCAGTCGACAAATGTGCTTTTCTCTGATAGATTATTTTGAGAGTTAACTTTTGTATTCTTTCAAAAATATTAAGCTCCATGCTGTGGCAGCTGAATGTGGGTTCAGGAAACTTGCTTCTATAGGATCAGTCATACCCAGCTCTGAAATCCACTGGCATTGAATGGAACAGTGATTCCTAAGGCATTGTCCAGGGGCTCCTTGGCCTTCCCTGATACACTTTCAGTGAGTCTATGATATGAAAACAATTTTCACAGTAATGCTGAGATACCATTTGCCTCTTTAACTCTCATTTTCTGATGAACGAAGAGTGCAGTTTTCCAGAGGCTATATAGTTTGGTATTGGAACAGAACGAATGCAGAAGCAGGTGGGAAAATTCAGCTATTTCCACTAAGACCTTAAGGAGAGCTGTAAAATGTAAACACTGACCCTCTTCACTCTAAGTTTTTGTTGCTTTTCCAAGTATAGGTATCTTTGTATGAAGCATATAATTTACGTTAAAATGTAATGGCTTTATTGTTTTTAAACAAGGGTTTTAAAAAAGTCTCAGTTTTAATTATTATACAGTAATACAGTAATTACATAAATTACACACGTGCATTAACAAAAGCTGTTTGGGATTCTCAATATCTTTTAAGAGTGTAAAAGGGTCCTGAAGTCAAATGTTACAGAAACACTACGGTAGAGGCTGTCTACTCTTTTCTCAAATCTTTAAGCGTGTCTTCTGTCTTCTGGATACAAATAGGAAACAGCCTGTAAAGCCAGCTCTGGTCAGTACCAGATCTCCTGTTTGTCCAGGACCTATGGCTAGCTGGGTTTCTTAATCATCTCATCTACATTCTTACTTTCCTTGACTTGTGACCTTGGTTGAATCCCATGTGGTTTGAAAACTCATTAGTATGCCCTTCTTGATCCTTGCTTTCTAGTTTGACTCTCTCGAATCCATTGTTAGCAAGGTTTCAGAAGGAACATACTCCTTGTACCAAAGAAAACCTCAGGAACTCTTAACTGGTTTCAGCTAAGAAGATTATACACATCTGTGCCTGTATTTGTACAGTAGGTGTTTGGAGTAATTGGTACTGCCACTGATTATTATATCTACAAATGTCAGATATACAGAATTGATAATTCCCCACCAACAGTATCCCTGCTGTGTTTGACTCTCATTTCCCCCTCCTGTCCAGGTTCCCACATGCCTCTAAGATTGAGGCCCTTCCTTGGCTTCCTTCTTCAACTCCTTCTTCCTTTGCCTTCATTTTCCAGCACTTTGACTGATTGGTGTCCTACCTCCAGTGTCTAGTCCTTGCGACAGAAACTCATCCCCTATAATGGGAAGTCCTTGATGGTCCCTTGTTTAGCCCTCTCTCATTCCAGCCTACTACTGAAACACCTAATCAATTCACCTGGATTTCTTTGGTTGCAATTTTTAAAAATAGTTTTATTTATTTTTAAGTAAGCCCTATATTCAACATGGGGCTTGAACTCATGAACCAGAGATCAAGAGTCACATACTCTACCTACTGAGCCAGCCAGGCACCCCTCTTTGGTTGCAATTTTTAAAAATTTTCAAGTATAATATACATTATTTATGTACACATATTATAGTCACTTAGGATAATAGATTTTCATAAAATGAGCTTATTAAAACAAAAATCTAGATCAAGAAACAACAATGCTTGCATTCCAGGATCCTACCTTGTCTACTTCTGGTCACTATTCCAAAAAAACCCTACAACTTTCTTCTCTATATATACATGTATATGTATGTGTGTGTATGTGCATATACTCACATATATATCATCTCTGGATCAAACAATATACATTCTCTTCTATATAGCTTCTTTAACTTTTATCATTTGTGAGTTACCCATATTTTTGTATATAATTACAGTCTTCATTCTCATTGCTGCATAGAATTTCATTGTGAGAAAAGACTGCGATTTATTTCACCATTCTGCCATTTTTCAGCTTATTGGTGTTCTTTGAATAGTGCTGCCACAAACACTTTAATATTTCTTTTTCATGAACGTATCATGTATTTCCATTGGTTGTACGTTTAGGAATACAATTGTTAGATCCTAGGATATGCTTATGTTCAGCTACAATAAATTCTATCCCCAGCATTTCAAAGTGTTCACAAATATGAATTTGTGTTCCCATAAATACTAAAAGAACTCTGATTGCCATATCCTTCCCAACTTGCTGTTTTCTGTCTTTTTTTTTTATTTACTGTAGTGATAAATTATGATATAATTTGCATTTCTCTGAATAATTATATTGAGTGTCTTTTTAAATATATTAGCCATTCAGATACCCTTTTTTGTACTTGTCCAAGTATTATGTCCATTTTTTTTCTATTGCCATGTCATTTTCTTACTGATTTATAGTGCTTTATATATTCTGGGCATAAGGCTTTTGTTATGTATGTGTTAGAAATACTTAGTCTCATCCTATGATATACCTTTCCATTCTTATGAGCCTATTTTTTATTGAATGAAAACTCTTAATTTTCCTATTGTCTAGTCTATTATTTACCTTTAAATTAGGTCCCTGTTTTAGAAATCTTATTCAAGGGCCAAAAAGATGGGTTTTTTGTTCATGTTCTTAACATTGTTGTTTTACTTTTTACTTTGTTTTCAGTAAATTTTAAAACTTACTAAAATTTTATCTTACTGTTCTTTCAAAAATTTATTAGATTTTAATCTGTGTGGAATTGATGTTTGTATATGGCATGAGATAAAGGTCAAGATAACTTTTCACTGTATGGAAATATAATTAAAACAGCAATGTTTATTTTAAAGATAATTGTTTCCACTGTTTTATAGTATCTATTTTGTTATAAACTGGTTGACTTTGATTTCAAACTTTTTTCTATTTCATTATCTTATGTGTCTATTCTTGTGCTAGTCCCATACTGTTTTACTAATACAACTTTTAAATAGGTTGTTATAATAGGTAGTATAATTCTTATAGTTTTGCTCTTGTTTTTCTTCCCTTTGTTTTTTTTAAATTTTATTTATTTATTTATTTATTTATTTATTTATTTATTAATTATTTTACATGAAGTTAGTTAGCATATACTGCAATAAGGATTTCAGGAGTAGATTCCAGTGATTCATCCCCTATGTATAACACCCAGTGCTCATCCCATCAGGTGTCTTCCTTAATGCCCCTTACCCTTCCTTAATGCCCCTTATCCCCCCTCCCACAACCCCTCCAGTAATCCTGTTTGTTCTCTGTATTTAACAGTCTCTTACGTTTTGTCCCCCTCCTTGTTTTTATATTATTTTTGCTTCCCCCCCTTAAGCTCATCTGTTTTGTATCTTAAATTCCTCATATGAGTGAAGTCATATAATATTTGTCTTTCTCTAATTTTGCTTAGCATAATACCCTCAAGTTCCATCCATGTAGTTGCAAATGACAAGATTTCCCTCTTTTTGATTGCCAAGTAATACTCCACTGTGTGTGTGTGTGTGTGTGTGTATACACACACACACACACACACACACACACACACACACACACACCACGTCTTCTTTATCCATTCATCCATTGATGGACATTTCAGCCCTTTCCATACTTTGGCTGTTGTTGATAGAGCTACTATAAACATTGAGTGCATGTGCCCCTTTGAAATGGCACACCTGTGTCCCTTGGATAAATAACTAGTAGTGAAATTACTGGGTCATAAGGTAGTTCTGTTTTTAATTTTTTGAGGAACCTCCACACTGTTTTCCATAGTGACTGCACCAGTTTGCATTCCCACCAGCAGTGCAAAAGAGATCCTCTTTTTCTGTATCCTCGCCAATATCTGTTGTTGCCTGAGTTGTTAATGTTACCCATTCTGATGGGTGTGAGGTGGTATCTCATTGTGGTTTTAATTTGTATTTCCCTGATGATGAGTGATGTTGAGCCTTTTTTCATGTATTGGCCATCTGGGTGTCTTCTTTGGAGAAGTGTCTATTCATGTCTTTTGCCCATTTCTTCACTGGATTGTTTTTTGTTCAGTTGGATAAGTTCTTTATAGATCTTTGGATACTAACTCTTTGTCTAATATGTCATGTGCAAATATTTTCTCCAATTCCATTGGTTACCTTTTAGTTTTGCTGATTGTTTCCTTTGCTGGGCAGAGGTAGGTCCCAATAGTTCATTTTTCCTTTGGTTTCCCTTGCCGCTTGAGACTTGTTGGGTAAGAAGTTGCTGTGGCCAAGATCAAAGAGGTTTTTGCCTGCTTTCTTCTCTTGGATTTGGATAGTTTCCTGTCTTACTTTTAGGTCTTTGATCCATTTTGAGTTTATTTTTGTGCATGGTATAAGGAAGTGGTCCAGGTTCATTTTTCTGCATGTCGCTGTCCAGTTTTCCTAGCACCATTTATTGAAGAGACTCTTTAGTCCATTGGATATTCTTTCCTGCTTTGCCACAGATTAGTTGGCCATATGTTTGTGGGTCCATTTCTGGGTTCTCTATTCTATTCCACTGATCAATGTGTGTGTTTTTGTGCCAGTACCATACTGTCTTGATGATTACAGCTTTGTAGTACATCTCTAGGTGCAGGTTTGTGATGCCTCCAGCTTTGGTTTTCTTCTTCAGGATTGCTTTGGCTATTTGGGGTCTTTTCTGGTTCCACACAAATTTTAGGATTGTTTTTTCTAGCTCTGTATAGAATGCTGATGTTATTTTGATAGGGATTGCATTGAAAGGGTAGATTGTTTGGGTAGTGTTTACATTTTAACAATATTTGTTCTTCCAATCCAGGAGCATGGAATACTTTTACGTTTTATCAAGTGTCTTCTTCATTTTCTTTCATAAGCTTTTTATAGTTTTCAGTGTATAGATTTTTTACCTCTTTGGTTAGGTTTATTCCTAGGTAATTTATGGGTTTTGTGCAATTGTAAATGGGATCGATTCCTTTATTTCTCTTTCTGCTGCTTCATTATTGATGTATAGGAATGCACCTGATATCTGTACATTTATCCTGTGACTTTGCTGAACTTATGGATCAGTTCTAGAAGTTTTTGGTGGAATCTTTTGGGTTTTCCATAGAGAGGATCATGTCATCTGAGAAGAAAGTTTGACTTCCTCCTTGCTGATTTGGATGCCTTTTATTCCTTTGTGTTGTCTGATTGCTGAGGCTAAGATTTCCAATACCATGTTGAATAATAGTGGTGAAAGTGGACATTCCTGTCTTGTTCCTCACCTTAGGGGCAAAGCTATCAGTTTTTACCCATTGAGGATGATATTCGTGGTGGATCTTTCATATATGGCTTTTATGATCTTGAGGTATGATCCTTCTATCCCTACTTTCTTGAGGGTTTTTTATCAAGAAAGAATGCTGTATTTTGTCAAATGCTTTCTCTGCAACTATTGAGAGGATAATGTGGTTTTTGTCCTTTCTTCCACTGATGTGATGTATCACATTGATTGTTTTTGCAGATAATGAATCAGCTCTGCACCCCAGGTATAAATCCCACTTGGTCGTGGTGAATCATTTTTTTAACATATTGTTGGATCTGGTTGGATAATATCTTGTTGAGGATTTTTGTATCCATGTTCATCAGGGAAATTGGTCTATAGTTCTCCTTTTTAGTGGGGTATTTGGCTGGTTTTTGAAACAAAGTAATGCTGGATTCATAGAATGAGTTTAGAAGTTTTCCTTCCATTTCTATTTTGGAACAGTTTCAAAAGAATAGGTGTTAACTCTTCTTTAAATGATTGGTAGAATTCCCCTGGAAAGCCATTTGGCCCTGGACTCTTGTTTTTTGGGAGATTTTTGATTACTAATTTGATTTCTTTACTGGTTATGGGTCTGTTCAAATCTTCCATTTCTTCCTGTTTCAGTTTTGGTTGTGTATATGTTTCTAGGAATTTGTTCATTTCTTCCAGATTGCCCATTTTATTGGCATATAGTTGCTCATAATATTCTCTTATTATTGTTTTTATCTCTGCTGTGTTGGTTGTGATCTCTCCTCTTTCATTCTTGATTTTATTTATTTGGGTCCTTTCCTTTTTTGTTTTTGATCAAATTGGCTCTTGGTTTATCAATTTTGTTAATTCTTTCAAAGAACCAGCTTCTGGTTTCATTGATCTGTTCTACTGTTTTGTTTTGTTTTGTTTTTTTGGTTTCCATAGCATTAATTTCTTCTCTAAACTTTATTATTTCCTGTCTTCTGCTGGTTTTGGGTTTTATTCACTGTTCTTTTTCCAGCTCTTTAAGGAGTAAGGTTAGGTTGTGTATCTGAGATCTTTCTTCCTTCTTTAGGAAGGTCTGAATTACTATATACTTTCCTCTTATACTGCCTTTCCTGCAGCCCAGCGGTTTTGGGTTGTGGTGTTATCATTTTCATTGGCTTCCATGAACTTTTTAATTTCCTATCTAACTTCTCGAAAACTTTCTACCCCTTTTCTCTCTTTATCTTCTGGGACCCCTTATGATTCAGATGTTATTCCTTTTTAATGTGTTCTCTAATTCTTATATCATGCTCTTCTGCTTTAGTTTCCCTCTTTTTTTTTTTTCTGCTTCATTATTCTCCATAAATTTTTCTTCTTTATCACTGATTGCCTGCTGTGCTTCATCCATCCTTGCCACTGTGGCATCCATTTGAGATTGCAGCTCAGTTATAGCATTTTTAATTTTGCCCTGACTAGATTTTACTCCTTTTATCTCTGCTGAAAGGGATTGTATGCTTTTTTTCAACCCCAGCTAGTATTCTTATTGTGATTCTAAATTCTGATTCAGACATCTTGCTTGTATCTGTTTTAAGTCCCTGGCTGTCATTTATTCCTGTTTTTTCTTTTGGGGTGAATTCCTTCATTTCATCATTTTTAAGGAAGAAAAATAATTAATAAAACAATAAACAAAAATTGAAAAATTAAAACACACAAAAAATTAAAGGATGCTAGATCCTAGGTGTGTTTTGGTCTGGTTGTTTCAAGAAACTTGGGGTGCCTTGGTGGCTCGGTCAGTTAAACATCCAAATTTGGCTCATGTCATGATCTCATGGTTTGTGAGTTTGAGCCCTGCATCAGGCTCTGTGCTGACAGCTCGGAGCCTGGAGACTGCTTCAGATTCTGTGTCTCCCTCTCTCTCTGCCCTCCCCTGCTTGCACTCCATCTGTCTTTCCCTTTCCAAAATAAAATTTAAAAAAAATTAAAAAAATATTTTTAAAAAAGAAACTTAACAGAATAAAGGTGGAAAGAAAAGAAAAAAAGGAAAAAAAGAAAATGTTTGAAAATTTAAAAAGTGAATACAATAAAATAGAATAAAATGAAATGATGAACGTAAAATACAATTTAAGAATTCACAAAAAATTAAAAAATATACTTGAAAAATTAAAAATCTTTTCTATAAAAATGGAAAATAAAAGTAATTTTTTTGTCTTTCTGTATTTAAGAATAAAAAAAGAAAAATAATTGAATGGATGGACCAGTGAACAGAAGGAAATATGATTGAAATTACATCCAGTTTTCCCTAGAATTCAAACTATGAAACACTTTGTAGTCCGTAAACTAAGCAGGTGGATAAACTTGTGGTGTTCCTCTAGAGCACAATTGGTTCAGTTGGACCAGACATGGTGTAATGGCTTCATTCTCCAGTAGACATTGCTGCTTTGTTTACTGGGGTTGATTATTATGGCACATGTAGGCATGTATATGTGGAAGGGGTGAAAATGGAGTCACCCAGCTACCCACTCTCTAGTGTCAGAAATCTGTGCTCTTGCTTACTGGTAATCAATCAAGCACCCCTCTTTTGTCTCTGGCTTCCATCCACTCCCCACTTCTACACCCTCCATGACCAACCTGTCAGCCTGCCAGGAAGCACCTCCCACCTGAGTTTTATCTCAGATGGAGCTGTGTTCCCAAACCCCTCACTTTTGAGGGCCCTGTAGCATATCCTCTGGGGGAGAGTCTCCCTGAGCAATGGCTGGTGCCGGCCCACCCCCAGGAATGTTTGCATGACCATGCTGCTGCGGATGCCCAGAGACTGTGGCCAGGTGCCAGCCCACCCTTGAAAAAGTTTGTGCGATTGTATAGCAGTAGTGTTTCAGGGATTATGGTAAATCACAACACACATCTGGCACCAGGCTTCACCCTTGATATCCTTATTCCAACACCAGCAAATGTGGCTGTTCTCTGGAGTCTGCTGGGACCTTTGTCTATGGGGAGGCCACACAGTCTCTACCAAACATCCCCCTCAGAAGAGGAACCGCCTCTCCCCATATGGCCCTTGGATCCCTAGTACATTGCTGTATTCTCCTAAGGATTTGGCCTTCCCACCAGAGCTCTGCCAGGTATTGAGCTGTGGAGTTTCAGACTCTGTGCTCTCCTATTTATAGAGTCATTAGTAGTATCTAAACCCTCTCCTTTCTCCTTTCTCCCTTTTTTGTTCAGTCCCTTGCAGGTGTTTCCACTCTTTCTTTTTCTCTCCAGCTGCTTTTGTGGGGAGTGCTTTTCCTGTACTCTCCCCTCTCTCTACATCCTCTCTCCACAAGCAAAAACAGCTTCCAACCCTCCAAGGCTTCTCTCTTCTCCAGTTCACCTCTCTGTGCCACATACCTGCTGAATTCTGTGGTTCAAGTTGTACATATTGTTAATCCAAAAATCAGTTTTCTAGGTGTGCAAGATGGTTTGGTGTTGACCTAGTTGCATTTCAGGGATGAGAGAGACAAACAACAACAACAACAACAAACTTCCATGCTGCTCCGTCATCTTGGCCCCTCTGTTCTTTGTTTTTGCTTTATGTATTCTTGACCCTTCATATTTCTGTAAAGATTTAGAATGATCTTGACAATTATCATAGAAACAAACACTATTTGTAATTTTGCTTGGCATCATTACAGATTAATTTGGAGAGATTTGGCATATTTAAAATATTAAGTATCTGAAGCCATGAATCTAAAGAAATTCTATTTTACTACAAGTTTGATAAAATACCTTATAAATGAGTAATACATTTTAATTCTGCATATGTTTAGAAGTCCATTAGACATTAGATTTACTATTTATGTTCAGTATGTATGTATATCTGCCTGTCCATTTGCCCTTTGTGGTATTCTTCATTCCTTCCATTTAGCGTTTTTTTTTTTTTCAGTGCAGACCTGCCTGCAACAGATTCTCTCAAACTATTTGTCTACAAGTGTCTTTATTCAGTCCTTTATTTTTGAAAGATGTCTTTTTTTGTGTATAGAATTATATGTTACTTTTTATTGTTTTCAAAGATCCATTCCACTGCCATCTTTATTTCAAAAATTTAAATCTTAATGTTTCACCCTGTAAGTCCATCAACCTAATTATAGGGTTAATACACTGGACCATAGGGAGTTGATTAGTATTAATTCCCTGCTTTCTTTATTTCTTTTAACAAAAGTTTTTCTACTGCCTTCTATGCCTTCTATATTCCTAAAAGCATTTATCAGAAAAGGTGGCTGAGGAAATTGTAATATTTCTCATTTTACATTTCTAATAAATATTAGACAAAGTTGACACAGCTATTACTCACACATACAATTATATACTTTTATTAGGATGGTGTTACCCAATGATGTATTTATCTTGTTTCCTATTTCTCCTTTTATCATTAGCTAGCTGTTTTTACCTCTGTGTCTCCATAAATATTCAGCTTTACCTGGGGCTCCATAGTGTGCCATGGGGTCATTGGTACAGATAACCTTGCATGGAGATTTTCATCAACAACCCAAGGACAAACTTTTTCTACTTCTACCACATGAGGGGCATGCAAGCTTGCATTTTCTACCAGGTTTACAGGAAAGTTCCTAGCCTTAAATTTATGCACTTCTATTATTTTCTGATGGAAATGATTTCTGTAGCATGTTCTGGTAGTCTTTTCCTGATTCTTTTTCTGATTTGCATGTTTTAGACTTATTTGTACTCACTTACATGAACTCACTTACGTGAACTCAGTTATGTAAACTCATGTGAATTCACTTATATATACTTATACTTACTTATTTATGCTTATTTATTTAGACTTAGTCTTATTTATACTAGGATCAATACCTGGGTGGTGTCCTTTTAGGAGGAATGATGATGAAGTAGATATATTTTTGCCTTCTACACTTTAATGATAACATTGGACCACCAAGTCTTTTTTAATAACTCTGTTTTCATACATTTTTAATCTCTTTACCAATATTAACATTAGGCTGAGAAATGATTTTTCCCCGTGTACTCCTTTTCGGAATTTTTTACCAGCCATAATCCAAATGTGAGGTAATAAATGAATCTGGACTGAGGTATGGATGCTTTCTTGTCTTCCAAGTAGGAGCACAAAGAATGATGTATAATTACTGTATCTACCATATCTGGGTTAGTGGCACACTGGAGGAGACTGTTTTGATTATCATATAATCCGTTCTAAGCCATTGTTACAATATCTAATGTTTTAGTGTTGCATACCATATTATTGTGGCAGAGAGAAGGGAAAATTTCTCCTATTTATATTTATCTTTCACTGATTTTTACTGAACCTAAGAAGATACTACATTCAAGCTGTTACTGGATTCAATACCAAAGAGTTCACCTAATTGTGAATCAGCACCCATAACTAACATTCTCAACTGAATGATATAACAGTTGAATGGGATTTTCTCCAGGTAATTAAAAGAGCAGTGGGCTGACAATGTGAGTCAGAACTTGTTATAAAAACAGGCCACAACTTCTCTAGTCAGTCTCCCTCCTCCTTGCTTAATAGATTCCCTATTTCCAAAGCTGTTATCAGGTTTTTATTTTTTTCCCCCGTTTTCCTCACTTTTTCATACAGTAGCTGTTGATAAGATTAGTTTCCTGTTTCATGATACAAAACTTTTGCTAGACCAAAGTATGGATAGGTCAGCAACCATTTGAATATCAAAATTTCAGCAGTTTTTCTTTGTTCATACTTCTTTGGAACCCAAACTGTGTGTGTGTGTGTGTGTGTGTGTGTGTGTGTGTGTGTGTGTGTGTACACTGATATTATTATTGTTATTTATGGACTCAAGGGTCTTTATCTTGATTATACTTCAATAAAACCAGTCTGCTTGCTACAGGAGCTATGACTAATGTCAGTTCAGCCTAAGTATGAAACTGATGGAAAGACTCATGAGAAACACTATGTTCCCACCATTGGTTTAATACGTTTTCTTGCATTAGATGTTTTTTTTTTTTTTTTTTTTTTTTTTAATGCTTTGTTTTTCAGATTCACAGCAAAACCAGTAGATACAGAGATTTCCCATATAGCTCCCCCCTCCACTCTCCCTGCCCAATAACATCCTTTACCAGAGCACAGGAGAAGTATATTAGTTCAAATTAGCAAACTGACATTATCCAAAATCCATAGTTTACCTTTGGGATCACTTTAAGTGTTGCACATTCTGTGGCTTTGAATAAATGTATAATGATGTATCCACCATTGTAGTATTATATAGAATAGTTTGGCTAAAAATCCTCTGTGTTTCACCTATTCATCCCTCCTCCTCTCCTAACCACTGACAATCAATGATCTTTTTACCTTCTCCATAGTTTTGCTTTTTCCAGAATTTCAAATAGTTGGAATCACAGTATACAGTCTTTTTAGAATGACTTCTTTCATTTAGTAATATGCATTTTTGTCTATTTTTCTAATGGCTTCATAACTCATTTCTTTTAGTGACAAATAATATTGCATTGTTTGGATGTGTTCCACTTACCTAGTAAAGCATATTTAGGTTTGCTCCCATGTTTTGGCAATGATGAATAAAGCTACTGTAAACATCCATGTGCAAGTTTCTTTGTAGGTCTAAATTTTCAATTCCTTTTGGTAAACACTCAGGTATGGAATTGCTGGATCATATGGTAAGTGTTTAATTTTGTAAGATATTGTCAAACTATCTTCCAAAGTAGCTGTACCATTCAACATTCCTATCAGTAATGAATGGGAGTTTGTGTTTTTCTGCATCCTCACCAGGATTTGATGTTGTCAGTGTTTTGGATTTTGGCCATTCTAACAGGTGTATAGTGTTATCTTACTGTTGTTTTAATTTGCATTTCTCTGTTGACAAATGACATGAAACATCGTTTCATGTGTTTATTTGACATCCACATATCTTCTTGGTGAGATTTCTACTCAGGTCTTTTGCCCGTTTTTTAATTGGGTTATTTGTTTTCTTATTCAGTTTGAAGAGTTCTTTGTATATTTAGGATAATAGTCCTTTATCACATAGGTCTTTTATAAACATTTCTCCCTATCCACGGCTTGTCTTTTCATTCTTTGGATAGTGTATTTTACAGAGCACAGGTTTTCATTTTTAAGGAATTCCACCTCCCTGTCTTTTGTGTTGTATCTAAAAAGTCACTGCCAAGCCCAAGATCATCCAGATTTTTTCCTATGTTCCAAAAGTTTTCTAGTGTTGCATTTATATTTAGATACATGATCCATTTTGAGTTACTTTTTGTTATTGTATTTGATTTTTGCATTTAATTGGCTAAGTTGTAAGAGATAAGATTTGAGCATGGATGAAAATTATCAAACTGGTGAAATTAATGCCTCTGTTTCTTAAGGTCTTAGTCCAGCCATTGTATCTGTAACTTATACATTAGGGGTTTCACAATAAGCCATTAGGATGCTTGGACATCATGGCATACAGATAGTATTCCTCATTTATCTGAAGCCACTGCATTTCAGAATTGTCAGTATTTAAATTCAGGGTCATATTCCTACATGTCCTTTATCAGGATACAAGTTCAAACCCTGTGTTGACCTTTTCTCTGAGCATCTCATTTAGTATTTTATTTTTTGAAGCTGTTTTAAAAAGCTGATAGTGCTTGTTTTTTATTTCAGAGGCTTACAGCTCTGTGTCTTACCCCAGCTACGTATTTTTCTAATAGATATTGAAATAGGCATTTTCTTCATTTCCTTTAAGGATATTCTATAATATAACTCACCTAGGATATTCAAGAATAATATATTTAAAAACTTCAAACCCAATTTCCATTCAATTCAATATGCCAGCTGATAAATATTTATTTTGAAAAATATCATCTAATATTATTTTAACTGGCTAAAACAGTGCTTTTTGTTTCTTCCACAAACCAGTGTGCATATGAGTCAACAATGTGCTCGTGGAGATGCATTGTGATAGTAAGGTTTTCCTTGGTCCTACCAGTCTTTTGCTTACTTGTGAACATTCAGTCATTCATCCAGTAGGTGCTGCACAAGGCTTCATCAATGTGGCTAAGGAGGGTGGATATGGAAAAATGCAAGAGCACATATCTAAAGAAACAGAATACATTTGCCCTATCGACCGTTTTAGACTATTGCGAATGTCTTTGCAATGCACATAGAAATAACCTAGGAATGTGTTCTGAATAAAAACACTTACTTTTCATTAAAATATTAATATCCTTCTTTGGTAAAGGGGAAGGAGACAAGCATTTTCTACCTTCACCAGGTTAGACATCATATCAAACATTTTACATAGAGTATAATATTTACTTATAATTCTCTCTATAGGTGTAATTTTAGTGATGACTCTAAGTATAATTTTAGAACTTAGTTCAAGGTTACAGGTCCAGAAAAGCTGTCGAGCTATTACTTATTCTCAGATCTAACTTAACTCAAAGCTTGCGTTCTTTATACTATAGGAAAAAGCCAAAAGTTATTCAATCACATTGTGAAAAAAGACAAAAGTCTTTTAATATACATTTATACTTGCATATTTAGTATACATATATATTTAATATACATATGTATTGCTAACAGTGATATGAGCTGAGAAGAATTATTGGAAATGGAAATATGTATTCAATGTACATATGAAGACATTTAAAAACAAGGCCAAATCACCAAGGTTACATTCGAAAAATAGACTTAGATAAGAAGTCTTATTTTTCAAATAGTAAAGCCAAAAATACACCAAGCCATTTTACAATTTTTTAAAATTTTTTTTAGCATATTTATAGGATTACTCAATTAGTTTGCATCAAAGATAATTTTAATCTTAAGTTTATTGAGTTTATCACTAAACAGTTAAATACGTAAACTTTGAAGAACCAAATATGGTCCAATTAAAGTGTTCTGCAAAATCCTTCAGACATGTTATTGAAAATATAACAATTAGCTCAGTGCTTGGGTCAAGATTTACCTTTAAGTTTTGAACTCAATTGTAGGAATCACATAAATATAATTTTCCCCCGGTTCCAAAATCTATTGAAGACCTTTACTAAATAAAACTCTCCAACCAGGATGTAAAATCCATAATAGGAAAAATTAAACCTTGTTGATTTTCTTTTTATTTCCATAGCATAGCACATTTATTTTTTTCGATAGCACATTTATTTTTTTTTTCCCTTAAGAGCGATTTTGGAATTTAATCTATGCTATTTGGGTCTTTTCATCCCACAGACATCTAGTTGACTAGTTTGATGGAACCATTTTTTTTTTCAACGTTTTTTTTTTTTTTTTTTTTTTTTTTTTTTTTTTTTTTTTTTTTTTTTTTTTTTTTATTTTTATTTTTTTTATTTGTGGGACAGAGAGAGACAGAGCATGAACGGGGGAGGGACAGAGAAAGAGGGAGACACAGAATCGGAAACAGGCTCCAGGCTCTGAGCCATCGGCCCAGAGCCTGACGCGGGGCTCGAACTCACGGACCGTGAGATCGTGACCTGGCTGAAGTCGGACGCTTAACCGACTGCGCCACCCAGGCGCCCCGATGGAACCATTTTTTAAAAAGTCATTTCTAATGGCTTTCATGGAGGTTGAAATCTATACATAATAACCATTTGGTAAAGAATTTGATGCAATAACCTTTGGTAGTTGACCTCAAAAATACTCCTCCTGCAGATACTCTTTGCAAGGAAGGGAGCACAAAACTCCTTTTGTGCAGTCTAAATTCTTTTTATTTAATAAAAATTTCAGGTTTTTAGGAGAAGTTAGAAGATATCCTCCTGGAGACAAAGGCATATATGTAATTTGTCTCATTAAGGAAGCCAATGCAAAATCCGAATGGGTAACCTGAAGCAAAATAGGATACTGAAATGAGATTATGTTAAATATTCATTTGTTTTATTTATTCATGCTCTGTGTTTTACAAAGAACACAGAAAATGTGAAAATATGAAGAATGGGTCTGGAGATTTCAGTTGGACAAACATTTATTGTTTGGCCTCCGGGCTGTCAAGTTGCTTCATGACAGACTTTTCAACAATTTTGTTACATGTAGTTACAGTATATGAATCTCCTTTGAATATAGAATCTGCATGGATTTTAAATTGAAGTCTATTGCTTTTGGGAAGAAAAATCATTTTAAGTAGTAAATAACAAAGCATCACGGAGAAGAATCACCTCTGATTGAGCTGCCACATATAAGATGCTGATCTTAATTTTAAAGTAGAAGCAGAAATTATGGACAAGGGTATTTCTAAGAAGTAATAGAACCAAGAAAAACAACTTTGATGTATTCATTCTTCTGATTTTTCGATTGGCAAATTGGTTTTCTGTCCTTGTTTTTTGTTTGCTTAAGTTGTAAAGCCAGATGATTAAAATATTCATTAAAAATGAACTAGAATTACATAAATATACTTACCCTTATTAAAAAGTTTAAGGTACATATGTGTCTATGAGCCTGGTGAATACTTGAGTAACCTGATAGATCATTTGAATGGAATCTCAGTGGCACAATTAATTCCCTTTGAATGAATAACCGAGAAGGAAAAGAATTGTTCCAGGAAATGACAGTCTACCATTGGCAACTTGCATCAAATTGCAGTCTCTTGGAAACTTTCTTCTCTTTGATTATTACATGAGCATGTTACAGCCAATTTGAAAAAGAAAAAACAAAAATTAAACTTCACTGCCCTAACTTAAATTGTCCACAAATTTGAGGTGGCACTCACTGCTGCACAAGGAAGACCATGCAGGAAAGTTTACTTGTGTAAAAATGTAATAATCAGGAGCACCTGGACGGCTCAGTCGTCTTAAGCATCTGACTTTGGCTCAGGTCATGGTCTAGTGGTTCATGAGTTTGAGCCCCACATCGGGCTCCATGCTGACAGCTCAGAGCCTGGAGCCTGCTTCAGATTCTGTGTCTCTGTCTCTCTCCACTCCTCCCCTATTAACAGTCTGTCTCTTTCTTTCTCTCAAAAAATAAATAAACATTAAAAATGTTTTTTTAATAATATTCATATTTATATTCATGGAAGTAGCCTATAAGCCACCCAATGATAAAACCGATTTTTTTCCTTAACTCTTCTTATGAATGGATTTAGGCTTTAGATAACCTGTGTAAACCATCTTAAATTCATTGCTTTATTTAATTCACCTGCATAGACTATAAACATATTATTGAAGAAAAATAGAAGCCAATAGGCACAGAAATGTTATTGAGTATAAATACCAAATTTTTAGTTAAAGGGTTCCAAATGTATTCTGTGGGATTTAGGCTGTCTTTTGTTTTCAGATTATTCTCCATTATATTGTTGGTTACCTATTTATATTACTCATTTGGCCATATTGGATCTTCTGTTATTTAAAATGAAATTTATATCCTGCCCATCCTTCTATTCCTGCCCTCCCACATCAGTAATAACATAACTAGAAGAATGGCTTTTAAACCATAAGTGCTCAATCAGTGTATTTCACGTAGAGATGAATTTCAATATAAATGAACATGTCGAATTTTGTTTTAGGCTTTATGTTGAAAAAAATTTTTGTAATACAGTTGCAGTGAAAGGGGTAACATAAAACACAGGACGGTAATATAATTTAGTATTAAGTATAATTCAATATCAAATCAAAACAACAGCAGAAATTTTATAGAGCAAAAAGAAAAATTTAACAGGGCAGTGTTTCTGGCAAATATAAGAAAAAAATATTAAGGTGTTCTCAGATTTAGCTAAGAACATTCTGTTCTGTTATTTATCATTGATAAATGGTTAAAATTTGACGTTCACAGGAAGCAACTTAGCTATTTGCGTTTCAAATAGTTATTTGACACTTCTTTTTCCATCTCACATGAATTTTCAGTGTATGCATAATGAAGACAGCTATTAATAATTTTCTTATGGAGTCAAATACCTAGAAGTTGATTGTCTATTTCCATTTTGGTGACAAAACCCATAATTCAGGCATGCTGAACAAGTCCTGCAACATGTGGCTATTTTGTACTTTGTATTGCCAACAACTTTCTGGGCATATTCTGCTGGAGCTTTCTGACTGCCTCGGTTAAAAAACAAACAAAAAAGCCATTATGAGCAGGAGTAATGTTGATGCATTTGGAAATGCTGAAACGAAGACTTGCTGAAGGATAGCTTATGTGGGCACAGCTTGCAGAACAGCTCTCTAGAGTAGTATTAGAAAAGATGGAAACTCAGGCAATTTCTCCTATAAATGTTTTAATACTAATGAAAAACAATCTTGAAATGTGTCTGATATTTCCTGAGCAGTAGTCATAAGTACGGCACATAAGAGAACATAATTCAAGAAACTGTCAACATAAATTATGTTACCATAACCCTAAACTCATGATTGGATAGAAATCTAGTCTTAAATTGTGAAGAAAATGACTTTTATTTTATAAAATTTATCTCTGTTAAAGAGGTAAATTTCAAAGTGTGAAACACCATGAAATCAGGGACCTAAAATTTACAACAAAAAAGCCTTTTTTGCATTATCATCAATTATTATAACATAATATTCATCTGCTTTTATTCCCTGTATGATGAAGTATTTTCTATACCTGCTCCTAGTAATATAGTCATCATCTGTCTTTTCACCCAGGCTAGTAGACTGGGCATAATTTTTTACTCCCCCTCCCCTCAATCCTCAAATCTAACTTAATAAATATATATCTTATTTTCCCTTTAAATTATTTCTCAAATTTTCTTTCTTATTATCTTCCTGACTTATCAAGTCCCTTTCAACTTGTATGTATAATACTACAGCTGTCTCTCCTTTTTCTCTTCTTTTGTGAGATGTAATTGACATAAAACAATCGTTTCAGATGTACATAATGACTCGGTATTTGTATACATTGTGAAATAATCACAATAAGCCTAGTCAAAATTTGTCACCATACATAGTTTAAAAAAAAGTTTTTTTCTTGTTATAACGACTTATAAGATCTACTTTTAGCAACTTTCAACTATGTAGTACATTATTAACCATAGTCACTATTTTGTATGTTACACCCCATGACTTATTTTATAACTGGAAATTTGTACCGTTTGACTCCAACCATTTCACCCACCCTACCTTCCTACACTTCACTTCCAGCTCTGGCAACCACCAATCTGTTCTCTGTATCTATGAGGTGGATGTTTTGGCTTTGTTTTTTTCTTGTTGTTGTTGTTGTTGTTGTTGTTATTCAATTCTACACATAAATGATGACATATGGTATTTGTCTTTCTTTTACTTATTTCACTTAGCATGAATGTCTTCAAAATCTATCCATGTTGTTGCAGATGGCAGTATTTCTTCTTTTTTATGGCTGAATAATGTTCCACTTTATATACATATATGCCACATCTTTATCCATTAATCTGTTGATGAACACTAAGGTTGTTTCCATATCTTGGCTGTTGAAAATAATGTCAAACGAACATGGGTGTATATATATATATATATATATATATACACACATACATATGTGTGTATATCTATATCTATATATATCTATATCTATATATATATATATACATACACACACACACACACACACATATATATATATATATATATATTTTTTTTTTTTTTTTTTTTTTTTTTTTTTTTAACTAGTGTGTTCATTTTCTTCGGATAGTCCCCAGAAGTAGAATTTCTGGATCATATGGTAGTTCTATTTTTAATTTTTTTAGGAACCTCCATACTGATTTCCATAGTGGCTGAACCTATTTCCTTTCCCACCAACAGTATACAAGGGGTCCCTTTCTCCACATGTTCACCAACACTTATTTCTTTTTGATCATCTCCATTCTAACAAGTATGAAGTGATCTTGTATCTTGTATACTTTATGTAGGCTATTAGTTGCCTTTCCAATTGTTCTTCCTCTTTGAATCTTGCCTCCATCAATGAATAAAATATTCCCTTTTGATTGTTCTGATTCAGTGTTTCTCAAAATTAAATGTGCATAGAAATCACCAGGCAATCATTAAAAAAGCAGATGCAGATTCCACAGATCTGGAATGGAACTTTGAGACTTTGCATTTACAGGCTCATATATGATGCTGACAACATTCTGCAGCTCACACTTTTAAATGCCGTCAACTTAAGCATAGAATACAAAGTTACTCAAGTTCTTCATCATCCTATCCTTGATATACAACCACTTTTAAGCTCTCCTCTTTCTCAGTTACAAGTTTTTTTTAATGTTTTTATTAACCAACTGAGCCACCCAGGCGCCCCTCTCAGTTACAAGTTTAACTATGTAATCAATACACAATTTGAGCAGTTTCTCCCAAAATGAAGTTGGGTCATATTTATATGACTATTGACTTACACTCTTGTCCCCATGCAGATGCTTTCATTGCCATTATCTCTTATCCTTCAAGATCCACTTTGTTACATTTATTTTTTTTGGTTTTACCTTTATTTCTATTGCTACCAAAAGCCTTTATTGGCAATCTGAAACTTGGGTTGACTATTCTTATGCTCATTTACTATTCTAGGCTATTATAACAGCACATAAGATTGTTCTGAAATTATTCAAAAGTATTTATCACATTGGTTTGCGAATTTGGAGGCAATGGTATTTCCATCTTCATGTCTCACAGGCTTACTCACAGTATTGATGCATAATTGCTAATAAATATTTGCCTAAAAACTGAAGTTATATGAGATCACTTCTGAAATTTGTCCAAATTATACATCTAACTGAAAAAGTGCTGGAGCAAGCAGGATATTTCATAAATATTTTTCAGAATATTAAAATTTCCATTTTCTGTTTCTTTAAGTGGTCTTTAGTAATGGCCTTTTATTCCTGATTATTGGCTATCTGGTGTTTTGTTGTTGTTGTTGTTGTTGTTGTTGTTGTTGTTTGCCAGCAGTATCCATTCAATTAGTATATCTCCTGGGTCTGTAGTTCACCTTTGTTGTTTTCTACAAAAAAATGTTAATTTATACAGTGGGGCAATGTTAATTTTTTTCTCCTGAAATAAAGTAGCCTATGCCCTGACCTTGAATATTGTAAATCAATAGGTTTGAAATGTGCCTCAAGTGTGTATATTTAGCCAAAGACTCTTCTGGTAATTCCAATGAAACTCTGATGATCACTGCTATTGATAATTTAATTGTGGAAAGGATTCACTGTTTGATCTTTTAAGTAACAGAGTACTTGGCACACAACAAGTACTCAATTATTTAACTAATAAAGAACACTCTATTGATTTATTAACATGTATTTTATAATCAGCCACCTTAATGTTTTTCCAGAAGCAGTTATTGTAATTAATTTTCTCCTTTCTATTTGCTTTTATACTTTGCTATTTAATTTTATTATGAAATTACATTTACTAAGAATTCCAGAACAAAGGTAAATTATATTAACATGAGTACATTTTTACCTTGTTTCTTACATTATTTTTCATCTATTTTCAGTATTTTATATTTTTCTCACTTCTATTGAGATAATTGGCATATAACATTGGGTAAATTTAAGCTGTACAACATGATGATTTGATATATGTATGTAATGCAAAATGATTACCACAATAAACCTTACATAGTTACTATTTGTGTGTGTGTGTGTGTGTGTGTGTGTGTGTGGTGAGACCTTTAACAATTTACTCTTAGCTGCTTTCAAGTAAACAGCTTGATGGTATTATTAACTATAATCACCATGCTGTACATTACTCCCCCCGAATTCATTCATTTTATATCTGGAAATTTGTATACTTTGACCTCCTTTACCCATTTCTTCTACCACCCAGCCACTGCTATTGTTACTGTGAGTTCAGGTTTTTTTAAGATTCCACATAAAAGTGATAATCATGCAGTATTTGTCTTTCTTTGACTAGTTTCACTTAGCATAATGTACTCAAGTTTCATGCAATTTGTTACAAATGACAGGATTTCTTCTTTCTCATGGCTGGATATTTCATATATGTCACATTTTTTAATCCATTTATCCATTGAAGGCTACTGAATTTGTTTCCATGTCTTAGCTGTTGTAAATAATACTGCAATGAATTTTGGGGCAGGGAAGTGCAGATATTTGAGATAGTGCCTTCATTTCCTTTAGATATATGCTCAAGTGGAATTGCTCGATTATATGGTAGTTCTATTTTTAATTTTTTGAGGAATCTTCATGCTGTTTTCCACAATGCACAAAGGTTCTCTTCTCTCCACATCCTAGCCAACATTTGCTGTCTCTTAACTTTTTAATGATAGCCATCCTAACAGGTGTGAGGTAATATTATTGTAGTTTGTTTTAGCATTTCTTTTATGATTAGTAAAGTTGAGTACCTTTTCATATACACATTGGGAATTTGAATATCCTCTCTGAAAAATGTCTAATCAAGCCCTTCACCCATTTTTCAGTTGGATTATTGGGGCTTTTGCTCTTGAGTTGTTTCAGTTCCTTAAATATTTTTAATGTTTATTTATTTTGAGGGGGGGAGGGAAGGGGGCAGAGAGAGATGGAGAGAGAGAGAGAGAGTAGGAGAGTGAGGGGCAGAGACAGGGAGAGAGGGGATCTGAAGCAGGCTGTGCACAGTCAGCACACAGCCCTATGTGGGCTTGATCTCACTAACCCTGAGATCATGACCTAGGCCAGAATTAAGAGTCGGTGGCTTAACTGAGCCACCCAGACACCCCCAATTCCTTAAACATTTTGGATAATAACCCCTTATCAGATATATGGATTACAAAATATTTTCTCTAATTCCACAGGTTGTCTAACTTTGTTCGTTTCTTTTACTATGCAGAAGCTTTTTAGTTTGATATAATCCACTTATTGATTTTTATTTTTGTTGCTTGTGCTTTTTGTGAAATATACAAAGTCATTGGCAAGACCAATGTCAAGGAGCTATTTCCCTGTGTGTAGGTATAGCAACTGCTATACCTGCTTTCTTTTGGTGGTCATTTGCTTGAAATACTTTTACTTTTTCTTTTTTAATGTTTGTTTATTTTTGAGAGAGAGAGAGCAAGTGAGTGCCAGTAGAAGAGAAGCAGAGAGACAGAGAGAGAGAGAGAATCCGAAGCAGGCTCCAGGCTCTGAGCTGTCAGCACAGAGCCTAATGCAGGGCTTGTAACACAGGAACTGCAAGATCTTGACCTGAGCCAAAGTCAGATGCTTAACCCTCTGAGCCACCCAGGCACCTTTTGGAATACTTTTACTGTCACTTCTCTCTCAATCTATATATGTCCTTAAAGGTAAAGTGAGTTTTTTGTAGGCAGTGTATTGTTAGATCTTGTGGGGGTTTTTGTTTTGTTTTTGTTGTTTATTCTTATCCATTTGGCTATTCTATGTCTTCTCATGGGAGACATTTTTACCTTTAAAGAAATTATTGATGGATAAGGACTTTTGTCATTTTAATTATTTTCTGAGTGTTCTATAAATCCTTTGCTTTTTTTGATTCTCCTCTTTCTGTCTTCTGTGATTTTGTTACATTTTTTGTGTGTGCTTTTACTCCTTGAATTTATTATAGGTCTTACATGAAATAACATAGTTTAAGCTGATGACTTTCATAGCAGAGATTTACTCTTTTACCTTCCCCTTTTCTCATATTTTAGGTTACTGATGTACATTTACCTCTTTATATTGTGCATCCAAAAATAAATTAGTTATGGTTGTTAATATGTTTAAATTTAAAACTATAGTTGTGATTTATGTGCCACCAATAAAATATTAGAGAATCTACTTGGATTGTATATTTATCTTTACCAATGAGTATATCTTTTAGTTTCCTTTGGTTCCATGTTTACCTGATACTTAGTGATTCTTGTATCTTTGCATTGGTATCTGTACATTTGAGGAAGCAGTCTTCTCTTCCACACTTGACAGGTTCGCTTCTGCAAGGAAAGACCATCACAAGTCAGATCAGCTTGGGATATTGAATGGGTCAGCTGGTAGTTTCTAGGCAGGCAGGGCTTGCTATTGGGGTTTCTAGTTGGGCAATCCCACTACCTTTGTTTTGATATCTGGGAGAGGTACTGTTGCCTGGGCTTTGCAGTCAAGTAAACCAGCTGGCTGGGCTGCTGGTTCAAGCAGGCCCCTTTGTGGGCTCCCCAATTGGTTGTGACTGCTGGCTAGACTGTATGATTAGAGGGGGCCCACTTGTTCTGCTCTGCATTTATTTCTGGTTGGGCAGGGTCTGGATCCAGCTAGGATTCAGAATTCACTGGTTGAATTCTGCAATTGAGGAGTACTGAGGGCTGGGCTCTGCAGTTGTTCCTGACAGGGTGAGGCCTCAAAAACTGTGTTCAGCAGGGCCATAGGTAGGGCTTTGTGGTCATTAAGAGTCTCAGGCTATGCTCTGTAATCTGATGGGGCCACAGGCTGTGCCCTGAAGTTGGGCAGGATACAGAGGCTGCGCTTCATGATCATGTAGGCTGCTGGCTGTGTTTTATTGTTAGGTATGGTTGCTTGCTGGTAGGGTGCAGCCTCCTACTGTATCCTGATGTTGGCTGGGGTTAGAGACAGTGCTCAGTGGTTGGGCATAGCCATTGGCTGGGCTCGCTTCCTGGTCTAAGCCACAGCCTGTGTCCAGTCATCAGGCAGGCCTGCAGGATGTGCTCAGAGGCTGCCTAGGGTCACCGTTGAGACTCCCTGGTAATGAAAGGCCAGATGCAATGCACAACACCTTGGCAGGGCTCCTGGCTTGGTTCACTGCCTAATGGGGCTTTATAATGGGTTCTGCTGCTATCCAGGTTCTCTGGCCAGGTTTCCTGATCCAGTGGGATGGGAGGCTATGCTCAGCAGTTAGATGAGGCTATGAATTTGCTTCCCTGACCTGGTGCAGACTTAGAATAGTCTCTGTGGCTGGTATGGCCTACTGGCTGAGAATCCAAATCAAGCAGAACTGCCACCTGAATCCTCTATCCAGACTGGGCCACCAGCTGCAGAGCTGTTGTGCAGAGCTGCTGGCTTAGATCGCTGCTTGGGCACAGCTGCAAGCAGTAATGCAGTCCACCAGGATCTGAATGCTGGGTGATATAAGGCTCTCCCTCCTTTTCATCTATCTGATCCCTAGTGGTTAAGCCCTGCAGAGTCACCTGGGGATCCCCATGAGGCAAGACTTGTGTGGACCTCCAGAAGTGTTTCACAATACTGGGAGGGAGCTCGAGGTCCACCTTGGGCTCTCCTTACCGTTGGAGAAAGCCCTCTTGATGCAGCACTGTTCTGACTTGGGAGAGAGGTGGTGTGGTAAAAATGGAACTTTTCCTCTTAACCTTTCTAATGCCATCCTTCTTGGTCCAGGGAAGTGCTTCAGCCTCATCTCTGAGTTCTGGGATTTTCACAGTAGTGTCTTGTCCGGATAGTTGCTAGTTGGTCTTCTGGGGGAAAAAAAAAAAAAGACTGAGGCTGGGAATTGCCTATACTGGTACCTTGATGATATCATTTCCTTCTCTTCTTTCTTACTTTAATTGGAATACAATGTTTCACCATTAAGTATCATAAGACATTGACAATTATTTGGAAATTTGTATTCTTAAACCATTTTAAAGATATTTGTAAAGATATTTATAAAGATATTTGTAAGATATTTAAGATATTTGTAAAGTCTTACTTTACTAAGGATTTTTTTTTTTAATTTTACTAAGGACTTTTTTTAACTTTACTAAAGATTTAAAAAAAATCAAGACTGAATGTTGAATTTTACCAGATCCCTCGTGTATACTCTGTGTATCTGTGTACATAGGTGAATCCTTTCTCATTTTCATGTATTAGGGTAAAAAAATATCTATATATCTATACATCTATATATCTATATCTATCTCCCCATACTGACTGGAAGGAAGAGGTTAATAGATAGTTCTGTGGCTCTTTCTATAGTTTCATGAATGGCTGATGTTTTTTAGCCTGGCCAGATTGTTTTTGCAACATTAATTCAAAGAATCTACAAAAAATAATACAGCCAACATAGATGGGAATCACATTAAGAACTATGTGCCAGAACAACAATGTGTACTTAATCACCGATAATGTTTATTGAGTAACTAGTAACTAGTATTTATGAAGTGTAGTGGCCCTGAATATGAGTTGGTCATTATTCTTAAGGGGCTGCTTTGGGACGAGCAACATATAATAAAACCATGAAGCTTATGGCTTCCCTGTACTTAGGTGAATATGTGTATTTCAAGTGTGAAATGATCTGTGGACACAGAAAACTGTGCCTGAGAGTCCTAGAACCTTCACTTCGTTGTTTCTGTACACACTTCATTGTTGCCTTTTACCTAGCTTTAATTACGAATATATTTATTAGAGGCACCTGGGTGGTTCAGTTGGTTAAGAGTCCAACTCATGATTTCTGCTCAGGTCATGAACCTACAGTTTGTGAGTTCGAGCCCCACATGGGGCTCTGAGCTGACAGCGCAGAGCCTGCTTGGGATTCTGTCTCCCTCTTTCTTGCTCTTCCTCCACTTGCTCTCTCTCTCTCAAAAATGAATAAAAATAAACTTTAAAAAAAGAATAGGGGCGCCTGGGTGGCTCAGTCAGTTGAGTGTCCGACTTTGGCTCAGGTCATGGTCTTGCCGTTGGCGAGTTCGAGCCCCACATGGGGCTCTGTGCTAACAGCTCAGAGCCTGGAACCTGCTTCGGATTCTGCCTCCCTTGCTCTCTGCCCCTCCCCCACTCATGCTCTGTCTGTCTCTGTCTCAAAAATAAGTATAAACATTAAAAAAAAAAAGATTTTTAAAAAAGAATATATTTATTATGTGAAATGTACTGTCTTGTGAATTTTACTGTAATTTGATCCCAAGGTCACCAGTGCTTATTGAACAGAATGAACTAACATGGAATATCTTCATATCCTGGAATAAATCCTTTGGGGACATCATGTATTATTTGTATATTGCCAATTTGATCCTGTATTTTATTTAGGAATTTTATAATTATATTTCAACAAATGATCTGTATTTTTACTTTTTTTCCTCTTTTCTATCACATTCTAGTTCTAACATCACATTAGTTTAAAAATTGTATTTTTACAATCTTAGATTTATTCATAATTTCTACTGATTCCTTTCCTATTTTTATCAATTTCTTACGTTTTTAAAAAATTTTTTAATGTTTTTATTTATTTTTGAAGGAGAGAGAGACAGAGCATGAGCGGGGGAGGAGCAGAGAGAGAGAGAGAGAGAGAGAGAGAGAGAAACACAGAATTTGAAGCAGGCTCCAGGTTCTGAGCCGTCAGCACAGAGCCCGATGCGGGCCTCGAACCCACAAACTGTGAGATCATGACCTGAGCTGAAGCCAGACGCTCAACCGACTGAGCCACTCAGGCGCCCCTCCATTTCTTATATTTACATTAATTTCTCATATTGTGATTTAGATTCTCCTTTTTAAAAAAAAAGTATCCAAAGTAAAATACTGAGCCATTTCATCTATTCAGTTATGATCTCAAATCAGTGATAGACACATACATATACACTTTGATGCTAAGATACAGTTGGATATTACACAAACAACTGCAGGTCATGATGGAGTTAGCCTCATCACACGTGGAGATAACTGAAGACAAATGTCTTTTTGTTGAGTTAATGAGCCTTCTGGTTTTGAACTAAGGTCTGCTAATGGCTGCCTGGGTCACATGTACATGAACAAAAAAATCTGAAGATCCCTGCTTCCAGCTATGATGGAGTATTACACTTTTCTTAATGTTGTAAATCATTAGGAAACTGGACAAAATACATAGAGCAGTTCTTTTCATGTATTAGCTAACTAGCAGGGTGGGACTGTGATCAATGAAAAAAGGATAAACAAATGAAGTTAATGCAACAACAGCTCCTGCTTTCTCTGGGGAAAAATGGAAGACATAAAAATAGGCAAAAAGGAATTTGTAGAGATAAGAAATAACTAAAATAAAAGTTGTTCTAGATGAGTTAAACAGCAGATAACATTAGAAACTATCTGCAGAAGATTAGCGAACCTGGAGACCTAGCAATAGAATCCATCCCAATGGAAGCACAGGGAAAAAAATAAAAAATAGAAACTGGGACTGAGTGACTTGAAATAATATCAAGCAATGTAAGTTCCATGTAATAAAACACATCTTGTATAGAAACTGGGCAAATAATGGGGAGCCTGGGTGGCTCAGTCGATTAAGCGTCTAAGTTTGGCCTAGTCATGATCTCGCAGTTCCCAAGTTTGAGCCCTGCATGGTTCTCTGTGCTGACCAGTAGGAGCCTGGAGCCTGTTTCAGATCCTGTGTCTCCCTCCCTCTCCCTGCCCCTCCTTTGCTCATGTTCTGTCTGTCTGTCTGTCTGTCTGTCTCTCTCTCTCTCTCTCTCTCTCTCAAAAATATATAAAAGTTAAAGAAATTTAAAGAAACTGGGCAAATAAGAAGACAATGGAATGATCTGCTAAAGGGATTGGGGAGACAAGTAAGGTGTATATATGCTATAAAAACATTTTTTAATAAAAAAATTGCAAGGTTGCTTCATTTTCATGGTGTGACTAGTAATGTGAGGAGGAGGACAGAATGAGAGGGAAAGATTCTGCATATAAGAGGAATAGGTATTGAATAATATTCTTTAATATGTTACAACTTGATAATGAAAATGGGCAGAGAAACAGTTGGTATATGGGTTACTAATTCATCCCACTTATGTAAGTTACTTTAAAGCTTCCAGAGAAAACGGTAATATTTAAATAGAGAGCTATGAACTCAATCATGTATCATATGAAGTTATTAATTTTTAATAGCTCAGAGATAATATTAGGTAAAATGTGGTTGAAAAGAAAACTCTTTCAAAGTAACACATTAAAAATGTTGGATTTCCCTTCCTTTCTCTGGCTGCCTTACATCTGACCTAAAGCTTCCACTTTTACAAAATTCAAAGGAATTTCTGTTTTAAGATTACCAATAAAGAAACATAATACCTACTGTGAAATATATCTAGAGTTACACATTTTTAGCACTTTCTGTAGTTTTCTTTTGTTTATGGAACATATATATATAGTCCAGTAAGTTTACTTTAACATAGTATTTTTACTAGTTTCCATTTTGAAATCTGATAATCAAAGTTAGATCCAGATTTTGTGGTATCCAAAGCTTATAGAGTTGGGGGGGAAGGGAAAGGATATTTTTTTTTTAAAGTAAAAAATTACAAATAAAATTGCATATAGGGGCACCTGGGTGGCTCAGTCTGTTAAGCATTTGACTCTTGAGATAGGCTTAGTTCATGATCTCCAGTTTGTTAGATCGAACCCCATGTCAGGCTCTGTGCTGAGTGCAGAACCTGCTTGTGATTCTCTCTGTTCCTCCCCCACTTGTGCTTTCTGTCTCTAAGTAAATAAATAAATAAATAAATAAATAAATAAATAATAAAAATTTATATATAGAAGATAATATTAGAATGAGAAAAAATTAACACAATTTTGATAAAAACTAAAAATCCATTATAAAATACAGCAATGTGATTCTAATTACATAACATCTTTTTTTTCCTTTCTAAGATTTTATTTAAATTCAAAAGTTAACATATAGTGTAGTATTGTTTCAGGAGTAGAACCCAGTGATTCCTCATTTACATATAACACCCAGTACTCATCCCAACAAGTACCCTCCTTAATGCCCATGACCCATTTAGCCCATCTCCACCCACCCACCTCCCCTCCAGCAACCCTCAGTTTGTTCTCTATAGTTAAGAGTCTCTTTTATGGTTTGACTCCCTTTCTGTTTTTATCTTACTTTTCCTTCTCTTCCCCTATGTTCATCTGTTTTGTTTCTTAAATTTTACATGAGTGAAATCATATTGTATTTGTCTCTGACTTATTTCACTTAACATGATACACTCTAGTTCCATCCACATTTTGCAAATGGCAAGATTTCATTCTTTTTGATCACTAATATTCCACTACTACACACACACACACACACACACACACACACACGCACGCACGCACACCACATCTTGTTTATCCATTCATCAGTCGATGGACAGTAGGGCTCAAACTAAAAATATGAGGAAGGGATTCTACTTGTGGTTATATTCTCATAGTTGATAGTATTGTGGGGTGCACAAATGGCTCCCAGTAAATTTCAACCTGCTAAAATCTAGTTTCCCATAAAATGACGCATAGTAATTTTTCTTATAAGGCTCCTCTGAGGAAAAAATTTCAGCAGTTTATTCAAAATGCAACCATCTCTGTACTTCAGTACTCTTCTCTTTTTCCTAAAAATTTACATTTCTTAAAAGTATTGTCTAGTACTATTGAAAAAAATTGATGTTAGGCTTTACTCTGTATACATACTTTTATTTGCAAATGCCACATTCTATATTATGATACATTCCCTTTTTTTTATAACAGTATTTAAGATTTTAGATTATATTTTATTAAGAAACATGGTCAAATGTTCATATCATCTGCTGTATTCAAGTTTCTGCTATTAATTTTTAAACATGTATTAGTTTCATGGACATGCATTCTTCTTGATTAGTCTTGAACCAAAAGTTCCTAATTTACTGTATTCCTTGGCTGAGAAAAGACCAACCATGATTTAACCTAATTATGATTTCCAGTGGAATTCAACCTGTGTGGAGTATCAGGATGGTTCAGGATTGTAGCCTTAAGAAAATATTTGGCATTCAGTGTTTGACAAAGAAGCCAATTTCTGGAGGCACATTTTTGCTTGCCCAGGATGAGTTTTAGGAAGCATTAGATTTCATTAACTAGACTATACCATTTGGACAGAATGTTCCTCCCTTATTCTGCTTGAGTGTTGGACTGGAGTGTTGGTTTTGCCAGAAATGACCTAGTTGATGTAGTTCCCTGTCAATTAAGGTAGGAACCAGGTGTCTCATGTGGTGGTTCTGTTTTGATTACCCTGTAACAATTCTGGCTTGCTCATGAGACTAAATAGCAGGAAAGGGCCATGTTACAAGGGAGATGCTTTTACTTAATTAAAACAAAATGTCCTAAAAGAAAACCTTGGCATGGTAATTGAAATAAATTGGTTCCATATTTATTCTATAAATTCTATGAATTTATTCAAAAAAGAAATTATAGACAATAATCAGGCCTACCTCCAGAAATGCTTTTATTAGCCCTTCTAGGAATGTGGAATAAATTTTCAAATCTCACCTACAACTTCATGTGGCTATTGTAGTTACCTGTGCCTAGAATTCCTAAATATGTCATTTCTCCAGAAAAGGCACATTGGTCATCAGAACTCTGTTGGTCGTGTAGTCTCTCAACCAAGCTCTGGCAGAATCAACACCTTCAGGCAAATTAGAGAGCTTCCATGTTGGTTACTCAGTTCTATAATTGCTTGTTCTCTAGACCTAACAGTGATACTTAACACACATTAGCAGTAGAAGACTTTAAAAATAAAATTTATTCAGAAATCTCAGTGTATGAAACAGACACTAGTGGCTTTCCATTAATATAAATTTCTTTTTAAAATTTAATTTTAGTTTTATTTCTATAAACTCAATTATTAGGGATATTGGAGATGATCCAATGTAAATGAAAATTTAAAATTAGTAGCTATAGCTTGTAGCAGATTTTTGCCTTCAGATAATTTCTGGTTTATTTCCTTTCATGACATTGATATTATCTTATAATTGATATGATCTAGATAATTACCTGTAATTTATATCAAATTTCAGGTTGGGTTGTATTTTATTTTACTTGGTGGCTTACAATATTTAAGTTGTACAAAAAATAGATGTCTTTTCTGTTGCTCTAGTTGTATATTCTTGGCACCTACAATAAGTGCTAGAAATACAAATACTTGGTATATTAGTTTGCTGAATATATTTTAATGTCAAAACTAATAATAATGTAATTGTTATTTTTTGAGCATCTGTATGACAGGGAGAATTATATGTGCTTTAAAAATGTTACTCATTTATGGGGCGCCTGGGTGGCTCAGTCGGGTAAGCGTCCGACTTCAGCTCAGGTCACGATCACGCGGTCAGCGAGTTCGAGCCCCGCCTCCGGCCCTGGGCTGATGGCTCAGAGCCTGGAGCCTGCTTCAGATTCTGTGTCTCCCTCTCTCTCTGCCCCTCCCCTGTTCATGCTCTGTCTCTCTCTGTCTCAAGAATAAATAAACGTTAAAAAAATTTTTTTTAAATGTTACTCATTTAATATTTATAATAACTAAGATAGGTACTACTACCCAAGATCCAGAAGTACATTCAAGAAATTAAATTTTCCAAGTTTCAGAACCAGTTTATATCAGAGCTGGAATAAATTCCATGCATCCTAACTCCAGAGCAAACACTCTTAATGATTAATGCTATATTACATCACTCAAAATGAGCTAAATAAACTTAAAATAACTAAAATGAAATATTCAAAATGAGCTAAATTTAAATTAAAGTTAAATTTAGAAAATAAGTTTATCACAGTAGTTACATTTCAAGATCTCAATAGCTGCATGTAACTAGTGGATACTGTATTCAACAGAGCAGATATAGAAAATTTCCATAATCACAGAAAAAGCTTTATTCAACAGTGTTGATCTAGAACAGGCATTGACAACCTTTTTCTGTGTAGACCTGGATAGTCTTTAGCCTTTCAAGGCCAGACTGGTCTCTTGAAGCTACTCAACACTCTCATTACAATGCAACACAACCATAGACAATAATCAAAATATGAGTGTGGCTGTGTTTCACTGACCTTAAAATTTGTGTTTCATATAATTTTTCTATTTTATGAAATATTACTCTTTCCCAGTCATTAAAAGTATAAAAGCTATTTTTTTTCAAGTTTTTATTTAAATTCCAGTTAGTGAACATACACTGTAATATTATAGTTTCAGGAGTAGAGTTTAGTGATTCATTACTTATATACAATACCCAGTGCTCATCACAATAAGTGTCTTTCTTAATATAAGCATCCTCCTTAATACCCATCACCTTTCTAGCCCATCTCCTACCCTCTTCCCTCTATCAACCCTCAGTTTGTTCTTTATAGTTAAGAGTCTGTTTTATTATTTGCCTCTTTTTTCTCCCATGTTCATTTGTTCTGTTTTTAAATTCCTTATGAGAGAAATATGGTATTTGTCTCTCTGACTTATTTTGCTTACCATAATACTCTCTCGTTCCATCCATGTCATGGCAAGATTTCACTATCTTTATGGCTGAATAATATTCCATTTTGTGTATACCTTCTTTGCCCATTCATTAGTCGATGAACACTTGGGCTCTTTCCATAATTTGGCTATTGTTGGTTATGCTACTATAAACATCTGGGTGCATGTGTCTCTTTGAGTTAGTATTTTTGTATCTTTTGGGTAAATACCCAGTAGTGCAATTGCTAGATTGTAGTTGTACATTTTTTTAAAGTTCATCTATTTAGACAGACAGAGACAGCATGAGTGAGGGAGGGGTGGAGAAAGAGGGAAGGAGAGAGAATCCCAAGCAGGCTTCATGCTGCCAATGCAGAGCCAGAGGCAGGCAGAGCCCAAACCCATGAAACCATGAGATCATGACCTGAGTCGAAACCAAGAATTGGATACCTAACCGACTAAGCCACCAAGGCGCCCTGGGTAGTTGTATTTTTAACTTTTTGAGAAACCTCAAAATTATTTTCCAGAGTGGCTGCACCAGTTTGCATTCCCACCAACAGTGTAAGAGGGTCCCCCTTTCTCCACATCTTTGCCAACACCTGTTGTTATAAAAACTATTCTTAACTCTCAAGTCAGATAGCAATAGGTGATGGGCTCAAGTTTTCTATTCCCTGGTTCAGAATTTCTCTAATATCTTATTTTTAAAATGCTCTGAGTTTTATAAGATCCACAGATTTGAACACAATTATCTATTATATTATGGAGCATTAATAAGGACTATTAAGACTCATTCTCCCATTATTTTAATATGATTTGAATATTACAGTATTAATTATTAAAGGAAAATGTAGTTAATTGTTTGAAGACTTGTCTCTGAAACTAGTTGGTGTTTCTCAAAGCTAAAATCCATGTCCATTGTTTGTTGTCTTATTCTCAGAACTTGGAAAATTTGTTGGCCAATAGCAGAATCTTGGCTCTTGTTCCTTGAATTAGTGAGTGAATGAACTTTAAAATTTGGAAATATTTTCACAAAGAGTCATTTGTTTAAGATAATATTTCACATATGATACCCACATATCAAAGGTTATATAATATAGAGCATTTTAATACACACTTTTATAACGTGATAATAGCAAAATAAGAAAAAAGAAAAAAATAAGGTCAACTTTGTTTGAGATTGTCAGTTAACATGTCAGCTAACAGTTAACTACATGTAAGATTTTCTGGCTTTGTCATTTCTAAGAATAAACTAACAAGTGGTTTGCCATGTTCATCGACATAGGGGTATTTTTCAAGTCATTTAACAAACTTAATATTTATCAGCTGTAGTACATCATTGTAACATTCCTTTTTCATATCATCTTAGTAGATTGAAAGCCTATGTTTCTGACAATTTCCTGAAAATTCAGGGTGTAGTGAAGATTTTATAATTTATCTCAAACAAAAGTGACACATAAGTTTGGACCAGTTGTTTTCAATGCAGTGGTTACTTGGACATCAAAAGTTACTTTCAAGTTACTAGGAGATTCTAATCTGCAACAAGGGTTGGAAACCGCTGATTTGACATAACATACAATTAAGGGATATTTCTCCAGATTTTTAAAAATGATATTAAAATTGGCATTTGTCACAGAACTGCCTGTGTCCCAGTGCATTGCACAGCATGACACTGGAAAGAGAATAAGGGGCCAAACAGTTGGCTGGTTTGATCATAAAGCGGTCCTCACTCACACAGTTTGGTCAGTGATACTATGAAGTGCAGTACTGACTAATTAGAAGGAGCTGCAACATGGTGGTGGGCCTTAGAGAAGAAGCATGAAAATTCTAATAGCCTAAATCCTGGACAGAGCTGCACAACGAAGTATAAGAATATAAGCACAGATTTTAGGTCTTGGCACTGGCACTCTTAAGAGCTGATTTAACATAATGTCATTCAATTATTATACAAATTATTGAGCAAGTTGTTTAATATCCTCAAATAATTTGTAATACACTATACATCAGATTCTGTAAAAGAACTGAGCACTTCAATAAAATTAGAACTTCTAGAAGGAAGTGTAAGACGAAGAATGTGATTACTTAATAAAATCAAATAAAAGATGAAAGATATTCAGGATCTAAAAATGATAAGATTAATATGATGTTTAAATACAGTAATTTAAATATATAAAGAGCATTATGGATCCTTCTGAGAAGATTTAAATATCGGAAAAATTGAAGTTGGTGTTCTCAGAACACTATATAAGGGACTTATTAAAATCATTCTGAAAATATCAAATCTTGAACAGAAATAATTGTCAATACAAGATGAAATATGAACCAAGTTTTCATCTTAAAGTGTGTGAAAGTGACTAATTTGTCTATGACTAAGAACATTTAATAATTTTTCACAGAAGACGAATGATAAATATTGAATTCTATGTTAAGATATTTTTCTAAAAGTCCTGTAACTAGTATTTTGACAAGTGATTTTATCAGGATCAATTAAGGCTATTTAGTTGTTATAAAATAGTTATTTCATGACAAGAGTATATAGAATAATTTTACATAACATGGTAGAGAATATGCATGTTAAGGTGACTGTACTTAAGGATAGGAAACGATTTATAATGACACACAGTTTGTATATGTCTTTTTAAACTCATTCTTGTGAATATATTATATTGGATCTCATATGGACACTTGTTAGGACTTTATCTGCAGCAGGATTTTATGGAATGACAAGAAGGTGAATTACGTTGAAGTAATAAAATCTCCAGTAACCTAAGTTTGGATTTCCTGGTCTGCTGAGCTTTGAATTTGAAACTTTTGTATGTTTGACCTATTTTTATAGATGTGAAACCCTTAGAACATGAAAACATATAAAAGTTACATCAATGTAAAACTAATAATGGGAGTAAAAGTCGTCAAAAAATCAATTCTGATGATTGTTTGAGTTCTTTCTTGACATTACTGTCTTACTCAAACATTTTGAATGTGTCATTTAAGGATCAATTGTTTTTAGACCTCAGTATTTTCTACGATGCACAAATGGTTCTCCTATCATGAATTTGATGTATGTAGACATAGTTCGTTATTTGCTTTTAAACCTGATATATCACTCAGGTATCACTGGTATTGGAAGTCAAATGGAAAATAATATGGCATTGTCACAGAAGCTCTAGTAATTGAGGCTTTTGAAGCATAACATGATCTGTTAGTATTTTTTGCAACATAACAGATAACAATATAGCTTAATAAATCTAAATGAGCATGCATTTCTATTGCTCAGGATGTCACTGTGTATTGATATAGGTTAACAACAAATGTGCAAAAATCAACCTGAAACACAGAACCTGTGGAGGAGAGAAATGAAGAAGTGCTATTTTTTTTATTTTTTTAAAGTTTATTTATTTTTGATAGAGAGAGGGAGAGTGAGAGCGGGGGAGGGCAGAGAGAGAGGGGGACACAGAATCCGAAGCAGGATCCAGGCTCTGAGCTGTCAGCACAAGGCCTGAGACAGGGCTTGAATTCATGAACTGCGAGATCATGACCTGAGCCAAAGTCTGATGCTCAACTGACAGTTCCACCCAGGCACCCAAGAAGTGGTATTTTTAAAATGCTTAATGCATCATGTAATAGGTGAGCTTTAAGAGAGAGGAGAACTTTATTTACTTACTGTTAGATCTTGTATAATTTTATGGTCCCTGAGATTTTGGCCAACCTCTCACATACACAGACTTAGGTAAGCATAGTTGATAGTAAATCAAACCTGTTGCAATAGTGAATATTCCTTAGAGGATAATGATTGCTTTATACTCTAACTTTTTGATAAGTTCTTGTAAGTCTTAAATCATGTGGGCTTAATTTACTACAAAGTTGACACTTCTTTAATAATGCATATTTGGGGCACCTGGGTTGCTCAGTCGACTTCAGCTCAGGTCATGATCTCATGGTTTGTGGGTTTGAGCCCCATGTCAGACTGTGCTGACAGCTCAGAGCCTGGAGCCTGCTTCAGATTCTGTGTCTCCCCCTCTCTCTGCCCCTCCTGGCTCATGCTCTGTCTCTCTGTGTCTCTCAAAAATAAATAAATGTTAAAAAAAATAAAAATATTAAAAAATTAATGCATATTGAGGGTGTTTGGGTTTATTATTTAAAGACTAGATAAAACATTATGTTGATGGATCCTCAAATATTTGAATATAGTTCTCATTACTTTTTCAGTTATTCTCTAGATTTTTAATTCCATTTCTCAGGCCAATTTCCACATACTTTATTTCATTTTAGATTGAGGTGTTTAAGGTCAGAAAACTTTCCACTAGTGATGGGAACCTGGGATTTTCACTACAACTGCACTCATATTTGATAATAGAGCTTCATATAAAAATTTATGGCAAATGTTCCAAAATCCTATGGTATTGATTGCAATGTAATTGGATTATGTCTACAACTTAGTGGATCATTTTCATGCCAAATCATCTAGTGCTCTTGTGATTTACTATCACTTAGAAAAAAATGCTCCTGAAGAGGTCTAGAATTTCTACAGAAGGCACATTTTATTTCTACCATTTGGTTTAATTTTTTTTTTTAATTTTTTTTTCAACGTTTTTTATTTATTTTTGGGACAGAGAGAGACAGAGCATGAACGGGGGAGGGGCAGAGAGAGAGGGAGACACAGAATCGGAAACAGGCTCCAGGCTCCGAGCCATCAGCCCAGAGCCTGACGCGGGGCTCGAACTCACGGACCGCGAGATCGTGACCTGGCTGAAGTCGGACACTTAACCGACTGCGCCACCCAGGCGCCCCAGTCTACCATTTGGTTTTATGACTAAGCTTTATTTTTTTTAATATTTGTTTTTATTTTTCAAAGAGCATGAGCATGAGTGTAGGTGGGGCGGGGTGTGTGGCAGAGGATCTGAAGTGGGCTCCATGTTGACAGCAGAGAGCCTGATGCAGCGCTTGAACTCACAAACCGTGAGATAATGACCTGAACAAAATTCAGATGCTGAACTGAGCCACCCAGGTGCCCCAATGACTAAAGTTTAAATGAGCACTTGGCCCTTATCTTTCTAACCTGACTTAACACTGTATCAGTCTAAATCCTCTATACCCAACAAATCATGCTCCTGCTGTTCTCTTTCATTCCGTGAACCATGCTGCCACTTTCATTCCATGACTCATCCTGCTTTTTCTGTTTGGAATTTCTGTCTGCTCCTCACTTTCCTCATTTCCTTTTATTTAAATGTTTCCTATACTATTGTCAGGGCCAAGATTTTCTTCCAATTTCTTTACTATATCACTTGTAATGGATTTCTCCCTTCCCTATAAGCCTCAAAATTACCTTTTCACCCTTTGTCTGGAACTTGATCTATGCTATGGTCAATTGTTTGATATATTTTTCATAGACCTATGTACTATTACTTGTATTGACACCAGACTTCAAGGGCATCCCTGTCTCAGAAGAGTCATGATTCAACCCACATGAAATCTTGCATACAGCTTCTTAGTGTCAGTGTTTGTTCTGGGAGTTAATATTGGCCTGGAAAGAGTTAGGGTCCCAGGGTTTTATTATTAGTTTTTTTGTTTTAAACCTAGATTCGAGTCTCCATTCCTGGAATAACCTAGAACAATTATTTATTCAACATACTTATTGAGCACTTAGTGACTGTAGGGCATAGTTCTAAGCTCTGGCAAGAAGATGATTTTGAAAAGCTGAGGTGTTTGTCCTCTAGGGAACTTGCATCTTAAGTTTGGAAAAGTGCCTGACTGTTGCAGTAGAAAGAACAGCTGAGAAATTCACACTCTTCCTATCACAAAATGAATTAAACACTCTGAAATTCACAAACAGAATCAAGTTCTCATCACCACACAAGCTGTTAAAAGCAGAGGCTTGATTTTGGAAGTATAATGGGTCAGCACAGCAAAGTAATTAAGAGCACATGGCCTAGAGTACTAACTCCTGGATTAAAAATGTGGCTCTGGGGACTTCTGGTTTCGGTTCTAACACAGAATTTGGACATGATCACTCCTCTCCTCACAACAAGAAAAAAAATTGAACAGACTGAAAATCAATGACTGGGCAAACTGCCACCCTGAAAACAGGGGAAGCCAGGGAGTCACAAATAAGACTGGCTTATCTGGAATAGAACCCAATAGATCCATAAACTGGTAGGAACACTTCTGATAATTTTAATGAATTGTTGGAGGATGAGTGTGGACTAGTATAAGAGTGAGTAACCCTGAGAACTGCAGCATTAAGAAGGCCCTGCAGTTTCCTAAGTTTTTACCTCCAAGAATCATGCCAGCTTCACAAATATTTATAGGGGAACAAAGGTGAGAATTAAAGGCAACTTCTCATCAGAAACCATGTAAGCAAGAAGAGAGTGGAATGAAAGTGCTGAAAGAAAATCCACAAACCCAGAACTATATACCCAGAAAAACCCTCTTTGAAAAGTTGAGAAGTAAAAACTTGAGGGAACGCCTCACCAGAGGAACTGCCTTTCAAGAAAGAAATATTAAAGCCCTTTGAGAGAAAATGATACAGGTAACCAATTCAGATACATATAGAGAACCCTGAAACTGAATAATATTAAAATCTTTTAATTATAATTGATCCAAATACAACCTGAAGATAACATCAGTGTATTGGGTGATATTTATATGGATAAACTAAGTGAATAATAATAATGTTATAAATGATGGAAGGGAGAAACTGGAAATATTTGGTTATATGGTAGCAGTACTACCTGTGAATTGGTATAGTGCTACTCAGAAATGATCTTAGATTAGTAAAAATGTATATTGCAAACCTTAGGGAAACGATAATCAACTTAGTTTTCTGAGAAAAGCATGTAATTTGCTAAAAAATAAAAAATAATCATAAAATGATCAACTGAAATTCGAAAAGACAGAAAGAGGGTGAAAGAAGCAACAAACAAGTGCAACGAATAGGAAACAGTAACCGACTTAGCGGATATTAGTACAACTGTATCAATCACTTGAATAGTGAATATTCTAAACACATTAATTAAAATATACTATTGTCAGAGTGGACTAAAAACCTAGAAGACCCAATTCTAGGTTTTTTTGTTTTTTTTGTGTTTTTTTGTTTTTTGTTTTTTTTAATGAGAAATCCACTTAAAATAAAGACTCAGGCTGGGGTGCCTGGATAGCTGTCGGTTAAGCATCTGACTGTTGATTTTTGTCTCAGGTCATGATCTCACAGTCTTGAGATCAAGCCCTACTTGGGCTCGATGCTGAGCATGGAGCCTACCTAGGATTCTCTCCCTCTCTCTTCCCCTCTTCCATTTGCACGGGTGATCTCTGTCACTTGTTTGCTCTCTCTCAAAATAAATAAATAAACATTAAAAAAAAATAAAGACTCAGGCCAAACGTAAAAATAAACCCATATAATGTTAACACCAATCAAAGTTGGATTAGTATATTAATTTTAGACAACACTGACTTCAGAAGGAAAGCTATCAGGGACAAAGAGGAACATTATACACCAACATACCATTAACCTAAGGAAACAACGGTCCTTAATTCATATACACTTAATAAAAGACCATCAAAATATTTAAGCTAAAAACTGGTAGAACTGCAAGGAGAGAGATGCTGTTATAGTTGGAAATCAATACCCCTCTATCACTAATTGATAGATTCAGAAGGCAGAAAATCAGTAAGCGTATAATTGAATTGAACACCATCATAAATCAACTGAATCTAATTGACATTTATAGAAGAGTGCCTCCAACAATAGCAGAATACACATTCTTCTCAATTTTGAATGGAGCATTTGCTAAAATAGACCACATTCTGAGACATAAAGCACATTAACAAATTTAAAATAATAAAAATCATACAATGCACATTCAATAATGGAATCAAACTGAAAGTCAGTAACAGAAAAATACCTGGAAAATCCTCAAATATTTGGAGATGACCACTTTTTAAAATAAACATGGGTCAAAATCTTGACAAATTTAAAAACATTTTGAGGTAAATGAAAATGAAGCTTAAAATTTGTGGGTTGCAGCAAAAGCAGTGCTTAGAAATTTATGGCAGTAAAATGCATATATTAGAAAAAATCTAAAATCAATAATTTAAGCTTTAGGGGATTAGAGAAAGAAGAGTAATTGAAGCTTGGAGCAAACATAAAAAAATAAGTAAAATTAAAGTATAAATCAATGAATCTGAAAAAAAGAAAAGGTCCATAAAACACAGGCTGGTCCAATGAAAAGATGAATACGATTTGATAAAGCTTTACCCAGGGTAACCAAGAAGAAAAGAGGAAAGAAACAAAATACCAACATCAGAACTGAAAGCAGTGTAATAACACTGGTCAAAATGATATTAAAAGGATAAGAAAAGGCTACTGTAAACAACTCTGTGCCCATATATTTTACAATGTAGATGAAATGTACCAACTCTTTGATAGACACAAATACCCCAAATTCACACAAGGATATATAATCTGAAAAAAAAAAGTATGAATCTAATAAAATAGATAAGACCTTTATCTATTAAAGATAATGAATCAATAATTAGCCTTTCAAATGAGAAATAAGTATACTGATAGTATACTAATATATCATTGTATTAATATCAGGTATACACATAATTTGATGTTTGTATATATTGTGAAGTAATTACTGCAGTGAATCTAGTTAACAATTGTCCCCCATACATACAGAATTTTTTTCTTCGTATAAGAAATTTTAAGATATCCGTTAGTAACTTTCAAATATGTAATACAGTATTACTAACTATAGTATCCATGCCATCCATTATATCCCTATGACTTATTTGTATTAGAACTGGAAGTTTGTCCTCTTTTGTCTCTCTTCATCCATTTCACCCATGTCTCCCATATTCATCTCTGCAAATACAAATTTGTTCTCTGTAGGTATGAGCTTGGTTTTTTGTTTGCTTTAGATTCCACAGATAAGTGAGATCATACAGATAAGTGAGATAAGTGAGTCTTTCTTTGTCTAACTTATTTTACTTGGCATAATGCCCTCAAGTTCCATTAGTGTTGTCACAAATGGCAAGATTTCCTTATTTTTTATGGTTGGATATTACATGGAATACACACAACACACACACACACACACACCACATTTTCTTTGTCCATTCCTCCATCAGTGGACACTGTAATTGGATACTGTGGCTACTGTAAATAATGCTACAATGAATATGGGGTGAATATATCTTTTCAAGTTAGTGTTTTTGTTTTCTTTGAATAAATACCCATTAGTGGAATTACTTGATGGTATGTAATTTTCTTATTCAGTTTTTTTGAGGAACCTCATACTGTTTTTGATAGTAGCTGTACCAAGTTACATTCCCATCAACAGTGCACAAAGGTTCACATTTCTCTATATCCTTGGCCACATTTGTTATTTCTTGTCTTTTTGATAATAGCCATTCTACAGATGTGAGGTGATATCTCATTGTTTTGTTGTTGTTGTTTTTTAATTTTTACTTTTTGAGAGAGAGAAGGAAATAGAAAAGGAGAGAGTGTGTGGGGGGAGAGGGGCAGAGGGAGAGAGAAAGAGAATCTTAAGCTGAGTATGGAGACTGACATGGGCTCAATTCCACCACCATGAGATCATGACCTGAGCTGAAATCAAGAGTCGGACCCTCAACCGACTGAGCCATCCAGAAGTCCATCATTGTGATTTTGGCTTATACTTTCCTAATAATTAGTGCTGCTGAACATCTTGTCCTGTGCTTATTGGTCATCTGGATGTCACCTTTGGAATAATGTCTATTCATATCCTTTACCAGTTTTTTTAAACTGAGTTTCTTTTATTGTTGTGGGAGTTCTTTATATATATATATTTTTTAATTTTTTTTTAACGTTTATTTATTTTTGAGACAGAGAGAGACAGAGCATGAATGGGGGGAGGGTCAGAGAGAGGGAGACACAGAATCTGAAACAGGCTCCAGGCTCTGAGCTGTCAGCACAGAGCCCAACGTGGGGCTCGAACTCACAGACCGTGAGATCATGACCTGAGCCGAAGTCGGACGCTTAACCGACCGAGCCACCCAGGCGCCCCTATATTTTTTGATATTAACCCCTTATTAGATAAATGATTTGCCTTAGATTAGATAAATGGTATGCATTTTAATTTTATTGATGGTTTACTTCATTGTGCAAAAGCTTTATAGTCTGATGTAGTCTCATTTGTTTGTTTTGGCTTTTGTTTCCCTTTGGCATCAGATCAACAAATGCATTGCTAAAGATGAATGCTGAGGAGTTGCTGCCTAGAATTTGTTTTAAATATTTTATGGTGTCACGTCTACATTCAAGTCTTCAATTCATTTTGAGTTAATTTTTGTGTATGGTGTTAGTAGTGTAATTCCTTTTTTTTTTTTTTTTTTTTTTTTTTTTTTTTTTTAATGGCTGTCTACCTTTCCCAGTACCAGTTATTGGAGACTGTCCTTCCACTGTGTGTTCTTGGCTCCTTGTCCTAAATTAATTTCCATATACGTTTGGGTTTATTTTTTGACTTTTATCCTCCATTTATCTTTGTGTTTGTTTTTATGCCAGTACCATACTGTTTTGATTATTATAGCTTTCTAATATAGTTTGAAGTCAGGAAGCATGATAACTCCACCTTTCTTCTTGCTCAAGATTGCTCTGGCTATTCAGGATGTATTGTGGTTCCATACAAATTTTAGAATTATTTCTTCCAGTTCTGTGAAAAACACCATTGGTGTTTGTTTATTTGCTTTCACAGTTTAAAAAATTTTATTGGCCTGCTGTTGTCTACAGAATAACATTTGTATATTATTACCTGGGAACACAAGACCTTCTACAATGCAGTGTTTTCTTTTTTTTTTTTTTTTAAATGTTGCAAGTTTTTTTTAAATTCTAGTTAGTTAATATATGATGTAATATTAGTTATTAGTTTCAGAAGTAGAATTTAGTGATTCATCACTTACATATAACAGCCAGCACTCTAGCATTAAATCTGTAAATGACTTTGGGGAGTATGGACATTTAACAATATAAATTATTCCAATCGAAGAGCATGATGTAGCTTTCCATTTATTTGTATACTGTTCAATTTCTTTCCATCAGTTTCTCAGTTTTCACAGAATAGTGTCCCATCACTTTCACATGTCATTCACCTCCTTGGTTAAATTTATTTCTTGGTATTTTATTGTTTTGGATGCAATTGTAAATGGGATTGCTTTCTTAATTTCTTTTTCTGATAGTTCATTATTAGTGTATAGAAGCACCACATGTTTCTGTATGTTGGTTTCATATCCTGCATCTTTTCTGAATTAATTTATCAATTTTAGCAATTCTTTGATGGATACCTCAGGGTTTTCTGTATATAGTACCATGTCATCTTCAAATGTTACCAATTTTACTTCTTTCTTTCTTATTTGGAGGACTTTTACTTATTTTTTTTCTTGTCTTATTGCTATAGTTTGGATTTCCAATACTGTTTTGAATAAAAGTGGCAAGAGTGAGCATCTTTGTCTTCATACTGATTTTAGAGGAAAAGCTTTCAGGTTTTCACTGTTGATGTGATGTTGGCTATAGGTTTTTTATATATGGCCTTTATTATGTTGACATATGTTCCCTTTATACCTACTATGTTGAAAGTTTTTATCATAAATGGAATTGAATTTTTTCCCTATTGAGATCATGTGATTTCTACATTTCATTTTGTTAATGTGGTATATTATGTTGATTTCGCAAATGTTGAAACATCTTTACATCCCTAGGATTAATCCCAGTTGATTATTGTGTATGATCCTTTTGAAGTATTTTTGAATTAAGTTTGCCAATCTTTGCATCTATGTTCATCAAGGATATTGGCATAAAATTTATTTTTTGTGTGTGGTTTCTTTGTCTGGTTTTGGTATGATGATACTGGTCTTGTGTGTGGTTTCTTTGTCTGGTTTTGGTATGATGATACTGGTCTCATAAAATGAATTTGGAATTATTCTCTCCTCCTCAATTTTTTTTTTGAAATAGTTTGAGAAGAATAGCTATTAAACTTATTGTGTTTTATTTATTTTTTCAAATTTATTATGTTTTAATTAACTTTCTATGTTTAACTTATTAACTTATTATGTATAGTCTGCTTTTTCTATCTACTTCTCCTACCAGTATATGAGCTCTATTAGTTCAGGGATCTTTACTTTTTTGTGTGAATTCCAAGTATCTCTACAATTCGCTCATGCCATTTTATAAACACCTCTTAGACATTTGTGGTACATTGAATAAATATATCATGTAATCATTTTCTGCCATTATTTGCTTGTCTTTAAAATTTGTTTCTGTTATGTTGAAGGTTTAAATATTATTTATTTTCTAAGTTGTCAGTTTTTATTTTATAGTTTGCCTTTTGCTGTCCTATTATAACATCTTTCCATAATCAATGTCAAAGGAATTTCTTTTCTTCAATTTTTATTTTTATTTGTTGTTAAATTTACATGGAAATTTCCATATGGTTAGTCAATTGTTTCAGGACTATTGATTGAATGCCTTTGTACTGATTTTTGTTGTACAAAATCTTATACCATATTTTTAGATAAGTGTTAGTCTATTTTGTTATTTTTACTGTATATTTGCCTATTTTTTGGCTAATTCCACGTTGTCTTAATTACTAAAGTTGTATTTTCCTCTTGTCATTCTCCAAAGTTATACTGATTGTTCATGAATCCTTCCTCTTCGATATGAATTGGAGGTTTATCTTGTCCTAGTCTATGAAAGCTCTTTTGTACTTTTCATTGGGAAAGCACTGATTTATAGCTTACTTGGGGAGAAAAAATCTTTACAATATTGAATCATTACACCTTCCTATTTAAAAATTTTTATTGCAGGTTGCCTGGGTGGCTTAGTCAGTTGTGTTTGACTTTTGACTTGAGCTCAGGTCATGATATCATGGTCATGAGATTGAGCCCTGCATAAAGCTCTGTGGTCTGTATGGAACCTGCTTAAGATTCTCTAGCTCCCTCTCCTCCACTTGCATACATGTGCTCTCTAAATAAATAAATGAATGAATGAATGAATGAATGAATAAATAAATAAAGTTTGTTATTACAATGTCGTAGACCTATAACTTACTAGTTTCAGGTGTACAATATTGATTATATATTTGTTTATATAGTGAAATGATTGTTACAATAAATCTAGTGAACATGCATCACTATACATAGTTATAATTTTTTTCTTGTGATGAGAACTTTTATGATCTACTTTCTTAGTGACTTTCAAGTATACAATACAGTGTTATATAAACTATAGTCTCTATGTTGTATGTTACATCTCATGGCTTATATATTTTATAACTGGATGTTTGTACCCTTTGACCTGTTTCACTCATTTTGTCTACACTCACCCCCTGCCTTTGGCATCTGCCAGTCTATTTTCTGTATATGTGGGGTTTTTTTTGTTTTTAGATTCCACATATTAACTGAGATCATCTTGTATTGGTCTTTCTCTGTCTGACTTGTTTCACTTAGCATAATATACTCAAGGCAAATGGCAAGATTTTCTTCCTTTTATGGCTGTGTGATATCCCTGTGTGTATATATATGTTGTGTGTATAGATATGTATGCGTGCATCTGTCAATGGATACTTAGGTTGTTTCCATGTCTTGGTTATTGTAAATAGTGCTGCAATGAACGTGGATATCTTTTTTATTTACTATTTTTATTTTTATCAGATAAATACTCAGTGAAATTGCTGGATCATATGGTATTACTATTTTTAAATTTCTGAAGAAACTCCATATTTTCCACAATGGTTGTTTCTATTTACAAACTCACCAACAGTGCTCAAGAGTTTCCTTAACTCCATATTTCTTGACTTTTTGATAATAGCTATTCTAACAGGTGTGAAGTAATATCTAATTATAATTTTGATTTACATTTCCTTAATGATTAGTGATGATGAGCACATTTTCATGTACTTATTGGGCATCTGCACATTTTTTTTTGGAAAAATATCTATTCAGATCCTCTGGCAGTTTTCTAATTGGATTTCTTTTACTTTTTTGCTCTTGATTTGTATGAATTTTTTTTACACATTTTGGATATTAACTCATCAGATACATCATTTGCAAATATTTCCTTCCATTCAGTAGGTTGCATTGTTATTTTATTGATGGTTTCCTTTGCTTGGCAGAAGCTTTTTAGTTTGCTGTAGTCCTATTTGTTTATTTTTGCTTTTGTGTCTTTGGGTGTTAAATCCAAAACAAACAAACAAACTCATTGGCAAGACCAGTGTTAAGGAGCTTACTTATCTGTTTTCTTCTAGGAGTTTTATGGAGTTAGGTCTCACATTCAAGTTTTTAATCAGTTTTAAGTTAGTTTTTGTGTATGGTATAAGATGGTGGTCCACTTTCTTTCTTTGCACATGGTTGTCCAGTTTCCCAACACCATTTATTGAAGAAACTGTCCTTTTCCCATTGTATATTATTGGCTCCTTATCATAAATTAATTGAACATATGTTTTTGGGTTTATTTCCAGGCTCTCTCTTCCATTAATCTATGTGTCTGTTTTTATGTCAATACCATACTGTTTTAATTAGTATAGCTTTGTAATTTAGTGGAAACAAACTTCATATTTTCTATCTCTCAGTATTACAGATTTTCTTTAAGTTTGTCAATTATTCTTTGCAATTTTACCTACGAATTTCTTTATTATATAATGATTAACTTATTCTCAGATACTCATAGTATGTGTTGCTCCTGTTAAAGACTATTTTTCTTAAATCCTGGTACATTAAAAAAAAATTTAAGAACAGGTTTAAGTTTTAAAACAAAATTGAGAGAAAGAAAGAAAGGTTTTCTGTATACTCTCTGCCCCCACACATATATTGCCTCTCATTATACACATTAATCACTACAATGGTACAGTTTTTACCAAGGATAAACTTACATTGACACATCATAATCACCCAAAGTCCAGAGTTTACCTTGGGGCTCACTCTTGTTATTTCACATTCTATAGGTTTGGATAATTATATAATATGTATTCATCATTATAGTATCATATAGAATATTTTTACTGCCCTAAAATTCCTCTGTGTTCTGCCTATTTATTTGTCCCCATCTCCACCTTGGTAACCATTTATCTTATTTCTGTCTCCACAGTTTTGCCTTTTTCATAATGTCATATAATTAGAATCCTACCATATGTAGCCTTTTCAGATTAACTTCTCTCACTTAGTAATAGGTATTCAAGGTTCCTCTATATATTTTCATGGTTTGATATATATATATATGTATATCATGGTTTGATAACTCATTTGCAGGGCTGCATAATAGTTGTCTGTATTTATCAGAGTTTATTTACCCATTTGCTGACTGAAGGATATCTTAGTTACTTCCAAGTTTGGGCCATTTTCATATGTGTATAGTGGTTTGTGATTACTGTTGCCTAAATAATTTTGTTATGGCAACTTTTTGCTTAAGAGTCTTTAAACTCATTTAATGCCCTTAGTGATTGTGGGACATGACTTCATGGGTCTCTTTTCTCTTGAGTCTATTTTGGTAGTTTATTGCAGATTTCTGATAAAAAAATTACTTGTCTGGGCTTCATACATGTGATAAAATGTATAATATATGCAGAAAATTAGAAAGACAAATATACGTTGAAAAATATTAATCTTCTTCAGGTATTACAAATAGAATAGAAATGCCTTTATCATTCTAAAGCCAAGGACAGTTTGAACTGTGATCTCAAAGCCGATCCATTCAGTTCTCATGTTTATCTTCATAATGAGGATATTTTCCCATTTTATTGACCTTTATCTGAGTCTTTAACTGTTGACTGAATTTTAACTGTGGTTTGGTTCCATATTAATCTTGATGCCGGGTCCAGACATTTTATTTGCATTTAGTAAGCAAAAATGGGGATGAACAAGATTTCTGAGGTAAATTGATATTAGTGGTTAACAGAGATATCACAAAATTTCCAGGTTTTTTTAGGAAAAAAAAATGGCTAATTAATGCAGTCGGACAAATGGCTTTTCCATAGTCCCTTTTGGAAATGAGAAGATTTTCATATGGTGTTTGAAATTGGGACATCACGCATACATGATCATGTTAAGGGAACACTGCTAATGATGTGGAAAGTCTGTTTCTGTTATTGCTTGATTAAAACATGGTGCAATGCTCAAATGATGCTCCATTATTTTTTCAGTGTTTCTTCTTGATGAAAGTTGCTTTCAGTGGATAAATTGTTAGTCAGATCTGAGAATAGTTGCAGCTGTTGTGCATATTTAAACACTACCAAGAAATAAGATTACCAAATTGGACATAACTCTGGTGTTTGTACCTCTCTGTGTAGACACAATAGTCTATTTACCAAATTATTCTGTTTCAAACTGTCAACTCAACACCTGTGAAAAACATAAAGAGAATGAAGGGAAGACACTGATATGTTTACTCTGACAGTAGAAGCCAGAATTTTGTGATCCAGTCATGCTTTGGAAAGTTCCTTGGTCCCATAGAAGATGTATTTTTCTATTTTTTAATTTAAATTTTTTAAAATGTCTATTTATTTTTGAGAGAGAGCATGAGTGGGGGAGGAGCAGAGAGAGATGGAAACACAGAATCCAAAGTAGGCTTCAGGCTCTGAGATGTCAGCACAGAGCCTGACGTGGGGCTCGAACCCACAAACAGTGAGATCATGACTTGAGCCGAAGTCAGACTGTTAACTAACTGGACCACCCAGGCGCCCCTCTATTTTTAATTTAAATTCTAGTTAACATACAGTGCAATATTGGTTTTAAGAGTAGAAATCAGTGATTCATCACTTACATACAATACCCAGTGCTCGTCACAAAAAGTGCCCTCCTTAATGCCCATCTTCCATCTAGCCCATCTCTTACCTCCCTCCCTCCATCAACCCTCAGTTCTCTATCACTAACAGCCTCTTGTGGTTGATTTCCTTCTCTTCTCTTCCCTCCCTTCCCATATGTTCATCTGTTTTGTTTCTTGAATTCCATATGAGTAAAATCATATGGTATTTTTCTTTCTCTGATTGACTTATTTTACTTAGCATAATACATTCTAGCTCTATCCATGTCATTGTAAAAGGCAAGATTTCTTTCTTTTGCTGGCTGAGTAACACTCCACCACACACACACACACACACACACACACACACACACACACACATATATGTACACACATACATATATATACACACACACATACATATACATATATACATATATATACACATATACACATACATATATACATATACATACATATATATGTATATATACATATATACATACATATATACATATATATGCATACATATATATACATACATATACATATATATACATATATATATATATTCACCTCTTATTTATCCATTCATCAGTTGATGGACATACATTTGGGCTCTCTCCATAGTTTGGCTGTTATTGATAATGCTGCTATAAACATTGGGGTGTATGTACCCCTTCAAATCTGTATTTTTGTATCCTTTGGGTAAATGCCTAATAGATTGCTGGATTGTAGGGTAGTTCTATTTTGAGTTTTTTGAGGAAACTCCATACCATTCTCTAAAGTGGCTTCACTAGTTTGCATTCCCACCAGCAGTGAAAAAGTGTTACCTTTTCTTCATATCCTCATTTTCTTAAATTTTATTATCATCATCATCATCATCATCATCATTATTATTTAAGTAGGCCCTACAACCAACGTGGGCTTGAATTCACAACCCTGAGACCAAGACTTATATACTCTACTGATTTTGGAACTCTGATTTCCATTGAAAGATCAGTATTTTGACATTGTTTAGAATTCCTAAAAGACCATACTTGCTTTTTAAACCTATTTTAGTTAGTTTGTTCTTTTTTAATTTGTCCGCTATGACATTACTTTCATTAGCATTTTCCCATTTAAGAATAGTTCCTCTTTTCTTTTGTTTTCTGTTACTAAATTGAACTTTTAAAATTATTAAAAATACTAAAAAAAGTTTTCTTTTTAATATCATGTATTTAAAAAGGCAAAAATAGTGTTTACACTTTTACTATTTTATTATTTGAATGACCAAATAATGTACAAAGTGCCCTATAGATTTTGCAATCTTATAAACATACTTGAAAAAAAAAATAGCAGGAAATAGAACTAAAAGAGCTTCCAAGATTTAATGTACTGCTTTTCCATGCCATTGAGTAGTATATGAAAGCATGAAAGCAGTGATTTAAAAAATTTATTCTTCAAAATAAGTATAGCACATTGTATTCAGTCCAGTTCTTCCCTTGTTTGTTTGTTTTCCCAGGACAAATTCTAGCTTCCTCCAATTTTTTAGTCCCTTATTCTTAAAGGATTAGTTTTTGGTTGACTTTGGAACATATTAATTAGCTACACTCAATTCTTGCCAGAGTTTTCCCTGATTTGTAAGTGCTCATTTTTCCCCCCATCAATGGGGATTCAACAATCTTAAAAAAAAGTGTAATTATTTAAGTAAATTATATTGATACCTAGTGTCTGCATTTTGGAAACAATAAAGTAAAAAAGGAGAAGCTGTTTAATATCATTTCTTGTGGCTATTAGAGAATTAAAATGGTTCATTCCTACGTTTAATTTTAAAGAACTCATTTTCCAAAACCCATTGGCAAAAATGGCAAACAATTTAGTTTTAATTGCATAACAATTAAAATTATTTTAAAACTAACTTTAAAATAATTAAAATTATTTTAAAAATAATTAAAATTATTTTAAAAATAATTAAAATTATTTTAAAAATTAGTAGTTCTAAAATAAATTAGTTTGTCTTAGTCATTCCTTACAATCTGATGACCTTTGGAAGAATTATGCTTTATTTGCTGTTAGAACAAACCCTAGAAACCTTAATAACTTACAAGATTCCTCATGTTAATGTCAAGGATGGAAGAGATAGTTGAAATGAAGATGGAGACGGGAAAGATGAAAATAGTAAATGAATATTTTCCTCCATCAAAAATGGAGTGATAATGCTATTTTAAAAAGACTGTCCAAACCTCAAGGAATTAATTTTGTTGACATGAAAGGACAAATGCTTAGAAATTACGATTTGTCCTGTAAGTTTAATGCCCATGTACACAGAAAAGTTACACTTTTAGCATATTAAAATGCTTGTCCTGTCCTTGTGGGATAAAGCCTACTTAGTCATTGTAAAATTCAGGATTATTGAACTCTGTATTTTATGGGATCAATAATAGATGACGTGGTTTAAAAAGAGCTCAAGAGAACAAGATTTAAGGTCTATGTGACGAAACTTCCTATTACAGCTTCACAGAGTCCAACCACCTGTATGTCATTGTACTTGCCATAGCTACAATTTTACATTCATTTCCAGTAACATGATTAACAGCTATCTCTCCTAACATTCTAGACTCGAATCTCCCTGAGAAAATGGCTCTGCATCCCTAGAGCCTTGAACAGGTTGTGGTGTGGGCTAAGCTCTCCAAAAGCTGTATGTAAAATGCATCAAACATGTATGTATGTAACATACCTCATGAAATCATTAATTGTTCCTTTAAGTTAGAAACTAGGTCTTATAAAAAATATATGGTGATCTAGGAAGAATTGACTAACAGATAATATAATTATTTTGTATTTATTGGAGTACAACTAACTGCGACTTATAAATTCTATTTTTTTAGTGTACGTAATTTTTGGATGTATTGTTTTCTTTTTTAGAGGCCTGTAAGGCTCTGTTTTGTTTAAAATAGACTTTCCTAAGGGAACTAGATCTAGGGGGAAATAGGATAAAGATGATTACTTTTTTTTTAATATCTTAGAAAGCAAAGGAAAAAATGATTCAGAACACTAAGCTTTTTCAAGTATGGTAAGATATTCAAATCATAGTTTTAAAAATAGCTCTTAATATGTAAGCAATGTAGTGATTCCTTACATAAAAATAAATGCATCTTAATGGTCAGAAATAGCACTCTACTCTCAATTACCATTGTCCAGTTTACCTAGTTTTCATTCTGTGTGACTACCTGTTATAGTACTGTATATGAGAAATAGAAATAGGAAAAAAAAATATTGGGTAAGTGCTTGAATTCTGAATTAAACCATTTTGCTTTCTGTTTTAATCTGAGTCATTCTACAAGAGCGCTATAGATAAGTCATTTTAAAATATGGCCCAATTGCTGCTTTGGATATATTCATGATGTTTACAAGTGGCTGTTCTATATTTGCAACTGATGCTGTCTATTATTATGTTACTACAAGATGAGTCATTGTTTTAATACTTCTACAAAGCCTAAAGAATGCATTCAGGCATGTTCAATCGATTAGAAATAAGTCTCCCTCAGGACAGCACAGAGGGTTTTTTGGTTGTTGTTTTTTTTTTCATTTCTAATTTTCAAAACAACATGTTTTTGATGAAATGTTCCAGATCAACAAACAGCCTTAAAGACTGATGGCCTCTCAAACTCCCCAAACACAGTCAATGAAGATGACTGCTCCTTGAAATTCCAACTGTGTTGGAGAAAGATTTCTTTAGAAGCCATGAAAAGGAACATTATGTTTTAAAAATACTTAGCACTCTCTGGGACTATGCGGTTTCTGGAGGACACACACTCTTCTTCCCTCCTCCCTTCCTTTCTTTTATTTATTTATTTTTTTTACAAGTATACTGTATATTTTGTGTATTTTTTGTATATATTGTATATTTTTTCAATAAGTATATTGGCCACTCAGCATATTCCTGGAACCATGCTGCATTCTGGGAATGCAAGCATGCATAAAATGCAGTTCCTCTTCTTTGGGGTGTTATAATCTATTTAATGGGACAAACAGCTAGGAAAAAATGCCCCCCCCCAAAAAATAAAAATTAAAATAAAAAAAGAAGAAAGAAAATCCCCAGCAGAGTGTCACATGCCTGCTGGTAGATTTTTACCTATTATTAAATAATAATGACAAACCACTTACTTTAAAGGCTCTACCAAAAATGTGTTCTACATTAAAATTTTTAAAGGTTCTAGTATATTTATATCCTGAAAAGAAAATGATCACTTTATTTTTTTTGCCATTTTACCTGCTAAATGCAGCCTCTAATTATAACTGAAAACTAGATGTTTTTTTTTAATGTTTATTTCTTTATTTTTAAATTTTTTTTAACGTTTATTTATTTTTGAGACAGAGAGAGACAGAGCATGACCGGGGTAGGGTCAGAGAGAAAAGGAGACACCGAATCTGAAACAGGTTCCAGGCTCTGAGCTGTCAGCACAGAGCCTGACGCAGGGCTTGAACTCATGGACCATGAGATCATGACCTGAGCCAAAGTCGGATGCTTAACCAACTGAGCCACCCAGGTGCCCCTCTTTATCTATTTTGAGAGAGAGGGAGAGAGAGAGACAGAAAGAGAGACAGAGAGAGAACAAGGAAGCATGAGCGGGTAAAGGGCAGAGAGAGGGGGAGAGAGAATCCCAAGTAGGCTCTGCACTGTGAGTGCAGGGCCCAAGGCAGGGCCCAATCTTATGAACCTGAAGGATGAGATTGTGACCCAAGCCGAAATCAAGTCAGGTGATTAACAAAGTACCCCTGAAAACCAGATGTTTTAATAAGATATATTTAATATAAATGTGTTCAATGAGGAGACCTATAATTTAAAAAAATCACTGAGCCTTGAAGATCTGTTTGTTGAATTAAAAACTATAGGAATGAGACTAGGTTGCAGGATATAAAACTAATCGACACTGCAGAATAATGAATCTGAAACAAATCGAGTTTCCTCCTCAGCATCTCCTCTAGAGTTTCCTTTATGGAGATTAAAGTGGTTCTTGGATCTACAATTAGTTTTATAGTGTTGTCTTCCAGCCCTTGTTTGTATACTTTTTGTCAATCCCAGCTTCTTCCTCTTCTTTTGGTAAGAAATACAGCCTGATGAATGTATCAAATAGATCATTCTAAAATGCTGGATACAATTTGTTTTCTTCTGTGGCGTCTTTCTTCAGGAGACTGTCAAATATTTCTAACGCAAACCTTGATTATGCATACTTTATTTACTACTTGGCCTTCCATTTGAAATTTCTAAAAATAAATTAGGATTAGTGTTAGAATTACTCAACTCGTATGTGGGGATTTGTGAAGTGGGACAGAGAATCCTTTTTCATGTGGTGTTAACCCGTTACTGTGAAACATTCTTTAAAAGTATTTCCCTATTATATAAACGTGTAAAATATGAAACAATCCGTAGTCATAATAACAAAACCCACATTTAACCACTAATAGTATTTTAGCAGAGGTCCTACTATTCTGACACATTTTTACATACTTGATATCATACTATAGATACATAGTTTTAATCCTTTTTAAGTTAACATTGAGGGTTTTTTTTTCCCTACCTCATTAAAATATTCGTATTAATGGATGCATTACATTTCATGATACGGCTCATTTCTCACTTTTGGATTTTTCAAGTTGAATCCATGTTTCATAGTATTAAATATTTTCTTTTATTATTTCAAACACCCCGTATACTCTCCTCCCCCTTTACTGACATCTGACCATTGCTACAATTCAGGAAGTGCTCTAATATTCTCTAAGGTCAGCCTTCCCATTTGTGTTCCAGATCCCATCCTATCTCATCTTTCAAGGTTATTTATCCCAAATTTTCTCTCTCTTTCATACCATCAGTTTCCCCCTCTGTTGAATTATCTTTATTGTCATAAGCTATTCTTTAGGTTGTTCCATCTATTAAAAAAACCCCACTTCTTTTAAAATATAATTACATTTCTTTCCTTCCTTTTATATAGCACAGCTCCTTGAATATGTTGTCAGTAGCTTTCTACTCACTTTCTCATCTGCATTTTCCCTTATTAAGTTCAGCCAGATTTCTGCTCCTAAGCACTCCACTGAATCTACTCATCCCTGATCACCTGTGACCATCATATTACCAAATACTAAATGAGCTTGCCTCATCTCTCAAATGACCTCGTTCCCAGGTTCTGTCTAGTTTGACCAATCCTATTTTCTGAAAAAAATATTCTAGTGTTTTTGTGTGTATTGTACTCTGATAGATTGTCTCTTTACTCGTTTGCTCCTCCTCCTCAGTCTCTTTGGCTGGCTGCTCTTTTCTAGGTCTCTTTTTCAGGACTCACATTTGTTGCCATGTTCTTCTCTGTTTATAACCTCTTCTAGAAAATCTTATCCACTGCTATGCCTTTAAGTACCTAAAAAGCAACATCTTCAGCCTGGTATCTCTCCTGAACTCCAGACTCACAGCCACCTGCTTCTTTACATCTCCACCTGAATATCTTATAAGCATGTCACAGTTCACATACACCAAATTAAACTCCCAGTCAACAAACTCTTTGGTTATGCACACACCTCAGTAATGTTGCCACCATCTACCATCTGCTTAAGCCAAAAAACAAGCAAACAAACAAACAAACAAACAAAAAACCCCAAAAACCCAAAAAAACAAAAACGACCAGGTACCATTGACTCCTCTCTTATTTCAATCCCCACAACCATTGTGCCAGGAAATCCTGTCACCTTGAACTCCTCATGTTCCTTATACATGTAGTTCTCATGTCCCTACTACCACCTTAGTCTCTCCCTACAAGACCCCCCCTCATTGGTTGCCTGGTTGGCACACTTGACTGCTTACAATCCACTTACTAGAAGTATCCTTATAAAACAAAAATTGCCCTTTTTCCCACTAACCTGCTTAACCCCCTGTATTTGTTTCCTCATTTACTATAAAATCCAAATTCAAGTCCTCGGACCTTTTGGATCCCAAATTTATGAGATCTTGCAAACCCCCATGATTTTGTTTCATAAACTCTCTTTGCATTTACTGTCTTCAGCCATGCTGTCACTTTTCTAACTGTTGTTTTGATATGGCAGCTTTTACAACCGTTATGTTTGTTTCCCAGTAGCATGTCTGGCTGGCTCCTACTTTTTATTTACTTCTCAGCCTAAATGTCACTTTTGCACTTAGGCATTCCCTTAAAGCCCAATCAAAAGTAGATCTTCAGTCTCTCTTCCATATTTTCTGGTTTCATTCTCATCGTGGAACCAAAACTTTGTTCACGTATTTATTTTAACAGTTTTGGTCCTCTGTGAGAATGCCAGCTCTATGAAAGCAAGAATCTTAGGGTATTCTTCTCTGCTTTATTCCCAGTACCTAGAATATATATGAAATTCAGTGCATGAAATGGAATGTCTCTGTAAAGGCACATCTTTGTCTGCATTTCTGATATGATTTCCTTTGAACAGATTATTGAGTTCTAAGTGGAATTACTGAGTTCTAGCCAATTGTTTTCTAGGAAGTTTGTACCTATATTAGGGTTACCAGATGTAACAAGAAATATAAAACACCCAGTTAAACTTGAATTTTAGATTAACAATGAATAACATTTTAGTATATAAGTATACTCCATAAGTATATAACTATGCTCCATGCCGCATTTGTGATATACTTATATTTAAAAATAACCCATTATTTATCTGAAATTCATATTCAGTTGAGCATCCTGTATATTACCTGGCAATACTATCCTATACATATACTCTGCTAATGTGGATAAAAATGATGATGTCCTCATATCTTTTTCATCATGCAAAAATGCATGAATCCCCTCCATTCCCCCAAACACACACACATACACATTCTCCTATCAGACACAGGACCACTAAAAATAACAGAGAAAACGTAAGTCTGTGCTTAGATTATAATCTGTTTTACAATATATAATTTTTATTTTGTTGAAATCCTGCTTGAAGCCTTAGTCATTCTGTACAATGCCACCAGTGCTCTGTACAGGTCTTTCTGAATCCAGGCATGGCTCTTGATTAGACCATAAAATTGTTTTGATCTGAATGGACTTTTTGAACTGTTATTTTCCCAGATAAGCAATAACATGGAGGAAACCTGGTTCTGGCTGGGGTGATGTGGTATGTGTGTGGAAAAAATGTTCAAAAGCCTGGCATTTATGGAATCTAGAAAACATTATGAGAATCAGCAGTCTGAGACATGTTAAGTCACTGAGGATGTTCAAAAAGAAAAAACACAATCTCTAGGACCACAGTTTATGATCTAGAACTTCCTAAATGTTGGCTTAATCCTCTGCAAATGTTTTTGGTTACTCTGAAGGGGACTTAACTCTATAAACAGACTTAACTCTATAAACTTTATACATATATATATATATATATATATATATATATATATATATAATGTTAAAGAATAACTAGCAAAGAGAGAATTAATGTTAATGTAAGCGTTCCTTTTGCTGTTGTGTTTTTGTGTTATTGCAAACTCATATAAGAAAACTGCTAGATAAAGTGAGAGAATGATATCAAAATGTATTTTTGTCATGTATTTCTTCGTTAATCCACAAAAACCCTCTAACATGTTAGAAACTTGAAAAAGAAATATAAGAACCTAGGAGCTGTATTAAATGCAATGACAACATTGAAAATTCTGAAGTAGAAATGAATTCTCATTAGGGGGTCCTGCATTTTAAAAGCCTTAAAATTAAAATTGCTGCAAGTAATTTTCATAAATAGCTGAAATTTTTGGTTTATACTAGATTAGAGACTGCATTAGGTGCTGAGAATATCCTGTCTATTGTCCTCAACCAGAAAGGTTTGACTCTTTGATTTAGCATTTCCATAAAATGTAATATTTTCTGAGCTCTTACCATTATTTGTTGGCAGCTCCGTTCTATCACCTGTGACTTAAGTCAGCAGGGTTTGTCATTATCATGAGAAACACAGAGAAAGAAAGGAAGTACAAAGGAGCTATACTAGAACACCTGACCTCACCAGTTTGTAATCATTTTCTCTTTGTATTCAGAATTATGGAATAAATCATTATATTCAATCCCATCTTTATCAGATAATTGTAGCAATGGTTCACATGCACTGAGTGTTCACTAGAGTGTGTATAAATGTGTATTGCTTAATATTTAAACTAGTATCCGATCATGTGAGCTTCCTTTCCCACTTACCTCCAGGTGAACATTGTTTAATAATAACCTAGAAAATCCACCGAGAAATCATAAAGAGAAGATAGTGACCCAAGTTGCTACATGCTTTTTCTCTATGCTTGCGTGCCCTCAAATGTCATAGCATTCTGGTTCAGGGTATCAAGGGAACAGCAAGGCCTCTGGTCTGAGAAGATGTAGGCTTGAACTCTTATTTACCACATGTCCATATATAACTATAACTCCCTTGAGTCTCAGTTTCTATGTATAATAGATTTGATTATTTAATAATTAAAAAATGAGTAACCTAAGAAACATTTTATCACCAAATATGATGCATATGGTAGGGATTCAAAAATATTGCTTCACTTTCCTTTCTTCTCAAGAAGTCCAAGAACTATTACTCCCCCTTAGTGGTTCATATTATGTGCCATAGAATACTCATTCCTTTGTATTGTTTTCATCTTCACAATGCTTCTATGAAGTAGTTGTTACTATTTTTATCATTCCCATTTTGTAGAAATAAAAAATAAAATACTGAGGCTCAAAGATATTAGTACCCCTCAGGTGTACCTTACTCTGTTTTGGCTCCCTTGTCTACCCGGGTACATAAAATTTGGGTATACAAACTTTTAGATATATACTGCACTAAATAATACTCTATCTTTCCATTAATTATATTTCAATTCAAGGATTCAAAGTGTCTTCTTTGCCTAAGTATAATGCGCTATGATAGACACTGGAAAAACACACATGTGACTATCTGTCCTCAAGGAACTTAAGATTAGAAGCAATTTATCTTAGTTCCAAGCTCAATTCCATTGACTGAAGAATGAAGTTTATTCTATGATCACTGAACAAAAAGGAGAAAACAACCATGTTGTATTCTCTTGGGCTATTATAAATTGCTAATATAGATAAATTGCCAAGACATGCAGTGGAGAATTTATACACGTACTTAATGAAATCTGGTCACCAGAGCAATTTCCTGAAGTTGAGGCAACTCCAGAAGAAAAATAATAATGGACATAGAATTAACTCAAAGAAGTAATTCTAAATATAGACACAGAGTTCAGTTTTCCTTCTATAACGCAGGGTGAGATAATAAAATTTAGACCTGAATTTACTGGTAATTAATCCCAATTATAATAAAAACTTGAAAAAATAAAGTTTGGTTTTGTCTCCTATAAACATTGGAATTTGGGATGAGAGTTTTTTTTTTTTTTTTTAATATGAGTATCAAGTGTTCCCTTCTGATTATAAGAGAAGTCCCAGAGTGATATTTTAATAAAATGTAACTTGAAACTGATAAACTGATAAACTTTGTACAGCTTAACATAAACCTCATACAGGACAATAAATGCAGATTTAACACTGTTTGCTGTAGTCTCTATACTGTTCATGGCCTGAATATTGGCATTATTTTAAGTATCAAAATAATGGGGCAGTAGACAGTGTGACTTTAAAATATTGGGGAGTATACATTCACATTATGGAATAGAAATTCTACTTTCCTTTTCTGAGTTGTAAAAAGGACTAGATTGTCAAGTAGGCATTTGAATTATTTATTTTAAAACAGCAAGGTAGCTGTATTAGATTGAATGTGAAACTATGTGTCCTTTTGGCTATTGATTGGCCAAAATATTATCTATTTGATTTTGTATATAAATACAGACAGTGATCAACATTTTTAACACATGAATTTTGGTTATAAATACGAAAAAAACAGATGATGGATAATAAATTTCTAGCTGGCAAAAGACATTTCTTTGACCTATCCTTCCTTACCACCTAAATATTTCTGTCTTTATTAAAACAAATACTAAAAACAGTTTCTGGCTGAATTTGAGAGTAATTGAATTTTAACTAAACATGGACACCTTCAATCATATTTGTGCTGTTTTCAATATCCTCTCCTTTCCTGGGATGCTGTGCATTTCTTTCAGTTTTTCTACAAATGCTCAAAATATTTTATGAACTAATTTTTAGAAATTGCCATTGCAATTGGAAGCATGTTTATTTGAATATTCAAAATTATGGTTAATCTACCATGATATACATTTTTGAATAGGAAACGATACAGAACATATTTTTAGGGAAAAATGAGTTCTACATATGAGTGGATGTGTGTGCTGTGGAAATAAAGCTGGATGACTAAACACAATACCATTAATGCTGGTTATTTCAGGAAGGTGAGAGTGGAAAATGGCAGAAAGGTTTAAATTTTATTTATTTCTTGAAATTATTTTGATTGTGAAGACATCCATTACATATATAATTGACAAAATAAATCAATGAAGTTATATTTAAAAAAATATATAGAAAAGAAAAACAAGCCTTTCTTCCCATAGGGAATAATGCAACATGAATCCTTAGGACTTCCTCAAAGTGAAGAAGGAAATTATCAGATTGATGAATTTAGGCAAAAATAAATCATAGTTAAGACTATGTTGTATGTTAGAGTAGCATATTCCAAATACTAAGATAAACCATTTTTTCTTGGATTTTCACCACAACTGTAGCTTGACAAATTGAATTTTATAGACTTAAATAACTTGCCAAGTAAAACATAGCTACTAAATGTTAAATTCAGAATTTCCAATATTTTTAAATAAAGGATCTTTGTTCCTAACTACTATATTATACTGCCTTCTAGTATTTCCACAAATCCATGTATTTTCTACTGAAGTTAATCCCAATCTCAAATACATGGATTGACACGTGAGACTTATTCTATGGTCACCAGAACAGAAAGGAGAAAACAACTATGTTGTATTCTCTTGGGCTATTAGAAATTGCTAACATAGATAAATTGCCAAGACATAGAGCTGAGAATTTATACACATGCTAATGAAGTCAAGTAAAAACAATGACAATTATTCTATGAGATATCTTTCTTGCAATCCTGTTATTGTGAAACTGCTTACGAGATGTCTGATTTTATTACTAGTCGTTTAGCATTTCTAGGATGGTTTTGCAATTTAAAACTTATTTTAAAACTTATTTTAAATAAACTTACTCTTTCCTTTGTCTTTGCCACATGGATTCAGAAGATTAAAAGGTCTATAAGTTAGCCTTATTTGTAGATATCCACAAACACATGTAGTATAGTCTGTATCTTGTTAAATCAAAAATTTTAAAAATTTTTGCTTGTTTTACTTACAATTTTAAATTTAATCTGCAAAAGAGAAAGTCCGCCCTATGAAATTTATTTAATAGATGATTTTCTTAGATTTTTGCTCCTTTGTTTTGTTTAATTTACAATGTTTCAGTTCACTTGAACTGCTGGAGGAAAAGAACAGAACTATTTGTAAATGTACAGTTACTCTTTGAATATTTAGATTAGAACAACCTTTGATTTAGTTTAGTGATCATAACCCACAAACATGTATGTTTACTCCTTGAATGTTGTCATTACCTCAACCCAACACAAATCTTGTCTGAAATGTAAACAAACTACTAGATTAAATTAGAAATTAAAAGTTAAAATTAGAAAAAAGTTAATTAGAAAAGAGTAATACCAAAACTGATAAGGGGATCAATATAAGATATATTGAGATGTTATTATGCATGATACAAGACTTACTTAAAATGGAAATTCCCACTGACTTTTTAATTCAGTGCATTCAGTATAGTCCCCCCTTTTATTTTACCCAATTTAGCCATTTCAAAGCTAACCTATCACAGAGTATATATAACCTTTACCAGCTGCTCTAGTAAGAAATGCTGTGACATAGAAACTTTTGTTGGTAACAAACATTTTCAAGCACAATAACTTTACAAAATAAAAGTTATATCCACTGATAAAATCCAGAACAAAACTGATTATTTGGGATTTGTAGTAAGGAGGTGGTTCTAATTTTTATTAAAATACTAATATTATTTGTTATTGAAAGTAAACATAGGAAAGATATATAATGCAATTTAATTTTCCAAGGTTTCTCTATTTTATAAATGTTTACTTTTTAAAGTTTATTTATTTTGAGAAAGAGACACAGAGAGCAAGCAGGGGAGAGGCAGAGAGAGGGGGAGAGAGAATCCCAAGCAGGCTCTGCACTGTCAGCACAGAGCTTGATGGGGGCTAGAACCCACGAACAGCACAAGAGCCAGACGCTTAGCTGACTGAGCCACGCAGGTACCCCCAAATGTTCAGATTATAGTAATTGTTTGTCTCTTATTACAGTCTTGTTTCAAAGTCTATTTTGTTTGATCTAAGTATTGCTACCCCAGTTTTTTAAAATTTTACTTCAATTTGCATAGAATACTTTTACCATCACTTTAGTTTCATTTGTATGTATCTTTAGGTTTGTTAGTGAGTCTCTTATAGGTAGCATATAGATTTTTTTTTTTTCTTTCCATTTCACTACCCTCTGTCTCTTAATTGGAGACAAGGTTTGTTAATAGTTTCCTGGTTGTTTTATAGTTCTTCTTTCTTCCTTTATTCTTCTCTTTCCTTGTGATTTAATGACTTCATTTAGTGTTGTGTTTGGATACCTTTCTTGTTTATTTTTTGTTGATCTATTATAGATTTTTGGTTTGTGGTTACCATAAGATTCATATATAACAACCTATATAACTCTATTTTAAGTTGGTTGTGGCCACCAGGGCAGAAGATACTTTGCAAGGCCTTCAGTCTCAGCTGAGGCCACCTGCCTGGTGTGGTGGGGCAGTAGGCGCTTTGTGGACGGAGCTGGTCCTGGACGAGGCAGCCCAGTGGGTGGGTCAGGGCAGGAGCTACTTTGGAGGGGTACCTGTTGGGGCATGGCCACAGGGGAACACTGGGGTAGGGTGGGTGATTCTAGCAAGGCAGATGGAGATTGTCAAAAGTGGCACCCACCAGCAGTGTGTCAAGTAGGCAGAAGGAAGGCAAGAAAAATGATGCCCACCAGTGCTTCTGTTCTGGAGGAATTTCCTACAGATGCCTAAGCCTCTGTCACACAGCCTAAAATTAAGTCATTAAATCCTGAGGCCCAGGCACTTTCAAACTATTGTCTCTGTGTGTGTGTGTGTTTTTTAATGTTTGCTTATTTTTGAGAGGGAGAGAGACAGACTGAGAGAGGGGAAGAGAGAGAGGGGGACACAAAATTAGAAGGAGGCTCCAGGCTTTGAATTTTCAGCACAGAGCCCAATGCGGGGCTTGAACTCACGAACCACCGTGAGATCATGACCTGAGCCAAAGTCAGACGCTTAACTGACTGAGCCACCCAGGCACCCCTCTGTGCTGGGTTTTAAAGAGAAAGTGAGTTTATGTGTGGGCCCCTTAATAAAGAGTGGAGTCTCTGTTTCCTACATCCCTCTGGCTTTCCTAGAATTAATTTCCACTGATTCAAAACTAGACAATATGGAAGCTTATCTTCTCTGTGTTGGGCCCCAGGATAAGGGATGCCCCATGTGGGGCTTGAACCCTTTGCTCCTCAGGTTGGACCACTTCGCCTGTGATATCCCTTACGCTTGTGGGCTGCAATGTCAGGAGTGTCAGTTCCAGCCAGACCACACCTCTGACCCTACTATTGTTCTTGATGTGGCTTTTTCTTTCTCTCTTTAGCTGTGGAAGAGCTCTTCTTCTAGTCTTTAGGCTGTTATCAAAGAGTTGCCCTTTATGTGGTTGTAGACTTGCCCCATCTGTGGAAGGATGTGAACTCAGGATCCTCTTATTCTGCCATCTAGTTAGGGATTAGGACTTATTTTTTCCTTTTAGCATAGGAGAGTTTTGTTGGCTAAATAGCCTTAGTTAAATATCAGGCAATTGTTCAAAGAAGGGCAAGGGCACTGTTTGATTAATTGAGGGATGCATTGTGCACAATTAGATCATGATACTATATTGTGATTGTAGAAACTAGATATGCCCTGAAAGTTGAGAAATCAGTTTATCAGTGGCACCCCAGGTATCTTCCAATAAGCAAAATCAATTAAAATAGCTGTGTTTTCCTTTGGATATCTAACTTGCATAACTCTTAAACAATTTATAGATCATTTCTATCAAAATCAGCCTCTTGACCTGACATTTGATGGTCTTTCATTTAGTTTTATAATACCCTACTCCAAAGTCTTTTTTTACGATAAATGATTTGATGCTGATCACAATCTTTAGGTGTGCAGCTGAGGAGAATATGTGCTAGAAATCTATACTTAAAAAAATTGTTCAGTTCTCGGATAGCAGTCACCTCACTGACGTTTTACATTATGCAAATATTTCAACTAAGCAGCAGACCGGATGATAAATTGTCTGTTTTGGCCATTTCAAAGATTGTCCCAGTGAAGGGTTCTTTTCATAAATGTCAGCTATGCTAAAATGCAAAGTATCAGCCTAATAAAGTAGTGCATATGGTCATTCAATTAGATTATCCTCTCCCTCTTAAAGGAGAACTGCAACTAATGGGCCTAATTGCCTCTGAGAGCTTGGGACATTTTCATTTCCCCCCACATGCTTTATATTTCATTTGAGCAACAAGAGCTTTCTGTGGTAATGCCCTTACACTTTAATTAAAGAATTGAAGTCTGATTTTAATGTTCAAGCAGCCCACTAAAATGGAAATTGTAAATATTTTTGAAGAAAAAGATACCAACAGAATTGTGTTAAACTCTGATGCTAAAATATTGTAAATGAAATATGTGCTAGGTTTAATTAACTTTCGTCATCTACCAGAAAGGCTACATACCTGGCGACAATACTGAGAACAGATGTACAAATACTGGAGGGGCCTCTCCTGCTAAAAAATTCCAAAGATTTTTCTTAGTATGTACAGCCTACTGTTAGAGGATATGCCGCTCTTAAAAATTGTGGCAAACGTTCTGAATTTCATATGGAAGGATGAATTTTGGAGTGTCTCCTCAGCGTGGGGCCAAATTCTCCCCCCTGAAAGCTCAGACTGAGTCTAGTTTTTATAAGATATGTAAATAATGGCCCATGGTATGGTGTTTTCAGATCACTTAAAGGGAACAAAATATCTCAGGAAACATACCCAAAATAAAAGAGCCATCCCGTGTACTTTCACTGAAAAAAATTTTAAATATCCATGCATATTAAGCATATGTAACTTATAGTGGTGTGCATTTTATTAGTAGTATTTAAATGTTACTATTCTAGACAGTTATCACCTAGAGGTTGGGGTTAGGTGTAAGTTAGAAATGGTGGCAGGTTATACCATACTTCTTCAAAGTATGTGGCCACTGGCTCTTGTGCAGGGAAGGTAGGATGCAGAGGGTCTCTTCTCTTCAAGTTCTTTTCCTGCAGCCCCATATCCTTATGGTGGTTGAGTGGTGACATGAAGACATCCAGAGTATCTTTGTCACAAAACTGTTCTTGTGCTTGCTCCACTTGGCAAGACTGTTGGGGAAACTCTCTTGATGTCACTCCATCAGATGACAATCCAAACTTCCATCATTATAGATGAGGCTACCTGGCATGCTTATAAACTGTGATAGGAACAGCCTATCCTTGAAGAGATAAAATGAGAGGAAAAAATTAAGGAAATAGCATTCTTTAGCTTTCGTAATTATCACTTTTTCTAATTACTCTGAATTAAGTCTGTTGATACTCAGGAATCATTTTTCCCCCACAATGAGTGCTCCTCAGTCTAGAAGTAAGGGGCTCCCTATTTTTGTTTTGACACTGTTCTATACCTCTGTTGTGCCTTCTACTACCATTCTGTAGTAGCAAAAAGTAGAAAAAAGACAAAAGGAAAGTACTGATGATAAAAAGAGCAAGGGACAAAAAGGAAGGGTTTTGTGGCAGAGATGAGGCTAGACAATGAGAAGGAAAGAAAATAATGTGTGATTACTGAGGCATAGACGAGAAGCGGTCACATTTGTGATCTCATCCTATGAGCCTTACTTTCACAGTGAGAAAACCATGTATCACCATTATCTTGAATAATACTAAGTCCTGGAAACAACAATAAATTGCATGTGTCAGTAACATGTTCTGGAGATTTGGGAGACCAGAAACCCACAAAAGACCCTCTCAAGAAATAGGCAAATTTCCTAAAGCCTAGTTAGTCTAATTTTCCTCTTTACAATGTCACCTCATTAAAAAATTCCAGCCATAAAAAAGAAAAGCAAAACAGAATTCTCCAATCCTTACAAACTCCCAGTCCTTCACCAAGATATCCATTCTGTGGCCTGGCAAAAGGGCTGGTTTAATGGTACTCTTGAGATGATAGGCTAACCTGTCTTGTGGCAGTGCAGCTCTTGTCTTACCTGCAACTTCATTTAAATACATGCTTGTGAAATTCTGCTTCTCACCTGTCCCCTCCTACACATTATTTTCAAATGGATTTCTATTCAGGCAACTGGGTGGCTCAGTCTGTTAAGCGTCTGACTTAGGCTCAGGTCATGATATCATGGTTCGTGGGTTCGAGCCCCGCGTCGGGCTCTGTGCTGACAGCCGGGAGCCAGGAGCCCGCTTTGGATTCTGTGGCTCCCTGTTCTCTCTGCCCCTCCTCTCACTCCCACTCTCAAAAGTAAATAAACATGAAAAAAATAAAATGGGTTTCTATTACAAGATAAAATTTCAGACTGAGCCTGAAATTCAGTACCCTGCGTACAATCTGCTCATACTGCCCTCATAAACATACCTCCAGCTATTCAGTGATTCTCACAGAAACACTCCCCTCTCTTCTGCCACCTCCCCCAATCTGCCTACTGAGCCACACAAATCATTTCCACACTTGAGCTTTTGCTTAGTCTCCCTCCGACTTGAGCTCCTCTCTTCTCTTTGACCAAATCCCAGCTACTCTTCCTGACACAATTAAGCCCCACTCTCTCTGAGATGTTGTCTTCTGTCTACACTGCCCAGCATTAATCCCCTAATTTCCCACTGTCATTCCTCAAGGATGACTTTATGTCATATTTGTATATTGGTACTGAACTTGCCATGGTTGTCTTTTTCCTCTTAAAAAACAAACTTTGAGATAAATGATATTAAGAGAGTCTTTACCATTTATAGAATGTGGTGTGGTATGATATACATAGCATATATTTATAAATTACCAAATAAATCAATGCAGACTTCAAAATTCTTCTGGTTTGAATTCTGTAGAAAAATATTTAAGGGCAAAAATTTAGTTGGAAAATCAATAAATTCCAAATTTAGAGTGTGATATGATACTATATGATACTATAATCATATAGTATAATCATATGATACTAAAATCATATAGTTTATAGACATATAGATTCATTAATATATGACATAAGAATAAATTGTAAAATTTCAAATGTAAAACATAGTCTTGCAATTCCATACTTGTATGATAAATAAATAAAAGGAAAACTCATACTCTTGATTGAAATACAATACTCTATGTAAATTTAACTACCAAAATTTTTAAAATTTTAAAAAATAGGCCGACCTGTAGTTAATGAACATCACTATGAGAATGCAAATAGTGCCCTACCTTACTAAACATAACTAAACAGACACCCAAGAGATTGAGAATTCAGCTTAACTCTTCCAAGTTCTGAACTTTTCCGATTAAACTATTAAAGTAATTGGATTTTGTTCTTAATTCAGCATCCCAGAAACTGTACATGGAAATGACTTTCACAAATTCAGTGGTAGGAAAAACCAACTCTTCTTATTTTGTTGCTATAGTTGATGTAAGAAAATAGACAGTAATGAAAGGCTTCTGTGCAATCTACAAGAAAATGCAGCTAGAACATTTTCCTCTTCTTAATAGAAACTTGAAAAAGATATCTTCTCTTTCTCTTTCTTTTAATCACAAGTACAATCTGGAACAGAAGCCAATGATAAACTGAATCTTTTGGTGAGTTTCAGGCATTTGACAATTATATAGGTTGGTTCATCAAGTAGGCATTGATTGTTAGCATTAGCCAGGAGTATATAAACACTTATAAATATTGCATGCAGAAGAAAAGCTGCACTTAGATCGATGATTAATAGTCCTGTTGTTGGTAATCTATTGTAGTTCTTTTGCATGGAAAAAGCAATTAGAAACACATTTCCGACTATCCCAGACAGACCTGAGAAGCTTCATAGCGGAAAATTAAAATTTTAGACATTGCAAAGAGTATAATAAATGTATCTTCGGTCACCACATAGAAACAGTACCTGGGGGACAAGCTCATAAGACCACAATTTGACTTAACTTTCTTCCTTTTGATAATCTACTTTAATAAAGCCGTGAGATTTTTTACTGTGATTGTGGATTTGTGTGCCTGTGTGTGTGTGATGGTGTGAGTGTGTTTGCGTTGTGACTGAGCGCGGAAAAAAGGAAAGAGTTAGACAAAAAGAACTTAAAAAAAAAAAAGTATTAAAGGACAAGAAATGGAAACTTTGACAAGTGCACCATAATAAACCTATATGCATGCAGAGCAGGAGTGTAAAACAACAGGCTGGAATGAATTTTACTATCGAACTTCCAGGGTCTTATTATAACCTGTGAGTAAAATTGATTTTTTAAATATGAAAAAAACCCTTCATTGTATCCTTAGAGTTTTTCATTATATTCACTATAAACTAGATATTATAAATCAGGTAAGTAATTCTGGGCTAAAAACTGCAATATCAGGTTTCTGTCTAGAAAAGAATTATGACTCGTATTATAATTATCATCACTTACACTGAGGAAATGCTCATTCTAGAAAAACTTTAAAAAATCAGTTTAAGGTGAGTAGACAGTCTTGAGCTAGGTTCATGTTATTAATAATCCATTACAAATCCTTCACAGGCATTTACTTCTTTTTAAATTGCCATGTATAAAGGGACTCTTTCCTTTCCTTTCCTTTCCTTTCCTTTCCTTTCCTTTCCTTTCCTTTCCTTTCCTTCCCCTTCCCCTTCCCCTTCCCCTTCCCCTTCCCCTTCCCCTTCCCCTTCCCCTTCCCCTTTCCCTTTTCCTTTCCTTTACAGCAGAGAAATTGCACCTCCAGACAGTACTGTTCATTGTTATGTGTAACATGCTCACTTTATGTGCGTAATGGAATCACAATGAGAATTTTGCTTTGGAATTAGGTTGATCCTCATGTTATAAAATTTTCAGAAACACAAGATACAATTTCATACACATATATATATATACACTTTCAAATTTTAACACCAAATTCTAAATGGTATAATAGAATTTTCTATTAATATAAATGGACTTACTGATATAATTAAACCTGAACTTTATACACTAAGTCTTTCCTTTGCATTATTCCTTCTGTAACCTCCAACCTATAAAAAAAAGCATTGAGGGGTGCCTGGGTGGTTTAGTTGGTTAACCATCCAACTGTTGGTTTCAGCTCGGGTCACGGTCTCCCAGTTCATGAATTCGAGCCCGATATTAGGCTCCATGCTGACAGGGCAGAGCCTGCTTGGAATTGTCTCTTGCTTCCTCCCTTTTTGTCCTTCCCTCACTCATGCTCTCTCTCAAAATAAATAAAAATTAAAAAACATTAAAGCTTTGAATTGGATAAAAGTGAGTGCCAAGGGTCATGGTAATGAATTTTGCGTGTTTTTTAAATTAATTTATTTATTTTGAGAGAGAGAGAAAGAGGCAGAGGGAGAGAGAGAGTCCAAAGCAGGCTTGGCACCATCAGCACAGAGCTGGATGTGGGGCTTGATCTCACAAACCATGAGATCATGACCTGAGCCCAGATCAAGAGTAGGACGCTTAACCAACTGAGCCACCCAGGCACCCCCAAACAATTGAATTTTGTGCATATATATTTTAAGTTTATTTATTTTGGTAATGAATATTGAAGTGAGTGGTTGGTTGTTTCAACTTGCTGTTGATAAAACTTGGAAGTGTGTTTCTATGTATTGTGATCACCGTCTCCCTCCTTGGAATCCTAACAAACCATCGGTTTCAGGGTCTATGTCTTTGGTAACAAGATTGCCTTTGGAGAAAGAGAAAGGACAAGAAAGGGAGAAGGATAAGAGGGCATTTTCAGAGATAATAAAACCACGACACTTTCAAAAGCATATGATACATATTTCCCCATAGTTAAAATCTTAGTTGTGATACTGCAGCATTCACATTTAGGAATAAAACCCCTCCATAGAATAAAGTCCTAAATTAAAACTAATTTTTTTCTTTTACTCATACACCATAATGTTCCCTTACTTTGTGATGAAATTTGAAGCTTATAAAATGTATCAACCAGTTAGAAGTCTTTACCAGATAATCCAAAGAATTATTGAGTCTTTATAGAACTCCTTTGTTGTTAATTAGCTTTAACTTAATAAAAGCTAATCCTACAAATAATACTTTTGTGGCACAGCTATTTTTGCCAGACCTAACTGGGACTTTTCTGGATGATCTATAATTTCCCTAGCTTTAGCATTCTTAGCAAGGTCTAAGACTACATAATAGACCTTTTAGGTTGGCTTGATAAATGTGATTTTCAAGCCTAAGTACCTAGCCAATCTAACTGCTTCAGTATAGCCAAAAAGCTCAACTTAACAGCAATTATCAGCCCTCATCACAAAACAGGTTACTAAGACAAGGCTTCATTTGGAAAAGAACACTTCTTCTCTCCAGAAAGAGGTTTGAGGGATCCAGAGACATGGTTTAGGTATTGTTTCTGTGACAATTTTGTGGCAGAGACTATTCCTTAATTGCCCATCTAGCTGGGAGAAAGCTTTATTAGACACATTTATTGTTCCCATTGCAACTGGTGTTCTGCAGCATTACCTTCCAAGTCGATTGTGTGGCTCTTTTTTGGGCCACATGAATAATGCACCACTGAAAGAGTCCCTGGTTTTTTTGACTATAGGAAGAATTTAATTATATTGATTTTGTGGCAATCTAATTATTTGCTAAGGTTTAGACCTATATTCTTAAAAAGTGAAATTGTCCTGTAAGTGGCTGATTTCATGTATGTTTTTCAATATATAACTACTATATAAAACCATTTGTTTTCTAGAAAATTACAGTAAAACAAAATATGGCCACAGTTTAATCACAGTTTTCAAACATGCATAGATACACACAGCCTACCTCTCTCTGTCTCTGCTCCTTCCTCTGCTTGTTCTCCTTATGTCATTCATAAAAATGCTTCCCTTCTGTACTCTGAAGGAAAGCAAAGCTTTGGGCCACTTCATTTCTGAGAATGACTATCCTTAGCAGCCTCCAATCCCTCCAGTGCTATTTTTCTGAATGAATTTGTTTTTGTTCAGTGATGTTAGAGTACACAAACCCAACTGCGTGTGAAATACTGCCCACCTGCAAAAGCTCCCAGAGGTGACTAAATGAGGTAACCATGCCGTGAAAGAATGATTGTTTCTGGGATATGAGGATGGAACTATTGAAAGGCAACGCTCTCTCCCTAAACCTGGAATGAGTCATTTGACATGTTTCAAGGGGGCAAACCGAACAATTTAAAAAAGGTTTGCTTAGTAACAGGAAAAAAAAAAGTTAGAGCTATGCCTTGGTTTACTTAGAATGGCCCCACATTTACCATCCCTAAATACTATCTTTTCCCTTTTCCTGTGTATCTTTTCCTTTCTTCTTCCTTCCTCTCTCTTGTCAGGAATGTCACATGCAAATTACTGCTCCTAAAAGAATGTGATAACACTTCCAGGCTCACTGTACTTTCTCTTTCCTTGAAATCCCTATGGAAATTAACTAGAAGTTTAATTATATCTTACCTGATAGTGATTTCACATTATTTATTACCATATTTTTTGTGTGAAGTATATCATAGAGAACGATTTGTGCCATTAAAGAATAGGGAAAAAAATCAATATTTCTCAGCTTGACATAATCATTCTAATTTTGAAGTCCTCGTGTGAAATACGTTTGTTTTTTTCCCCATGGTTTTCTATTACATTGTCTTCTTATTGATTTACAGATCATTATTTGTAACTAATTTGGAGTTAATTTTATATTCCAAATGAAATCTTTACTCAGCTGGATGTTGAAAAATCTTCTTTAAGTTTGTGGCTTAAAAACAATCTTATTTAAAAGGAAATAAAGGGGAAAAATAAAGGAGACTATTCTTCATGAACTTCAGATAAGGAAGGGTTGTTTTTGAACAAGATAAAAACACAAACCATAAAGAAAATATCGGACATTTTTACTACTTAATGTAGTAATTTTTAATAAATGAGAATCTATTTTAATTAAAAGTAGAATAAAGAGAACAAAGAAAACAAATTCATACCACAATTATACTTTGATAGATATTTTTCCTTATCATTCTGAAGATATTATTTCCCTCTTTTCTGGCTTTCTTTTTCTGCTATCGAGAGGTAGACTATCTGTTATTCCCTAGTAGGTCAACTGATCTTGCTTTTTGCTTTTAAAACCTTCTTTTTTCCTTTTTCCCTGTGCTATTTTACCATGACATATCCAATTGGGGATTTTCTTTTTATTAATCCTGTTTGGGATTATTTAAATTGTCTGAGTCTGAGGAAGGGGATCTTATAGAAAATCTAGGGTATCACTTAACATTACTTCATTGAATATGGCCTTTATCCTAATCTTCCTATTCGCTCAGCTCCTAAAAATAGAATTAAAGCTTACTCACTCTACCCTCCCTGTTTAATATTTTGTATCTTTGTCTTTCTGACAAATTTTCTATAGAACTACATTCCACTCCACTAATTGTTTCAGAGCTATGTTAAATTGCTTTTAACTTGTATGAATTCTTAAAATTTAAATTTAAATATTAGTAGTAAACTTTTTATTTTAATAAGAGTACTCAGATTTAATATAAGTAGTCTATTTTCCATTTCTCAAGTTTAATTTGTCCTATATTTCAACATTTTCAGGTATATTTAGTTGAATTTTGTTTATAACTTCAATACCTCTCTTTGTGTACATCTCAATATTTTATTTTATAAACTAATTCAATGATTCCATCATGTGCAGTTTGGGAATCTTATTCTTCAGTTTGGCTTTTCTGTTGGGTTTACATGATTATGTGATCCTTGATGGGTCTCATTATTTTGAATGGGGGCTGCTTTCTGGAATTTCATAAATAGGAAGAAGTTGGTGTCTTTATTTAAAATGTTTTCCTCCAAAGGACATTTATATTTGCTTTTTCCAAACTCCTATGGGAAAGCCAATATGGAGCTGCATTAGGGTACTTTTTTGTTTTTAAGATTTTAGTTTTTAGTTATCGATACACCCAATGTGGGGCTTGAACTTACAACCCCAAGATCAAGAGTCATATTCTCCACTGACTTAGCCATCCAGGTGCCCCAAGATTGCATCATTGTCCTCATACTTTTAAGGCCACACCTGGTATGATTTTATGACACAAGTGTGTATGATTATGAACTTATGGTTAGGGAATACTTTCTTCTTTTCTACTTCCTTTTTTTCCTTCCATTCAGTCCCAATTCAGACTCCTATTGGGCTGGCATGCTCTTGAAGAGTGGATTTGTTGATTTTTTTGGTTTTCCTAATTTTACCTACTGAACGTGTTTCCCTTTAGGAAGGTTTGCTTTATGTAGAGAATTCTGAGCTCCTATTCTTTATGACACTGGATGTTTGTCCATTTCCCTGGTTTGTGATCCTTATTTTAGACCCTGGTGTGTGACTTCTGAAGATTGACAGGGGACTTTAAGTCAAATGTTAACTTTACTGGTACTCTGTCCTTATATAAGTTAAGTATCTTCCTCCTCTGTTTTCCGTTTCCCTTACAGTACTGGTGGTCTAGTCATGATTTAACATACAGATATTAAGCATTGCAGAACTTTGTATTCTGTCCAAGAGGTAGTTTCTCTTTTTGGTTTATCGTGTTTTGGGTTTTGTTTGTTTGTTTTGTTTTTTTTCTCAGAATAGTTATAAACTTCTTTAAGGTGCAAATATTATGATAGCTTTCACTGAAATCTAGATTATATCTTGCCTCAATGTTATGTATTTAGAAGGTGCTTAATAAACTTTGTAAAATGGATTAATTTTAATATTTAATCAATAGACTAGAAATCTTGTATTTGAGTTGCACGTCTTGTATTGCAGATGTTCATCAGGTCAATACAATTTCCTTGTTGAGGGCTTATTACCTGTAAAGTGTTGTGTCAATTCCAGTGGTCACAAGAGGTAACAACTGCATTCAACTTGCTGAAGGTATTTTAGTTGAATTGGGAACTCCTTAAAGGAGTAAAAAGAAATATCTTATTTGTTTTAAATTTATTTTTTATGGTATCTTCTACAATCTCTAATACTGAAACCAATTTTAAATTTTTATGTAGTGGTCAGACCTAATTGGAGTGGTATACTCAATGAATCATAATTATTTAATATGTTTTACTAACTAGCACAATCTTTAAATGCACTTTTTTTGTATTTCTAAACACCTTTATTTTTTCTTTCTCCCTTTAAGTTTTTATTTAAATTCCAGATCGTTAACATACAATGTAATATAAGTTTCAAGTGTACAATAGAGTGATTCAACACTTCTGTACATCACCAGATGCTCATCACAACAAGTGCACTCCTTAATCCCTATCACCTATTTTATCCATTCTCCCTTCCACTTCTCCTCTATTAGCCATCAGTTTATTCTCTATAGTTTGTGTCTTGGTTTGCCTCCCTGTTTTTACCTTTGCTTGCTTAGTTTGTTTCCCAAATTCCACATATTCCTGAAATCATGTGGCATTTGTCTTTCTTTGACTTATTTTGCTTAGCATAATACACTATAGCTCCACCTGTGTCATTGCAAATGGCAAGGTTTCATTTTTATAATGGTGGAATAATATTCCATTGTGCCTCAAAAAAGTTAAAAGTAGAACCACCCCATGATCTTTAAATATGTTTTAAAATTCATTTCTGATTTAAATTTAATGTACTAATTTGCTTCTTTGGAATAAATATAAGGAAGTTAACATAAGCTAAAAATCCTTCTGAAGGTTTGGGGAAGCTGACTAAATTCAAACATTTGCTTTCAGAAAAGAAGAGCAAGGTTAGTATAAGATAGCATATAAATAAATAATGTTAAAGATTTGAATGTGACTTGCTAAATTGAATCAAAAGGGAAAGTTGTTAATGTAACTTTAACTTTGAGTAGATTACAGCACAATATATGAAAAAGTCCACTCAATTACTTAAATAAAACTTTCACTGAAACAATCACATAAAGAGTACATTTATTTTTTACAGAGACAAGTAATGGTTAACTTCAACCACTGAATGTTTTCTGTATTTTTTTAATGTTTCAAGTTTTTATTTAAATTCTAGTTAGTTAGCATATTATGTAATATTAGTTTCAGGAGTAGAATTTAATGATTCACCACTTACATATAACACCCAGTGCTCGTTACAATAAGTGCCCTCCTTAAAGGCCATCACCCATTTAGCCTAAACCCCAATGCTGAGTTTGTTCTCTATAGTTAAGAGTCTCTTATGGTTTGCCTCCCATTCTTTTTTTTTTCTTTTCTCCTATGTTCATCTGTTTCTTAAATTCCACATGTGAGTGAAAGCATATGCTATTTCTCTTTCTTGTTTCACTAAGCATAATACACTCTAGCTCTATCCACATCATTGCTAATGGCAAGGTTTCATTCTTTTTGATGGCTAATATTCCAATGTATGTATATGTACCACATATTCTATATCCATTCATCATTCAGGGGACATTTGGACTCTTTCCCTAATTTGGCTTTGGCTGATAATGCTATAAACATCAGGATGCATGTGTCCCTTTGAATCAGTATTTCTGTCTCCTTTGGGTAAATATCTAGTAGTGCAATTGCTGGGTTGTAGGGTAGTTCTTTTTAAAAAAAATGTTTTTAAATAATTTTTTTTAATGTTTTATTTGTACTTTGAGAAACAGTGTAAGTGGGGGGGGGGGTAGAGAGAGAGGGGGACAGAGGATCCAAGGTGGGCTCTGTGCTGACAGGCTGACAGCAGCCAGCCCAATGGGGAGCTCTAACTCACGACGCATGAGATCACGCCTGAGCCAAGGCTGGACGCTCAACCAACTGAGCCACCCAGGTGCCCCTATTTTTAACTTTTTGAGGAAGCTCCATACTATTTTCAAGAATGACTGCACCAGTATGCATTCCCACCAGCAGTGTAAGAGGGTTCCCCTTTCTCTATGTCATCTCCAACATCTGTTATTTCCTGTATTGTTGATTTTAGCCATTCTCACAGGTGTGAGATGTTATCTCACTGTAGTTTTGGATTGTATTTCCTTGATGATGAGTGATATTGTGCATCTTTTCATGTGTCTGTTAGCTATTTGTCTTCTTTGGAAAATGTTCATTCATGTCTCCTGTCCATTTCTTAACACCATTTGTTGAAGAGACTTTTTTCCATTGGGCATTTTTTCCTTCTTTGTCAAAGATGAGTTGACCATATAGTTGTGGGTCCGTATCTGGATTTTCTATTCTGTTCCATTCATCAGTGTGTTTTTGTGCCAGTACCGTACTATCTTGATGACCATAGCTTTGTAATATAGCTTGAATTGTGATGCTTCCAGCCTTGTTTTCTTTTTCAAAATTGCTTTGGCTATTCAGGGTCCTATAAAATCCAACTATGCTATTGTGTTCCTGATATTTATATTCATTCCGGCTCTTAATAAAAGAGGCAGCAAAGTCACATGATAAAAGGAAGTGCACACAGGAAAGGGAGGAATTTGAGGCCATTAAATAATCTATCATAGCATGTGAATGTTAACCAATTTGGCATTATCTTGTAAAGTTTAAGTGTGTTTTGAACAAAGTTGAAATTGCCCTAGCAATGTGTAAGGGATTCTATTGCTGCATTGATCTATACCATATATTTCAAATTGTCCAACTGCTTAATTTTGGCAGATTTAAAGGGTATTAAATTATATGTCATTTTAATATTGATTTATATTTTGTGATTACTTATTTTGATAATCACTTCTTATATTTACTGTCCATGTATTTTCTCATTACTTTTCCTATCTAATGGATTGTTTTTTCTTACTGGCTTAAAAGTCAATATTCTGAAAACTATTTTGTCAGTAATACATATTGCAAATAATTCAAGTGTGTAGCTTAGTTTTTGACCTCATTAAAGGTATCCATTGATGAAGAGAACTTCTTGATCTTTATAGAAATTAATTTCTCAAGTTTTTTATAGTGTCTTGTTTAGGAAATCCTTTCTTAAACTCGGATTAGAAAGGCAGTTATATGTTAAAAATTTCAAGCTAGGGGCGCCTGGGTGGCTCAGTCGGTTAAGCGTCCGACTTCGGCTCAGGTCATGATCTCACGGTCTGTGAGTTCGGGCCCCGCGTCAGGCTCTGTGCTGACAGCTCAGAGCCTGGAGCCTGTTTCGGATTCTGTGTCTCCCTCTCTCTCTGCCCCTCCCCTGTTCACGCTCTCTCTCTGTCTCAAAAATAAATAAATGTTTAAAAAAAAATTAAAAAAAATTTCAAGCTAGATTAATAATTCTGAAAACCTATGTGGAGTTGATTATCTTCCTTGTCTTCAATTCTTTTTTATTTTATGGTGGAAGGTAAGAATCCAGCTTTTTTTTTTTTCATGTGAAAAAGTATTTCTTTTTGGCACTTTTTACTCTGATTTGCCATCATATATTTGTGAGCTACCCGAGCTCTATACATGTATGATTCCAATACCTAGCCTGTTCTATTCTGTTCATCAATGAGTCTACTCGATACCTACACCATACATCTTATATCATTTATAATCATCTTCCCATATAGTAAAGCAAATAAATCCCCTATTCTTCAGGAAGCCTACTTTGTTCTTCCATATACACTTTAGAGCAAACGTTCAAATATTATTAGAATCCCATTAAGATTCTAACTGAAGTTCCAATGAATACATACATCCATTTGGGAAGAATTGACACCTTAATATGTTATGAAGTCTTCCCACTCAAGCCCATAGATAGATCTCTACTAATTTAGCTCTTCTTTATTGATTTGCAATAATGTTATATGATTTTCTGGGTGTAGATGTTACATACCCTTTTTTTTGGCATTTTGTTATGGATTTTTTCTTATTTTAAAATCATATAAAATGGTTTTATTTTTTAAATTTTTAATGTTTATTTTTAACAGAGAGGGGGGTGTGGAGAGAGCATGAGCAGGAGAGGACAGAGAGAGACAGGGAAACATGGAATCCGAAACAGGCTTCCGGCTCTGAGCTGTCAGCACAGAACCCAACACAGGGCTGGAACCCACCAGCTGTGAGATCATGACCTGACCCAAAGTTGGACGCTTAACTGACTGAGCCACCCAGGCACCCCTCCTTTTTTTTTAATTTTTAAAAAATAGTATCAAATGTTTTTAAAGAATTTTAATCTTTGCTGGTACACATGCAAGTGCAATTGAACTTTGTATATCGATCTTTATTTAGCACTTGCTTAACTCGTTTTATGTAATTTCAAAACCTATGCTATGTAGATATTTCTATCATTTGAACATAATGACCAATTTATTTTCTCCTTTCTAATCATTTTGCCGTGTTTTTAAAGTTTGTTTATTTTGAGAGAGAGTGAGCATGTGAACAGCGGAGGGGGAGGAGGAGGAGGCGATTCTGCACTGTCAGCAGCATGGAGCCTGATACAGGGCTTGAACTCACAAATCTTGAGATTGTGACCTGAGCTGAAACCGAGCTAGATGCTTAACTGACTGAGCCACCCAGGCACCCCTCTAATCATTTTGACTTTAATATATTTTTCTTTTGTTGTCACACTAGAAAACAATATTGAACAGAAAAAGGTGAGAACAGCCTTGCTTATATTAAGTAATTTTTACACAAAATATCTAAAAGTTAGATAAGAGAACATCCTGGCACAGTTTACAAGGATGTTTCCAAAAGGGCAATAGTTGCTCTTAATTTAGCTAGATTATAAGCAGTAGTGTAGAAGAAACAATACAGATTTTGAAGGGACCAAATCTTTGGTTATAATATTAGTTCTACCACTCATTGAGTGGTGGTATGGGGAGTTTTTCAGGGAATTTAAAGTTGACCTCATACATGTCTCTTAGAGTTCATATGAGTCACAAAGCCTGTTATAGAATGGGCCATGTACATAAATAGCTACAAGTGAGGCTCAATGTTACTGGACCATATTGGATTATAGATACAAATGGGGACAGTTTATTAATATAGTGTACTAACAACTGCATTCCCTGTGCTCATCATAATAAATATTTATGGAAGTTCTCAGAGAAGATTCACATGTACTTTCTTATTATATCCGGTTTCCTTAGGGCCTTTGAGCTCCTTTTTTGGAAGTGCTTTTCTACTGTAGGTACGTTCTCTCTGATTTGTCGTCACCACTGGTCCCTTAGGCATGGCAAGAGCTGCTACAAATTGGTCCTGTTACAGCAGATAACTGAGTAGAACTCTTGTCATGGCTGAGCTCTCTTTTGCTGTTTATTTCACTGTGGCAGGGGCACCTGGGTGGCTTAGTCAGTTAAGTTTCTGACTTCAGCTCAGGTCATGATCTCACAGTTTGTGAGTTTGAGCCCCATATTGGGCTCTCTGCTGTTAGTGCATAGCCTGCTTCGGATCCTCTGTGTGTGTCTCTCTCTCTCTCTCTGTCCCTTCCCAGCTTGTACTGTCTCTAGTTAAAAAATAAACAAGCATTTATTTCACTGTGGCAAACAAGGGCTCCTGTTTCTTTATACATGCTAAGTTAAGGATCATATAGTCGCATTGCCTATACCTCATAGTAAGCATCTGTTTCATTCTTGCTAACAACTTTCTTTTCCCTTCCACTTGAATATGAGCCCAGGGAGTAGGGGTGAAAATGGATTTGAATAACTTACCACACTTCCCATTAAACAACTGGCTTTCTTTGTGCCTTTATTTCACACCTGGGCACTGAGACTTCTTGTGATGGACAGGGTGGATTATCCTATGTGTGTGTCCAGATACACACACATAAACAGATTTCTCTTAGGCTTATACCATCAATTTGAAACACATGCCCAGATAAATCTGAATCATGAGCAGTAGATGACACAGCCTAGGGAAAAGCAGAAATAACAATTTAGCAAAACAGAATTGAGCATAGGATTCCGATCTGATTTATTTTTATATCAGGAGAAGAACACAGTGTAATCCAAATAGCATTACTGTTGAAGTAACTTAGGTTGGGCCTCAATCATATTCTCTCCATTTACTTTATTTGCACTGGAACTTAGGATAAGGTTTTTTTGTTTGTTTGTTTTTGTTTTTTTATTGTTGTTTTATGTTTTGTTTTATTTTACCAATGCTGGGTCTTTCCTGTGAGAGAGTTTTAACATCTGCCTAATAGTTGTTCATATCAATTAAATTGATACTGGAGATAAGTTTTAGGAGGACCTCTATATGGGACATATTTCTATTCTGAGATTAAATTCTGAGATAAAATATGTATAAAAATAAATGATAGCTGCTATTATTTCTGTGAAACAGACCAATTGCATGATAAAACAGGTGAAAGCAATTTTTTGATAGTGTTATTCATATATAAAACAGTATACTGATTATAATTTTTAGTTTTCAATGGTAGTTCAACCCAATCTAAGATTCTTAGAGCATATATCATTAATAGCATGTGTATCTCTGAATTTGCAGCTGTAATTCTCATTTATATCATTGTAATGTTATGGAGACAATTATCACACTGAGAATAAAAACTTGACATCATGGCATGAGCAATGTATAATAAGAAAGCCAGTTACAACAACTGCTTATTCAAGAATATTTGAAAACCTGACTCAAAAAGCAGATAAGAAAATCTCGTAATTTCTTAAAGAGTTTAATGCTTAAAATAAGTTTGGTTCAAGTATACAATACTATATTAGCAATAGTCACCATGCTGCACATTAGATTCTCAGAACTTATTCCTCTTATAACTGAAAACTTGTGCCCTTTGATCTACATGATTTACCTGACAGTAAATCCTTTTTTAAAAAAAAAAAAATTAGCGAGGAACAACATATAAAAATATTTTAAAAATGATATTTGTCTGAAGTTAAAAATGAAAAGAAAAAGTAGGCCTAGTTCAATAGAATTGTAAAGGTAGTTAATGGTATATTTTTGCAAATGAGATTAGTTTGAAAACCTATTTTCTTCATTTCCCAAAACAGAATAAGGGAGAATTACATATCCTTAATTCTGTCAAGTATGCATTAAGTCAACTTGGAAAGAACCTTAGTAAAAATAACATTGCATCATAAGAGCCATATTTTTTTGCAGCTATATCGAGATATAATTAAGTAAAATATTAAGATACTTAAGGTGTAAAAGTCGCCCGGGAAGGAGGGGTGAGATGGCGGACGCTGAAGAGGGTACTTTGTGGCCCGCGGGAGCCTCTGCTGCCTCAATTAAATTCAGCTTTAGTCACACAATGGAGCAGAGACCGCTGGCGGATACAGATGACTCAGGTGCGGCTCTGGAGGAGAAGGATTTCTTAAAGACCCTGGAAGGGAGCAAGCTGCCGAGAATGAAACCCTCAGAACCCCCCAAGGAACTTGTCATCCTTTTGATCCAGAATGGCCATTGCAGGCAGCTACCGGCCCAGGCTTCTGGGTCATCCACAAATACTGAGGCCTTGGTGGATACGGTGCTGTCCCAGGCTGTGAAGGAGCTCACTGAGAACTCCAAGAAGTCCCTGGAGGAGAGAGAAAAATCAGGTGTTGACCCCATGCTTGCTAACCCCATGATCCAGCAAGAATGCATCCCCAACCAGGAGGTGGCAGATAGCAAACCCTGGGCTTGAGACAGTGCTGGAGGAAGCTGACTAGGAGGCAGTCCCTGTAGAAGCCTATGGGCTGGCTGTGTTATGAGGTATGGGCTGGAAACCTGGCGAGGGCGTTGGCCGCACATTCAATCAAGTGTTGAAGCCCTGTGTTAACCCACCAAGGCCGAAGGGGTTAGGCCTGGGTGCGAACCTGACTGAAGTCGGGGCCCTGGCCCCTCACCGGCCTCCACCACCTGCGAAGCCCAGATGAGGAGCAAGAGAAGGATAAGGAAGACCAGCCTCAAGGACTGGTGCCCCGGGGAGGTGTGGTGGTTCTGGCCCTCACCGAGGCCTCTATGGAAAGGTAGAAGGCCTCGATCCTGACAGTGTTCGGGCCATGGTTCACCTGGCCATGGGGAGCCGAATGGTGACTGTTAGTGAATACTGGCTGCACCTGTCTCCCAGCAGGAGTTTGACAAGAACTCCTTGGATCTCAGCCAGTTGCATAAAACCTCCTTTGTGGACAAGCTGCACAAGGTTGTATTGTGGCTGGTATTACAACACCAAGATGACGATTGAAGATGTCCTCAGCCCAGATACCTGTGTGTGTCTAACAGATGAAGGCCTAGTCCTGGAAGGCTTGAGGGAAGACATGCTGGAGACCCTGGTCCCCAAAGTCCAAGGCAACCGGTGCTGGGGCCACAGGCTGGAAGAGTGGGACGCCTGCTGGACTGGGACAGAAAACGGAGCCGGGCTCTGGTGCAACTGTGAAGAGAGAATCAGCTGGTGGAGCTTCACTATGATGCTGTCTGCCAGTACCTCGGCCCCAGTAACTCAGATGAAGACTGACCCATGACCACCCCCATCCCCCACCCCCAGGCTACTGCCAGCTCTGTACAGTGTGAAAAGCCAGTCTTCACAAAGGTGGGGAGATCATTGTTCTGTCCTCCACTTGGAGGCAGCCCCAGAACCAGGACAGGGACAGGTCATGAAATAGGTAGACCAGAAGGGAGGCTTGAAACAAACCTAATATTCTCCAGAAGCTAGGGCGTTATAAAAATCATTTCGAAACCTCAGTGAAATGACAAGATCATAAGTGTGCTGAGCCGGGTGGAAGAGGGAGCTGGGCTGACAGAGGTAGGAGCCATTCTAGGCTTCAGTCCCACCACCATGCATGGGCTGACACACAAGTTAAAGGATCTGCTCACAAGTTCATTCTTGGAATACAGAAGCTTCCAAGTGTGTTCCCTGAGCAGATGCTATGGAGTCTAGAATGCCACATCTCTGTACAACTTCCTGAGCAAGAATCCTAGTGGTGGCTCTGCTTTTACTCCTGGTCCAGGCCAGACGTCCACAGTATATCTTAAGCCAGTGATAAGAGAGCCTACAGGAAGGGAGGCTTCCACTCACAAATGGGATGTGTTTGCACTACTTCCCAGAGGCGCCAGTTAATTTTGGGGGCCCCTGTTTTAGTCCTGAAACTTTGGCTTGAAGGTAACAAAGTTTTGTCCTGGGTAGAATCTCTCTGATTGCTCCAGGTAACTGGACTCTCAAAAAGATTGTCAGTCCTCAAACATTTTCCCATGTAATAATGGGTTGAGATACAAAAATTAACAAAAGGGAAGTGGGAACTTTAGGCACAACTGCTTCTAAATCATCCCCAATCAAATGCAAACTGGTGCTGCTGCTCTGGAAAACAGTATGGAGGTTCCTCAAAAAATTAAAAATGGAACTACCCTACAACCCAGGAATTGCTCTACTAGGTATTTTCCAAAGGATACAAAAATGCTGATTTGAAGGGGCACATACACCCCAATGTTTATAGCAGCACTATCAACAATAGCTAAGTCATGGAAAGAGCCCAAGTGTCCATCGACTTTTGAATGGATAAAGAAGCTGTGATATGCATGTATATATATGTGTGTATATATATATATATATATACACACATATATATATGTAATGGAATATTACTCAGGAATCAAAAAGAATTAAGTCTTGGCATTTGCAACAATATGGATGCAACTAGAGTGTATTATGCTAAGCAAAATTAGAGTAAGACAGCTACCATAGGATTTCACTCATATGTGGGATTTGAGTACCAAAATAGATGAATGTAGGGGAAGGGAAGGAAAAAGAAGACAGAGGCAAACCATAAGAGACTCTTAAATAAAGAGAACTGAGGATTGATGGAGGGAGGTGGGTAGGGGGATGAGCTAAATGGGTGATGGGCATTAAGGAGGCCATTTGTTGGGCTGAGAAATGGGTGTTCTATATGAGTAATGAATCACTAAATTCCCCTGAAACCAATACTATGCTATATGTTAACTAACTTGATATTTTTTTTAAAAAAAGATGATATAACTGTTATAAATATATGCACCCAAAATGAGAGTACCTAAGTTATATAAAGAAAATATTGATGCATATGAAGCTAAAAATAGTTTTATTACACTATAGGTTAACTAACTTGGGTTTAAATAAAATTAAAAATAATTTTAAAAAGATATTTAAGGTGTACAACATCAGGATTTGATGTACATATACATTGTGAAAGAATTCCCCCCTTTGAATTAACATATCTATTACCTCTCACATATTTGTCTTGAGTTTTTGTCTGTTTGTTTGATGAGAATTTTTAAGTTCTACTCTCTTACTGAACTTCAATTACACAGGTAAGAGCCATAATTTGATCTGGATTTATTTACCTTCACTGAAATTTCAGATCAAAATTTTTATTTGTCTCTTATATGTGCTACTTTATAGGCTATGTAACAGGACTAATTCTTTAAAGATGAAGGCAATAGATAATATCTTCTAGGACAGTAATCCTGAGTCTGGCTTTTTATCACAATCTTTGGCAGAGCATGGGAAATATTTATCAAATTATAAATTGTTGATACTTACAGTGGTGTTGTTTCCTTAGGCCTGTAAATTAATCAGAAATCTCTTTTATAAGGTAACTTCCCAAGTGTTGTAACAAATCTATACACAGGATCTGAGAACCACTTCTCTAGCATGACTTGAATTTTTCTGATTCAATAAGTCAGCTACTAAATGAGGGCATCAGGTAGAGAGATTTTTCCGAATTTCTTACTATAGGATTCATAACATTGGTAGAAAAACATTCTTTCCTATTATTAGGCTAACATTTGTCATTGGAAAATGCTGGTTAATTTTCATTTCATTTTCTCTCATCAAAACATTTCCTGGTTTATCTGCCTAATAAAAGACTAAAGGTTACTTTCATATTTAACTGGGTAGGAATGCAATTTTTATGTCATGTGTTGTTTATCTTTATATCCCCTTTAAATATCTCTATTCCACAAATAAATTCAAAAGGTTAAGTCATAATATCAAATATATTGAGCAATGATCTGTCACCTATGGTCAGCTAACCACAGAATGCTCACATAGCTTCATAATATGTCCTGTAATAAACCCATTGTTTTGTAGAGGGAAAATGTGGCTCAAAGAGATGATGTGATTTCCCCTGAGTCATGCTTATGGATACAACAGAAAAAGGCCTAGATAGTGGGCTTTTCTAAATCAGGTTTGTATGACATGGGATTCTGAGAGGAGACAGACTCTAAGAATTGGAAAATGAGGTCAATATATGGGATACTGGTCAACTAGTGCAGGTGTCCTGGAGGTATGAATGCTAATGTGAGGGTAAACTGAAGTTTTTCTTAGTAATTGAAATAAATGTATGTTGAAACCAGTACTGTTGCCTCACATGTAGGTGGTGTACTTCTGGGGAGGATGAGACAGGAATCTTTTCTGGGACTAGAAAGAATGGAGAATGGGAACTAAAGAGGGTCAAGGAGGGGAGAATATGTTCTCTTTTGATCCTAAATATGGAGCCAGAGGGAGAATTTCCAGAACCCCAAATGATTCAGGGGGCCTGAGACCAGGAACAGTGAGTTCCTCTTCTCTGCTGATGATTAGGGAGAATGTATAGCAACATGATAAATATAAATATTACTAAACACATTTGTTATGATGACGTTTGTAATCCAAATGATTAAAATAGGAACATGTAATTCAAACATAAATATAAAATATGGAGTTACCATGAGAGTGTATTTCACAAAAGGAACCAGCTTCAGAACTGACCTGTATAATGGCAAAATTTGTTCTAAGGTACAGCATTAAAATCAGGCACTGCAGTATGTGTTTTTATACCATTTGAAATTTAAGCTAAATTAATAGTCATTTAATGACTAGGGAATATTAAAAAAAAATCTAAGTGCAGATATTGAAATTCCTGATTTTAAAAATGTAAAATTCACATAAACAGCATGGTATCTCAAGAATGAATAGTAGTCTGGTGCAAAAACTTTGTTCCTCTCTATCTTGGAAGATATTAAATCTGAGACCACTGACAACATTCAGGCCCTGTGGGCAATAACCTGGTGTTATTCACATGAGAACTGTTTGGGATTCCTTCTACTTGCTGGGAACACACATTTTACCTCTTCTTTTAAAGGTAGACATACATATTTTTGTACAAACATTTTTCTGTTGCATATTCTAGAATGATATCTAAACATCGTGATGACTTATATACAAAGAAATGATTTAAAAAAAGTAGGAGTAAATGATCACATAAAAACATTATTTTCACCACCATCGGGGTAAAATTAATTTGGGGAGCTTTGTTGTATATCCACTATCATACTTATGTGGTCTTTGAGATTGATCAAGACATATTGGGTTATGTCCCTGTAGGTGTAAGGGAGATTAATTCATTTTTTTTTCCTCTCTGACAGTTGAGGAAAGCATAGTTTTAGGCCCTGTGGTCTCTTATATGTCACCATGTTGTGTCAATTCCTCAGATACATGTTCAGCCCTATTCCTATCTTTCTCATGTGTTTTACCCACATTTCAAGGTCACAGATTTACTTAATCATTTGAAATGGTCTTCTGCAATGCTATTGTGTAGAATTCTAAGATGAGAAAACACTATTTCAACCCTCTAATTGTCTAAAAATAGGGCACTTTATCTTTAAGTTTGGACATTAATGAGCTGTCTACATTCCTGTGGCAAGCCTCCCTACCACAGCAATGGTGAAACCTTCTCATTTAAAGAAGATCAATAGCCATACACATTTTTCTTTTATGCAGTCCAGTTTACAACTCACTTTTAATATCATTTAAAAGTATATAAGCAAATCCTACGTGACATTTTTATTACCATTGTAATATCTCAAGTTTAATTTTTGACAGTAAATATAGTCAGGTACAAACTTAGAAACAAAAAAACGAAACCTGAATTTAAGTATTTTTTTGATTTATATGGTAGTTTGACTTTTGGAGGTGAATACCCTCTTTGTAAAAGACACCTGTGTGTGACAAATCTGAAGTAGTTTGATTTTCAGATGACCTCTGGAGGTTATATTCTATTTGTTTCTAATATATTTTTGGAAGTCTACCATAGTTTTAAATTATATTTTCAAAAGGTTTCACATAGAGTTATCTTTAGGACATCAATGGATTTTATTTGACCCAGTCTACTAATTTATATTTTTTGAATACCCCCAAATTAACTGCAGAATCCAAAAAAACCAAACCTGATTCTTTCACCTTTGAAGACATTTTTAGTCATTAATATAGATATTTAGAATCTATTAGATAAGGGAGAAAAACAGGCTAAAATCCAGGACTCTGACATCCTAAAGACTTTGGGTTTCAATTTCTGCCCTGAATTTTAACAATTGGATAATCTGAGCAGGATAACTTATTCTTTTTCTATCTCAATTTACTTAATTGTAAAAGGGGTGAGTGAAAAATGCCTTTACTTCATAGAGTTATTATAGGAATAATTATAATAGGACAGCAAAAGAACACAGTATTTAGACCATAATAACCACAGGAATATTTCCTATTATTAGCCTCTTCTCTAGTCCAGGAATGAATTTGGTGGAGATCAATGGAAGGTGAGGCTATACAGGGAAAACATACAGGATTAGTACTCTATAAAAATGAGCAGAAATCTAAACTCATGAGGGATACCCAGAACTCACACCAGAGAGCACTGCCATTTTGTTGGCTATGTATAATAACAGTCCCCAAACTTTGCAGATAAGCCAAAGCAGCTCTGGCTTTTTAGGTTGTTTTTCTGCATTTCCAAAATTAGTTGCCACAGAAACACGGTAGATACATGTTCACCTAAAAGTCACAAGGATATAAGGATAATGAATATAATTATTGATGTCACTAGAGCTGTCTCATTTGTAAATATAGAACAATGGTACCTGTCTTTTTCTGTTTTTGGTCTTTTACCTCTTTAGAGTTACCAATGAAAGGATACAAAACTGAATGCCTCTAAACAAAACACTGAAATCTAAATGTTGTTATTTTGGAAAAGATGCAAGGCAAACACAGAAATGGTAGGAATTGTGGTATTGTATATGTGTATTTGAAAGAATTGACTTTTCAATGATCTCATATTCTAAAGAATTTTACTTTTCTTAGTTTTGTATCCAAGAAAACTACAGATTTCTGAAATAGTTGCGTTTTGAAATTCCTTTTGACCATTATGTGTGTTAGTAATCCAATCAGCAAAGCTTTTAATTTCTCACTGTTTTTGGAATGTGCCTTGGCCAAAGATTAGAGATCCAGCAGGGTTAGCATCTACTTCTTCTTGGCATCTGGTAATGAATGGTTTAATGATTGAACTTTCACAGTATGCTCAGGGTGAATCATTAGTACTATGTAAAAACCTTATGATTTACTTAATGCAGTTTATATGATACATATTTGTTATTTTTAAATGGTAGCATTCCATGACTATTTCAAATCATGTCACCTTAAAACTTGCTGGTTTCTGCACATTATCAATTTAGAGCATTTTAAAAATAAATTGTTAAACACATTTGAGTTTTCAGTGAAGTATTAAAACATTTTTATTATGTAGTAAAATTGGTTATGTAGAGTGTTTACATTTTAAATTAAATAGGTAAAGATGTATGAAAATGAACAAGATGGCTGCACCATTTATTTCAGTGAAACTTGATGTGGAAGGAATACTCACACAAAATCACATCACTTAATATAGTTACTTTAGATCCTTTTTTTACAATATTAACTTCGTAAGTCCATCTTTCATTCTGTTATAATAGTGCTACCATGCATTTTGCCCATTGTGGTCACAGTGCCTGGTAGAGAAAAGTATTCTGAAAAATATCAGAAGCTCTTTTGCCTAAAATGGTATGTCCCCCTTTGAAATCATCTAAAAATATTTTCACAGAATATTGTATAGAAAATGATCAACACGTCAACCTCTTTATTGACCACCCATTCCAAAAAGCTCTGAAAATGAGTTTTTATTTCATGTGTTAGTGACTATTTTTTCTAATTTACTTACACTTCTCATTAAAATGTCATCTCAAAATAAAATCGAAATCTATGAAATTCATTACATTGGGAGCACTCATTAATTTTTTTCTTTTAAGTAATAAAAAATTAATAGCACTAATTTCAAGTTTGACTTTAAGTATACCCACCATCTTTTATTGCTATTTCCATTTATTTATTATTAGAATTTGACATTTGGGAATTATGAGTGTGGGTATTGGTATGAAGGAAAATCTGTATTGACTGTAAAATACTCTAGTAATTATAGATAGAGGAAAAATAGACTTTTTGAATACAAATGCTTTTTTCTCATCATAGATTTTGCTTTGTGTATTAAATATCTATATCTGTCTATTTGATTTTAATATAGAAAGAACACCTATAAAAAAATAGGATCAAAACCTAAATAGGAAAAAGGGGGGACACTTGAGATCAAGCATCCCATTAAAAAAGAAAATGATTCAGGGGCACCTGGATGGCTCAGTCTGTTGAGTGCCTGACTTCAGCTCAGGTCATCATCTCGTGGTCTGTGAGTTCAAGCCTCATGTCAGGCTCTGTGCTGACAGCTCAGAGCCTGGAGTCTCCTTCAGATTCTGTGTCTCCTCTCTCTGCCCCCACCCCTCCACTCTCTGTCTCTCTCTCAAAAATAAGTAAACATTAAAAAAATTTTGAAAAGAAAAAAAAATGATTCTTAAAGTAATAAAACCATGCTCATTCCTACATATAATATAAAACTATACAAAATTATACTCAAACACTGCATATACATATATATAGAAAGATCTTGAAAAAGAAAAAAGCGTTTTCTTTCTTTCTTTCTTTCTTTCTTTCTTTCTTTCTTTCTTTCTTTCTTTCTTTCTTTCTTTTCATATCCAAGTTAGTTAGCATATAGCACAACAGTGATTTCAGGAGTAGATTCCTTAATGCCCCTTACCCGTTTAGCCCATCCCGCCTCCCACAACCCCTCCAGTAACCCTCTGTTTTTTCTCCATATTTAAGAGTCTCTTATGTTTTGTCCCCCTCACCGTTTTTTATATTATTTTTGCTTCCCTTCCTTTATGTTCATCTCTTTTGTCTCTTAAAGTCCTCCTTTGAGTGAAGTCATATGCTATTTGTCTTTCTCTAATTTCGCTTAGCATAATAGTTCCATCAACATAGTTGCAAATGGCAAGATTCCATTCTTTTTGATTGCCAAGTAATACTCCTCTCTCTATATATACTACATCTTCTTTATCCATTCATCCATCAATGGACATTTGGGCTCTTTCTATACTTTGGCTATTGTTGATAGTGCTGCTATAAACTTTGGGGTTCATGTGCCTCTTCAAAACAGCATACCTGTATCCCTTGGATAAATACCTAGTAGTGCCATTGCTGGGTCATAGGATAGTTCTATTTTTACTTTTTTGAGGAACCTCCATACTGTTTTCCAGAGTGGCTGCACCAGTTTGCATTCCCGCCAGCAGTGCCAAAGAGATCCTCTTTCTTCGCATCCTTGCCAACATCTGTTGTTGCATGAGTTGTTAATGTTAGCCATTCTGACAGATGTGAGGTGATATCTCATTGTGGTTTTAATTTGTATTTCCCTGATGAAGAGTGATGTTGAGCATTTTTTCATGTGTTGGCTGGCCATCTGGATGTCTTCTTTGGAGAAGTGTCTATTCATGTCTTTTGCCCATTTCTTCACTGGATTATTTATTTTTTGGGTGTTGAGTTTGATAAGTTTGATAAGGGGATAATAACCCTTTATCTGATATGTCATTTGCAAATATCTTCTCCCATCCTGTCAATTGCCTTTTAGTTTTGCTGGTTGTTTCATTTGTTATGAAGAAGCTTTTTATTTCGATGAGGTCCCTATAGTTTATTTTTGCTTTTGTTCCCCTTTGTCTCTGGAGACATGCTGAGTAAGAAGTTGCTATGGCCAAGACCAAAGAGGTTTTTGCCTGCTTTCTCCTCAAGGATTTTGATGGCTTCCTGTCTTAACATTTAGATCCATTTTGAGTTTATTTTTGTGTATGGTGTAAGAAAGTGGTCCTGGTTCATTTTTCTGCATGTCGCTGTCTACTTTTCCCAGCAACACTTGCTGAAGAGACTGTCTTTCTTTCATTGGATATTCTTTCCTGCTTTGTCAAAGATTAGTTGGCCATACATTTGTGGGTCCATTTCTGGGTTCTCCATTCTGTTCCATTGATCTGAGTGTCTGGTTTTTGTGCCAGTACCATACTATCTTGATGATTACAGCTTTGTAATACAGATTGAAGTCTGGGATTGTGATGCCTCCTGCTTTGGTTTTCTTTTTCAAGATTGCTTTGGCTATTTGGGGTCTTTTCTGGTTCCATACGAATTTTAGGATTGTTTGTTCTAGCTCTGTGAAGAATTCTTGTGTTACTTTGATAGGTATTGCATTGAATATGTAGATTGCTTTGGGTAGTATTGACATTTTAACAATATTTGTTCTTCCTATCCAGGAGCATGGAATATTTTTCCATTTTTTTTGTCTTCAATTTCTTTCATAAGCTTTCTATAGTTTTCAATGTATACATTTTTCACATTTTTGGTTAGATTTATTCCTAGGTTTTTTATGTTTTTTTGGTGCAATTCTAAATGGGATCGATTCCTTGATTTTTCTTTCTGTTGCTTCCTTATTGGTATATAGGAATGCAACCAATTTCTGTGCATTGATTTTATATCCAAAACAAAGCATTTTCTATCTATCTAGATATACCAGGTTAGAAAATAACCCCCAAAATACATGAGAAATAGCTCACATTGTTACCCAGGCTATGGGAAAGCAGAGACCCTTGTATATTGCTGGTTTCAGTATGGGTACCATGGTAATATAACCACTATGAAAAAGAGTTTGGCAATGTTGAACATAATTATGTATATTCAGTGACCGTCCCCCCAATTTTATTTTAGATTTTGCCTATAGAGACATTTCACACGAGTGAAATAACATGTAAAAAATATTAATTTCTGCATTATTTAAATAGCAACAGTTTGGAAACAATATGCATGTCTATTTAAGGAGACTATTTAAATTATATTAATTAGAAATAACTTTTTGTGGCGTCATGGAAAGATCTGTAGGATTTATTACAGAATAAAAAAGAATATCTGAGAGTACTTGATAGCATGTTCATAAAATAACTGTAGACAAAAACAAGAGACTAAATAGCAGTGATGTAAGTTAACAAATGGGTGGCTGTGAGAAGGAAATTTTTCGATGTATACCCTGATCTTTCAATTTTGGAACTATAGGACTGTACTGTGTGAAAAAATATATTATGAAATTAAAATTTAAAAATAGAAATGAGGGGTGGCTTGGTGGCTCAGTTGGTTGAGCATCCGACTTCAGGTAATAATCTTATGGTTTGTGAGTTTGAGCCCCATATCGGGCTTGCTGGTGTCAGTGCAGAGCCCACTTTGGAGCCTCTGTCCCCCTCTACCATTCTCCTGCTCACACACTCTCTCTCTCAAAAATAAACAAACATTTAAAAAAAATAGAAATGAGATGGAATTAAATTAGCTGAGGTATTCTTACTTCCAGATAGTTTTATGTAGATCGATACCTACATAAAATGATTACTTTATAAGTCATACACAGAGAATGTATTAAGGAACCAAGATTACTGGAAAGTGATAATAGATTTATAATTGATTGAAGAGTATGGTTGCTAGGATTGATATGCTAACGTTTCACATCTCTGTGTCTTTGCATGAGCTGTTCATTGTGCCTAACATTATCCTTTTCCTGGTTCCCCTGGTTTTCTATCTGAGGAATATTTTTCATTCTCCAAGGCCTCTTTCAAACGTTAAAAAAATTTTTAAAATAGATACTCTAGTATCTCTCATTTTGTTCTCTCCCAAGAACTCTGATTATGTATCTGTTATAGCACATATAACCATTCATTTTTTTTTCCTTCTACTCTTCCCTAATATACTATAAACTGTTTGAGAGTAGGGATTATACCTCATTCATTCTCAGGATTTGGCACTGCCTGGCACATAGTAGGAGACCAATAAATGTTTGTGAAATAATTGAACAATAAATGAAATGCATTAGGTAATCAAAATGGTTGCATGAATATAAAACTATTTTAAAGAAAAATATAAGAATATAAAAGAAAATGGCTTTTTATACGATGACTATTTTTTGTATTTATGACTGTTATGAAGTATAAAAGTGTGTGAAAGAAGTGCTATTAAAGGGCACAGTGCAACATTAATTTTGAACAATGTGCTCAGGCCTCAACTAACATGCACAACTAGGGTAAACTGAGGTGAATAAAGGTTAGGACATTTTCCCCAGATAATACAACTGAAAAATTGAACAATTAGGGATTTGAATACTGTCTGATTTCCCCAAAGTCTGTTCTCTCTGCAGTATAAATCACATATACAGTAAACCAAGACGATAAAAAAAAAAATGACTAAAGCAAAATACAGACTTCAGGAACTAATTGCCAGTACATCTAGATTTTTTTCTTCAACTTTTTATTTAAATTCTAGTTAACATATAGTGTAATATTGTTTTTAGGAGTAGAATTTAGTGATTCATCATGTGACACCCAGTGCTCATCCCAATGAGTGACCTCCTTAATGCTCATCACCCATATATCCCATTCCCACCCACTTCCTTCCAGCAAGTTCTCTGTAGTTTTCTATGTGTTCTCTATAGTTGAAAATCTCTTATGGTTTGTTTCCCTCTCTTTTTCTCCCACCCTTCCTCTATGTTTATCTGTTTTATTTCTTAAATTCCACATATGAGTGAAATCATATGGTATTTGTCTTTCTCTGACTTATTTCCCTTAGCATAATACACTCTAGTTCCATCCATGTTGTTGTTAATGGCAAGATTTCTTTTTGATGGCTCACATCTATATTTATTTATTCTATCCATTGGGAACTATTGGGCCAATGAGAAAAGTATAGAGATGACCAATTAGTACCATATTTTTCAGTTAGTTTTAGTTGTGCCTTAGATGTGCTCAATATTCATGAGGGTGGAGATGACAAGATGAAACCAAAAACTATGATTTCTTTTTCAAAATTTATTTCTTGAGAAAGTGAATCCCTGGTCAGGGTAACCAAGAGAGTTTGTGGGTATTCCTACTGAGTTAGATTTTTTAAGAGTGTAAGATTATCAGTAACTAAGATGCTTTGTGTTTACTTCTATTAAAAGCTAGGTTGATGAGTTCTTCAAATTCTGCTTTCCAATTTCTTTATTCAATATGTTTTCTTAGTGTTAGAAAAAGAGACCTAAAACTTATTTTTTAAATTTATTTCTAGCCTTTTTTTTTGTAATATACACCAAAACAAGTATTGTTTGGTCGTTTATTTGGCCTGGGATATTTTGCACACACCTATTATTAAATTGGTTTATGTGAACTCAAGATTTTTTTTAATTTTTAATACAAATCAGTGTAAATGTCATTGCTTAGATTTCAAAAGCAAAAATAATTTTAAAAAACAACTAAAAACTAAAAAAGAAAAAAGTTCAAAGTTGGTTAGAAAAAACACTTATTTCCAAGAGTTTTAGATTTAATAAAACTGAAAACTAAGTACTAATATTTTTCTCATCTATGGTTATTCTATTCTTTAAAATTTTCATAATCATTATACTCCCTTAAATTATAGGAATAATATGGAAATTCACTGATATTTATTTAAATAAAGGCATAACTTAGAGATACTGTGGGTTTAGTTCTAGACCACCACAATAAAATTAATATTATAATAAAGTGAGTCAAATGCATTTATTGTTTTCCTAGTATATATAAAGGTTATGTTCTACTATACTGTAGTCTAAGTGAGCAGTAGCACTATTTTCAAAAACTGTACATACTTTAAAAATACTTCATTTTTAAAAAATGTTATCATCTGAACTTTGAGCAAAGCGTAATCTTTTTGCCCATAGAAGGTCTTGTCTTAATGTTGATGGCTGCTGACTGATCAGGGTGGTGGCAATTTCTTAAGACAAAAATGAAATTGCCACATAGATTGACTCTTCCTTTCACAAATGATTTTTCGGTAGGATGAGATGCTGTTTGAGTGAATTTTAGCACAGAATTTTTTTGAAATTTGAAGCCAATCCTTTCCAACCCTGCAGCTGCTCTATCAACTAAGTTTATGTAATATTGTAAATCCTTTGTCATTTCAACAGTCTGCATCTCAAAACCCTTTGTTTGCTCATCTGTAAGAAGCAATTCCTCACGTGAAAATTTTATCATGAGATTGTACCAATTCAGTCACATCTTCAGATTGCACTTCTGGTTGTCTTACTGTCTCCACCATATATGCCATGACTTCCTCCATCGAAGCCTTGAAACCCTGGAAGTCATACATGAGGGTTGGAATCAACTTCTTCCAAACTCCTGTTCATGTTGACATTTTGACCTCTTCCCATGAATCACAAATTTTTTTAATGGCATCTAGAATGGTGAATTCTTTCCAGAAGAATTTCAGTTGCTTTTGAACTGATCCATCACAGGAATCACTGTCTATAGTAGCTATAGCTTTCTGACATGTTTTTCTTAAGACTTGAAGTCAAAATTACTCCTCGATCCATGGGCTGCAAAATGGCTGTATTACCAGGCACAAAAATAAGACTTATTTCCTTGTATATCTCCATCAAAGCTCTTGGGTGACCAAGTACATTCTCAATGAGCAGTAATATTTTGAAAGGATTCCTTTTGTTTCTGTTTGTTTTTCTGAGCAGTTGGTCTCAACAGTGGGCTTAATATATTCACTGAACTATGCAAACAAATGTTATCCAGGCTTTGCTATTCCATTTCTAGAGCACAGGCAGAATAGATGTAGCATAATTTTTTTTAAGTTTTTATGTATTTATTTTGAGAGAGTGCAAGTGGGGGAGGGACAGAAGGAGGTTGGGACAGAGGATCTGAAGCAGGACCTGTGCAGACAGCAGAGAACATGATGCAGGGCTCAAAGTCACAAACCATGAGATCATGACCTGAGCCAAAACCAAGAGTCTGGTGCTTAACTGACTGAGCCACCCAGGCACCCTTAGATGTAGCATAATTCTTTTTTTTTTTTTTTTTTTTTTTTTTATTGGGTATTTTTATTTATTTATTTATTTTTTTTTTTATTTTTTAATATATGAAATTTACTGTCAAATTGGTTTCCATACAACACCCAGTGCTCATCCCAAAAGGTGCCCTCCTCAATACCCATCACCCACCCTGCCCTCCCTCCCACCCCCCATCAACCCTCAGTTTGTTCTCAGTTTTTAACAGTCTCTTATGCTTTGGCTCTCTCCCACTCTAACCTCTTTTTTTTTTTTTTCCTTCCCCTCCCCCATGGGTTTCTGTTACGTTTCTCAGGATCCACATAAGAGTGAAACCATATGGTATCTGTCTTTCTCTGTATGGCTTATTTCACTTAGCATCACACTCTCCAGTTCCATCCATGTTGCTACAAAAGGCCATATTTCATTTTTTCTCATTGCCACGTAGTATTCCATTGTGTATATAAACCACAATTTCTTTATCCATTCATCAGTTGATGGACATTTAGGCTCTTTCCATAATTTGGCTATTGTTGAGAGTGCCGCTATAAACATTGGGGTACAGGTGCCCCTATGCATCAGTACTCCTGTATCCCTTGGATAAATTCCTAGCAGTGCTATTGCTGGGTCATAGGGTAGGTCTATTTTTAATTTTCTGAGGAACCTCCACACTGCTTTCCAGAGCGGCTGCACCAATTTGCATTCCCACCAACAGTGCAAGAGGGTTCCTGTTTCTCCACATCCTCTCCAGCATCTATAGTCTCCTGATTTGTTCATTTTGGCCACTCTGACTGGCGTGAGGTGATATCTGAGTGTGGTTTTGATTTGTATTTCCCTGATAAGGAGCGACGTTGAACATCTTTTCATGTGCCTGTTGGCCATCCGGATGTCTTCTTTAGAGAAGTGTCTATTCATGTTTTCTGCCCATTTCTTCACTGGGTTATTTGTTTTTCGGGTGTGGAGTTTGATGAGCTCTTTATAGATTTTGGATACTAGCCCTTTGTCCGATGTGTCATTTGCAAATATCTTTTCCCATTCCGTTGGTTGCCTTTTAGTTTTGTTGGTTGTTTCCTTTGCTGTGCAGAAGCTTTTTATCTTCATAAGGTCCCAGTAATTCACTTTTGCTTTTAATTCCCTTGCCTTTGGGGATGTGCCGAGTAAGAGATTGCTACGGCTGAGGTCAGAGAGGTCTTTTCCTGCTTTCTCCTCTAAGGTTTTGATGGTTTCCTGTCTCACATTCAGGTCCTTTATCCATTTTGAGTTTATTTTTGTGAATGGTGTGAGAAAGTGGTCTAGTTTCAACCTTCTGCATGTTGCTGTCCAGTTCTCCCAGCACCATTTGTTAAAGAGACTGTCTTTTTTCCATTGGATGTTCTTTCCTGCTTTGTCAAAGATGAGTTGGCCATACGTTTGTGGGTCTAGTTCTGGGGTTTCTATTCTATTCCATTGGTCTATGTGTCTGTTTTTATGCCAATACCATGCTGACTTGATGATGACAGCTTTGTAGTAGAGGCTAAAGTCTGGGATTGTGATGCCTCCTGCTTTGGTCTTCTTCTTCAAAATTACTTTGGCTATTCGGGGCCTTTTGTGGTTCCATATGAATTTTAGGATTGCTTGTTCTAGTTTCGAGAAGAATGCTGGTGCAATTTTGATTGGGATTGCATTGAATGTGTAGATAGCTTTGGGTAGTATTGACATTTTGACAATATTTATTCTTCCAATCCATGAGCAGGGAATGTCTTTCCATTTCTTTATATCTTCTTCAATTACCTGCATAAGCTTTCTATAGTTTTCAGCATACAGATCTTTTACATCTTTGGTTAGATTTATTCCTAGGTATTTTATGCTTCTTGGTGCAATTGTGAATGGGATCAGTTTCTTCATTTGTCTTTCTGTTGCTTCATTGTTAGTGTATAAGAATGCAACTGATTTCTGCACGTTGATTTTGTATCCTGCAACTTTGCTGAATTCATGTATCAGTTCTAGCAGACTTTTGGTGGAGTCTATCGGATTTTCCATGTATAATATCATGTCATCTGCAAAAAGCGAAAGCTTGACTTCATCTTTGCCAATTTTGATGCCTTTGATTTCCTTTTGTTGTCTGATTGCTGAGGCTAGAACTTCCAGCACTATGTTAAACAGCAGCGGTGACAGTGGGCATCCCTGTCGTGTTCCTGATCTCAGGGAAAAAGCTCTCAGTTTTTCCCCGTTGAGGATGATGTTAGCTGTGGGCTTTTCATAAATGGCCTTTATGATCTTTAAGTATGTTCCTTCTATCCCGACTTTCTCAAGGGTTTTTATTAAGAAAGGGTGCTGGATTTTGTCAAAGGCCTTTTCTGCATCGATTGACAGGATCATATGGTTCTTCTCTTTTTTTTGGTTAATGTGATGTATCACGTTGATCGATTTGCGAATGTTGAACCAGCCCTGCATCCCAGGAATGAATCCCACTTGATCATGGTGAATAATTCTTTTTATATGCTGTTGAATTCGATTAGCTAGTATCTTATTAAGAATTTTTGCATCCATATTCATCAGGGATATTGGCCTGTAGTTCTCTTTTTTTACTGGGTCTCTGTCTGGTTTAGGAATCAAAGTAATACTGGCTTCATAGAATGAGTCTGGAAGTTTTCCTTCCCTTTCTATTTCTTGGAATAGCTTGAGAAGGATAGGTATTATCTCTGCTTTAAATGTCTGGTAGAACTCCCCTGGGAAGCCATCTGGTCCTGGACTCTTATTTGTTGGGAGATTTTTGATAACCGATTCAATTTCTTCGCTGGTTATGGGTCTGTTCAAGCTTTCTATTTCCTCCTGATTGAGTTTTGGAAGAGTGTGGGTGTTTAGAAATTTGTCCATTTCTTCCAGGTTGTCCAATTTGCTGGCATATAATTTTTCATAGTATTCCCTGATAATTGTTTGTATCTCTGAGGGATTGGTTGTAATCATTCCATTTTCATTCATGATTTTATCTATTTGGGTCCTCTCCCTTTTCTTTTTGAGAAGCCTGGCTAGAGGTTTGTCAATTTTGTTTATTTTTTCAAAAAACCAACTCTTGGTTTCGTTGATCTGCTCTACAGTTTTTTTAGATTCTATATTGTTTATTTCTGCTCTGATCTTTATGATTTCTCTTCTTCTGCTGGGTTTAGGCTGCCTTTGCTGTTCTGCTTCTATTTCCTTTAGGTGTGCTGTTAGATTTTGTATTTGGGATTTTTCTTGTTTCTTGAGATAGGCCTGGATTGCAATGTATTTTCCTCTCAGGACTGCCTTCGCTGCATCCCAGAGCGTTTGGATTGTTGTATTTTCATTTTCGTTTGTTTCCATATATGTTTTAATTTCTTCTCTAATTGCCTGGTTGACCCACTCATTCGTTAGTAGGGTGTTCTTTAACCTCCATGCTTTTGGAGGTTTTCCAGACTTTTTCCTGTGGTTGATTTCAAGCTTCATAGCATTGTGGTCTGAAAGTATGCATGGTATAATTTCAATTCTTGTAAACTTATGAAGGGCTGTTTTGTGACCCAGTATATGATCTATCTTGGAGAATGTTCCATGTGCACTCGAGAAGAAAGTATATTCTGTTGCTTTGGGATGCAGAGTTCTAAATATATCTGTCAAGTCCATCTGATCCAATGTATCATTCAGGGCCCTTGTTTCTTTATTGACTGTGTGTCTAGATGATCTATCCATTTCTGTAAGTGGGGTGTTAAAGTCCCCTGCAATGACCACATTCTTATCAATAAGGTTGCTTATGTTTATGAGTAATTGTTTTATATATCTGGGGGCTCGGGTATTTGGCGCATAGACATTTATAATAGTTAGCTCTTCCTGGTGGATAGACCCTGTGATTATTATATAATGCCCTTCTTCATCTCTTGTTACAGCCTTTAATTTAAAGTCTAGTTTGTCTGATATAAGTATGGCTACTCCAGCTTTCTTTTGGCTTCCAGGAGCATGATAAATAGTTCTCCATCCCCTCACTCTCAATCTAAAGGTGTCCTCAGATCTGAAATGTGTCTCTTGTAGACAGCAAATAGATGGGTCTTGTTTTTTTATCCATTCTGATACCCTATGTCTTTTAGTTGGCGCATTTAATCCATTTACATTCAGTGTTATTATAGAAAGATATGGGTTTAGAGTCATTGTGATGTCTGTATGTTTTATGCTTGTAGTGATGTCTCTGGTACTTTGTCTCACAGGATCCCCCTTAGGATCTCTTGTAGGGCTGGTTTCGTGGTGACAAATTCCTTCAGTTTTTGTTTGTTTGGGAAGACCTTTATCTCTCCTTCTATTCTAAATGACAGACTTGCTGGATAAAGGATTCTCGGCTGCATATTTTTTCTGTTTAGCACACTGTAGATATCGTGCCAAGCCTTTCTGGCCTGCCAAGTTTCAAAGGAGAGATCAGTCACGAGTCTTATAGGTCTCCCTTTATATGTGAGGGCACGTTTATCCCTTGCTGCTTTCAGAATTTTCTCTTTATCCTTGTATTTTGCCAGTTTCACTATGATATGTCGTGCAGAAGATCGATTCAAGTGACGTCTGAAGGGAGTTCTCTGTGCCTCTTGGATTTCAATGCCTTTTTCCTTCCCCAGTTCAGGGAAGTTCTCAGCTATAATTTGTTCAAGTACCCCTTCAGCACCCTTCCCTCTCTCTTCCTCCTCTGGGATACCAATTATGCGTATATTATTTTTTTTTAGTGTATCACTTAGTTCTCTAATTTTCCCCTCATACTCCTGGATTTTTTTATCTCTCTTTCTTTCAGCTTCCTCTTTCTCCATAACTTTATCTTCTAGTTCACCTATTCTCTCCTCTGCCTCTTCAAGCCGAGCCATCGTGGATTCCATTTTGTTTTGCAATTCGTTTAAAGCGTTTTTCAACTCCTCGTGACTGTTCCTTAGTCCCTCGATCTTTGTGGCAAGAGATTCTCTGCTGTCCTGTATACTGTTTTCAAGCCCAGCGATTAATTTTATGACTATTATTCTAAATTCACTTTCTGTTATATTATTTAAATCCTTTTTGATCAGTTCATTAGCTGTTGTTATTTCCTGGAGATTCTTCTGAGGGGAATTCTTCCGTTTGGTCATTTTGGAGAGTCCCTGGCGTGGTGAGGACCTGCAGTGCACTTCCCCTGTGCTGTGGTGTATAACTGGAGTTAGTGGGCGGGGCCGCAGTCCGACCCGATGTCTGCCCCCAGCCCACTGCTGGGGCCACAGTCAGACTGGTGTGTGCCTTCTCTTCCCCTCTCCTAGGGGCGGGATTCACTGTGGGGTGGCGTGTCCCGTCTGGGCTACTTGCACACTGCCAGGCTTGTGTTGCTGGGGATCTGGCGTATTAGCTGGGGTGGGTAGGCAAGGTGCACGGGGGCTGGAGGGGCAGGCTTAGCTCGCTTCTCCTTAGGTGATCCACTTCAGGAGGAGCCCTGTGGCAGCGGGAGGGAGTCAGATCCGCTGCCGGAGGTTTGGCTCCGTAGAAGCACAGAGTTGGGTGTTTGCGCGGAGCGAGCAAGTTCCCTGGCAGGAACTGGTTCCCTTTGGGATTTTGGCTGGGGGATGGGCGGGGGAGATGGCGCTGGCGTGCGCCTTTGTTCCCCGCCAAGCTGAGCTCTGCCGTCCGGGGGCTCAGCAGCTCTCCCTCCCTTTGTCCTCCAGCCTTCCCGCTTTCCGAGCAGAGCTGTTAACTTATGACCTCCCAGACGCTAAGTCGCGCTTGCTGTCGGAACACAGTCCGTCCGGCCCCTCCGCTTTTGCCAGCCAGACTCGGGGGCTCTGCTTGGCCGGCGAGCCGCCCCTCCGCCCCGGCTCCCTCCCGCCAGTCCGTGGAGCGCGCACCGCCTCGCCGCCCTTCCTACCCTCTTCCGTGGGCCTCTAGTCTGCGCTTGACTCCGGAGACTCCCTTCTGCTAATCCTCTGGCAGTTTTCTGGGTTCTTTAGGCAGGTGTAGGTGGAATCTAAGTGATTGGCAGGACGCGCTGTGAGCCCCGCGTCCTCCTATGCCGCCATCTTCCGGACCAACCAGATGTAGCATAATTCTTAAGAGCCCTCGGATTTTTGGTATGGTAAATGATCATTGGTTTCAACTTAAATTTTCTGTCTGTATCAGTCCCCTAACAAGAGAGTCAGCTTATTCGTTGATGCTTTGAAGGCAGGCATTGAGTTCTCCTCTCTAGCTATGAAAGTCCTAGATGGCATCTTCTTCCAATAGAAAGCTATTTTGTCTACACTGAAGATCAGTTGTTTAGTGTAGCTGCCTTCATTAATTACCATAGCTAGATCTTGTGGATAACCTTCTGCTTCACCTTGCACTGTTATGTTTATGTTATGGAGATGGCTTCTTTCCTTAAACCTCATGTACCAGTTTCTGCTAGCTTTCAACTTTTTTTCTGCAGCTTCCTCCCTCTCTTAGCCTTCACAGAATAGAAGAGAGTTAGGACTTTGCTCTGAATTAGACTTTGGCTTAAAGGAATGTTGTGGCTGGTTTGCTCTTCTATCCAAACCACTGTAACTTTCTCCATATCAGAAATAAGGCTCTATTGTTTTCTTATCATTCATGTGTTCACTGGAGTAGCACTTTTACCTGCCTTCAAGAACTTTTCCTTTGCATTCACAACTTGGCTGTTTGGTGCAAGATGCTTAGATTTTGGTCTCTCAGCTTTACAGATGCCTTCCTTGCTAAGCTTTATCATTTCTAGCTTTTGATTTAAAGTAAGGGATGTACAATCCTTCCTTTTACTTTGACCCTTAGAAGCCATTGCAGGGTTATTAAGTGACCAAATTTCAATTGTTATGTCTCAGGAAAATAAGGAAACCTGAGGAGAAAGAGACAAGGGAACAGTTTGTGGAGCAGACACACAACATTTATTGAATGAGTGTGCCATCTTATTTTGGCATAGTGTATAGTGTCCCAAAACATTTATAATAGTAACATCAAAGATAATAGGTCACAGATAAGCATAATATAATAATCATGTAAATATTTGAAATATTGTGAGAATTACCAAAATGTGACAGAGACATGAAATGAGCTAATGCTGTTTAAAAAAAGGCACTGATAGACTTGCTCAACATAAGGTTGCTATAAATCTTCAGTTTTTAAAAATTGCAGTATCTGTAAAGTGCAGTAAAGTGAGGTGCAGTAAAACGACAATTACCTGTAGTTTGATATAATAGAAGATAGCATTTACAGACTTACATTTATTACTTTTAGGGCTTTTTTGATGCCTGACATATGTTTACTCTAAAGAAGTCATGATCTCTCCTTTGACCTTGAGAAAGTGAGATCTACATTTTTGAGATAAGACCTTATAGGTTTACCAAAAAAAAAAAAAAATCACTCATGGGTTCATCAGATAGCCAAGATATTCTATCTTCTCAGGTCGATTTCCTACTGAAAATTATTTTTCTGATGATCCAAAAGTCAGGGGGGAAGAAGAAGAAGAAGGAGAAGGAGGAGAAGGAGAAGGAGGAGAAGAAGAAGAAGAAAAACAGTTTCACTATTTGAATAGTCTCACCTCATGTATTTATTATTCTTAAAAATATCTCCATGGATCATGAACTTAAGCTAAACCTTAGCTTGACATATCTAATGACAAGCTGAACAGAAAAAGAGATTGATAAACTTAGAAGTAATTTCTGTTCTGCTCCCTCCTATTTCCATAGCACATGTCTTTGACAGGGCTCAAGGCAATTGATGAAAAAGATAGGAGAGCAAATATGAACTAATTTTCTCTACAAGGCCAAATTTAAGAACTGGGAATACAAAATATTCACTGGCACATTGCATTGTTTGCTGATGCCATTTGTTAACCTGTGATGTGATCCTGACACAATGCAATTGTAAGGCAGCATTTGTGCATTTCTTTGTTGATTCAATCCTCACTCATTTCCAAGGCTTAAGTCCCTTCCTTCTTCCATGAAACCCTCTTGAAATGCTTCAATCCTAGCTCTTCTATTCTTTCTTAGAAGACCTATTGGACTTGTAGTGAGTTAAAACCTCCTTCATATTTTAGAATGAAATATTGACAACCACTTTGGTATAAAAGCAGTTGTTTATTGAAGGAAAACCTGTTAAGCAGCTTTAGTTATTATTTTGTTTGGGGATGCACCCCCTTCCCCAGTCTTTCCTTGCTAGAATGTCAGAGACTTAAATTTTGATCATGATGGTTAATTTTATGCATCAGCTTGACTAGGTCATATGGTGTTCAGATTTATAAACATTCTGGATGTGTTTTTGAGGATGTTTCTGGACGAGATTAACATCTGAATTAATGAACTGAACAAAGCAGATTTCCTTACCCAAATGGGTGAGTTTCCTCCAATCCAGTGAAAGCTTAACTAGAACAAAAAGGATGAGCAAGAGAGATTTTACTCTCCGCTTGATGGTTTTGAGCTGGAATATGTTTTTCAGAACTTCAGACTACAGATATTGGGACTTCTTAGCCTCCATAATCAACTGTGCCAATTTCTTATACTAAATCCCTTTTTATATATATCCTCATATTTCTATATCTCTGGAAACCCCAGGCTGATACAGTAATCAATGGGGAATGACTTTTTAAAAACGTAAATTCTGGAAGAGAAAAAGTGGGGAAAGGGTAGAGGGAAAGAGGGGCACAGTGAACAATCATTGCCTTTTTAGTCTGCTTGATAAAAAAATCTGGTATTGACCTCATCCAGTATAAATTAAGTCTGGTGTTTCCATGCATTTGTGGAACTCCAAGGAGTCACAGAAAACAATCCATTTGTTCCAGATGTTCCATTTGTTCCAAGCCACCTAAATTAGGCAGTCTTAATCCAAATGCATAATCTAAAAGTAAAAAGCAGTTATTTTTTTTTTTTTTTTTTACATTCTCTCTGCAATTCTGACTTCTTTCTCTTTTCTGCCTTCTTCTGCCTGATGAAATTATGAAGTGGGGTTCATGAGAAAATGGTTAAGAAAGAATTCTTGAGACTGGTGCAAAAAGATAGTTTTATTATAGCATCGGGACAGGACCCATGGGCAGAAAGAGCTGCACTGGGATTGTGAGGAGGGACTGATTATACACTTTTAAGTCTGTAGAGGGAGGGGGGATAGAGATAAAGTAAGTCTCTTAGGAATTTTGGAAGCAAGGCTTTCAGGGCCTTGCAGGGCTAGCTGCTGTTAAGGTTACTTTTAGGTTTTAATAAAACATAGACATTAAGGCAGTAAGGGAGCTATGTGTTCCCTGAGGAAGGTCACCCTCTGCATGTTTCAGGGGTCTATCAGTGGGCTGTTAGCCGAAAGGAAATTTAAACTACATTTCTCTTGCCTTTGTCTCCCTCATCATCCCCCCTCCAAAACAACTTTTATCCTTAAATCTTTAAGGTTGTTGAGGGCTGAAGGGCTCATCTTTTGTATCTCCTTCCTGCTGAATAGGGTTGTAGAAATGTCCCTACCTGTGGGTCAAGGTTGGTCAGTTGAGAATTTAATAGGAGTTAGGGAAGGCTAAAGCAACTGTATCTAGAGTTGATACCATATGGAAGCTTTCTTTTTTTAAAATATAATTTATTATCAAGTTGGCTAACATACAGTGTATACAGCGTGCTCTTGGTTTTGGGGGTAGATTCCCATGATTCATTGTTTACCTATAACACCCAGTGCTCAGTAGAAATGATCATCTGTCCACTTGAAGTTATGGCAATGAAGGAGTCTCACACCAGGTGGAGGGACTTGGGAGAAAAGAGAAAAACATGATTAGAATAACAAAAAGAAAAAAAAGCCCAAATAAGAACCCTTTGATAGGTGACCAAAACCTTCCTTTAGTCCAGGAGTTTAACCAATTATTAAAGGAAAGAAAGTGATCAGTTAAAGTGCCAATCTGAGCATTTATGTCAATTGGAAATCTAGAAATATTTTTATGGTAATCTGGAATATATATACAGCATTTTGCTTTTATGATAGGATAAGTTCCACCTTGTGCAGCTGTTAAAACATCTAATGTCATTCTATTTTGTCGAAGTGACTTATGCATTTGAGTTATTTCAGTGTTTCATAATATATTATTTTGAAAGTTATTTAAGGCCTTAATTGTGTAGCATGCGGTGTTAACCATCATACAGACACTGTTTTGTTTGGTAAGCAATCAGATAATTAATAAAAGGCACTTTTATGGAAAGAAAAGAAAAATCTAGGTTAATTTTTAGGGCAAATTATAAACCCAGTGTCTGAATCTTGATTGCTGTCAGTGAGAAGATTTTTAGATGCCAGGCTTAAAGCATCCTCAGAAGGAGTGGACACAGGAAGCAGGAATCTGATTGGTTTTTCTGGTTTGTAATTCACATTGTTCTGGTGATCCTTTTGAGTGGCCCATAGAGCAACAGGACCAAAGATCATCTATACATGAGTCTTATGGCCATTTCTCTGAAGTTTACCTCAAGGTGTCTAGCTTTGGCAAATAACAAATATTTAAAGACAATCAGAACTAGAATTTAACATTTACAAAGATGTGTTATTGAAACAATTTCTCCCTCTAAAATCGCCCTTATTGGGGCTCCTGGGTGGCTCAGTTGGTTAAGCTTCTGACTACTGCTGAGGTCATGATCTCACAGTTTATGAGTTCGAGCCCCACGTCGGGCTCTGTGCTGACAGCTCAGAGCCTGGAGCCTGCTTAGGATTCTGTGTCTCCCTCTTTCTCTGCCCCTCCCCTGCTCATGCTCTGTCTCAAAAATAAATAAAAACAGTAAAAAAAGGTAAAATAAAATTGCCCTTATTTTCAGAGATAGCCAAATTAAGGCTAATTTGTTTGTAAAACAGTCCAATTTTAGAAAATTTGGCCTAATTATTTAATAAGCTCAGCAAGAAGAATGATTGATCACATAAATATTTTAAAACTTGCTTTGCTGGAACCTTTTATAAGGAAACTTGATGAACTTTTAGTATCCTCTCAAGACTAGAAGCCAAGCCAAGTACTTGCCATCAGACATGCCTGTAATACCTTCAGATTTGGGTGAATTCCTCTTCAGGAGGTTCCCAAAGTGTCCTGAGGTTCCTGCACCTGCCAGGAAGTGACATTCTTTACTCACCCAGTAAGGCCGCTGGGAACTCTGTAAAGCGAGGTATCAGGCCAACGTTTCCAAGGGGCTTTATGGCACTGTGTTTCCTAAAGTCAATGACTCAATTCCTTAAAGCTGTCTGGTTCATATCTGAGTCTATGTATAACTCTCTCAAATAGGAGATTCCAGTCAAAGCCTTGGCAAAGTAATCAATGTTTCCAATGGTTTTTCTGTTGCAAGAACAGATTCATACTGAACTTAGGCAAATTATTATAATTTTCATGGAAGAAAGAATATTTACTAAGAGTTTTTGAAATTTAGAGGATCCAGGGAGAAAAGTTAAATGCTTTAAAAAAATTTTTTTTAAAGTTTATTTATTTTTGAGACAGAGCATGAACGGGGGAGGGGCAGAGAGAGAGGGAGACACAGAATCTGAAGCAGGCTCCGAGCCATCAGCCCAGAGCCCAATGCGGGGCTCGAACTCACGGACCGTGAGATCCTGACCTGAGTCGAAGTTGGACGCTTAACCGACTGAGCCACCCAGGTGCCCCGAGAAAAGTTAAATGCTTTAAATGGTTCACAAAGGAATATTTTATTATACTTTTGTATATCATAGTTACCTTAAGAGAAAGTTTTTTTCAATGTGGAAAAGCAAACATGAGAGAACTAGAAATATTTCAGACAAGAGCCATAAACTAATTATTGTCTAATTTTTTGTTAAGTTTGAATGCTTTCTCTGTTCTGGAAATTTTTATCCATTTTATTTTTATGATTTTAAATATATCAAAGTCCTTTTTTACAAATATCCTTAATGGTGAAACATTTTGTAAATGACAAAAGATTATCATGCAATTGACAAGGAAATTCCATTATTTCTGTGACACAATAAGGTCATCTCTCAGTATTCTGAATATTTATCAAAACATATTAAACTTCAGAAATTTTATATTATGTTATATATATCATAGCATTTATAAACAGCTATAGCATTTGCCCAAGCAATACAACCTAAATTTTATCATTTGTTTGACAGTGCTAAGTAACTTAACATACCAAATAAACAAGCTTATTTGGTCAAAAAGACTTTGTTTACAATTTAAATCTCAGGGAAGTTTGTTAAAAACTTCTGATAGTTACAAAGCACATGCCCAGATAGGATTACAGACCATTTAAAAATTTTTTAAAATTTTGTTTATTTTTTAGAGAGAGACAGAACATGAGCAGGGGAGGGGCTGAAAGAGGGAGACACAGAATCCGAAGCAGGCTCCAGGCTCTGAGCTGTCAGCACAGAGCCTGATGCAGGGCTCAAACTCACGAACCGTGAGATCATGACTTGGGCCGAAGTTGGACACTTAACTGACTGAGCCACCAGGCGCCCCTAAAACTTAATTATTTAACTAAGGTGGCAATAAAATTTTAAAGGCAAATGTGTAGAGTTAAGTAGTTGTTAGTAAAACTTAGCTCCTTTAATACTGATAAGTTTTAGATCTCTTAAGTAATCAAAGACTTGATAAAGAACTTAATAACTGATTTTCTGGGCAGACAAAATAGAAAAAAAAACACACTTTGCTTACATTTTTTATTAGGAGCAGACCAAAAACCAAGAAAACTTTGTCTTTTTGACAGAGACAAAAGCAGAATTTTAATCTTAGACCAGTGTACTTTTAAAATTAATTCATTTTAACCTTAGTTTTGATCACACATAAAATTCTTTTTTAAAGCTTTCCCTTCACAAACCTTCTGCAACTTTCTTTTGCATTCAGATTTTCACCTAAGCCATTTTCCTCCAAATAACCAGTCTCATTTAAGAAACAATTACCTTCTTTTATCTTCAACAAAAATGTATTCCCATTTCTTAGGAGTTTTCTTATATATCTCCTGCTTTTCTATATACAGGGTTGCTTTCCTTACTTCCATCAGTCTGAATTACATTTAGTTTTCACTGGAGACTAAGGTTTCTAAGCAGTAAGCAATTGTGAACTGTTATACCAGAATTCTTTAGATGACAAGCTTATGAATCAATTAAGCAGAAGTATTTTTTTAACAGATTTAAAATAGGAAGGCAAAAACATAAACCTATGTTCAGTAATCAACACTTCCACATTTCATCCTATTTGGAAAAGGTCTACATTCCAACAAATTTAATCCAATTTCTCATCCAAGCAAAACTTGAAAGTTTCAGGTTACCAAAGACTTTGAAAGCTATTTTAACAATTGTTCATGAGAACTTTGAGACAGACAAATTAACCATTATTTTAAGTCACCCCTTTGCTAAAAATTGTTGCAACATAGATGACATGAATTTATTTGACCTTCAGTAAACTGAGGTAGAAGAAGTTTCACATTTAATGTTGATAATTCTAAAGACTCTATTTTAATTAAAGCAACAAACTGAAATTAGTTTAAATACCCAATATATTCCATTTGGATCACTTGAAAGTCGATTTGTTCACCCTTGTCAATTTTAACCAAGGGGACTGGAGGGGAAATCTGAAGTGGGAGTAGAGGGAGGGGAAGGCAGAAGAGGTGAGGTGCCACCAGGAAGGTTGGAGGCAGATAAAAGCTCAGAGGTCACAGAAAGAGGTCTCCCAGTCCTAAAGCTCATCAGCTTGGACAGATGAAAAGATAGTGTTTTTTGATTTATTTGTTTTAGACCAACAAGTAGAAATGGGCAGTCCACCTAGACGAGAGAAGACAGGGAACTTCCCCAAAACAAAAGCCTGCTTGGGACTATTCCTTAAAGTCCCCATCCTAAGGTAGGTTAACCACAGATAGTTGGCTCCAATTATCCTAACCATTAACCTGGGAAATGAAGGAAGGAGAAACCCTCACATACAGGTAGAGTAACCTGAGTCTATCAGAAGGAACAGTGAGAGAGAGAGTGTCAACATCCCCTTCCTTAAGGACAGCCTGTGTTTTCTCCAGCAACCTGGGTTTATTCAGAGGAGGCCTGTCTAGACAATTATCCAATATATCACGAGAGAGTTTATCAGCCTGGTTAGTGGCCAAACACATTCTGTGAGAGGCTTTTATGTTGAGGTCCTGATTTAGGGCCACTCAGGGCTGGATATAGCGTACCTCAGTCCATTTGCCCTGTTTCCTGCAGAAGAGATCTAATTGATAGGTTAGAAATCAAGAGTCAGATGCTTAAGACACTGAGCAACCCAGGTCCCCCCAAAAAGGCATTTTTATTCCCTCAAAACTCCCAATACACTCTGTAAAGACAATGAGGCCCCAAGCATGTGCAAAATGCAGTTTTAAATCTATGGATCTAAGTCACAAATGTTAGTATACATGAAGAATGGATAGACTTAGGAAGTAAATTATTTGTAAGGCAACATTGTTGATTGTAAACAAAAAAAGGTATCACAAATGAAAATATCTCCTGTCTAAGCCCTTTTTAAACATAATCTTGATAGCCCTCTTTTCAAAGAGATATTTTAATCCTCTCTTTTCTCTCCTTTTGTCACATTATTTTAAAATCTAGGGATCTTATGACATGGAAAACTAAGAATTACTATTTATGTATTTCCCTTATTATCTTTATAGGAAGTAATGAGGGAAACAAAGGCAAGAGAAATATAGCTTCAACTAGGTCTCCTTACAGCTTGCAGCCCACTGATAAGACACCTGATAGTCACACACACAGCGTGACCTTCCTCAAGGAACACATGGCTGCCTTACTACCTTAATGTCTATGTTTTATTAAAACCTAAAAGTAACCTTAACAGCAGCTTGCCCCTCAAGGCCCTGAAAGCCTTGCTTCCCAAATTCCTTAGAAACTTACTTTATCTCTATCCCCCTCCCTCTACAGACTTAAAAGTATATAATCAGTCCCTCCTCAAAATCCCAGTGCAGCTCTTTCTGTCCATGGGTCCTGTCCCCATGCTATAATAAAACCACCTTCTTGCACCAAAAACATCTCAAGAATTCTTTCTTAGCCATTTGCTCACAATCCTCACTTCATAATTTCATCATTTTGGTGCCCTTACTTGGGGCTTCAAGTCTTTTCATCTGGACTCTGAGCCTTGGTGCAAACTTGATGAGTAATTCCTCTTTTTCCATCCTTACTTTCATTTCAGGGGACTTTCAAGGAGTATGCTCTTAGGCTGCAATCCTCTAGCCCACGGCTATGAGGAAGAGAAAGCCTGCCTTTTGGCTAGAAGTTAATACACTAGCTGGAATTTTAATAATTTTCAGAAACTTGAAGCCCCTCTTTACATCTATTCTTATACAATGTTGTCTGTCTGGGGCACAGGACAGCCACCTAAGTCATTAGCACAGCTGCCAATCTTAAAGACTTCCATGTGAGGATTTCTCCTTATTGGTCTAATGTGATCCCCTCCACATCTCTAGTCTTGCCACCTCTGGCCCAGAAAACTCCACTCAGAGCAGGTCAAAACCAGTACCCAACTGAATTAAAACTCAACTCGGGACAGTTTCTTAGGGAAGTTGGCTGGTAAGGACTATGTGTTTTACTCAGCACCTGAGTGGCTCAATTGGTTAATGATCTCATCTGAGGTCATGATCTCATGGTTCATGAGTTCAAGCCAGCAACGGGCTCTGTGCTGACAGTGCGGAGCCTGCTTGGGATTCTCTCTCCCCCTCCCTGGTTCATGCACTGTATCTCAAAATAAATAATAAATAACCTTTTAAAAATGCCTTTTTTACCCTGCTCCACTGCTGATTTGTTTCAGAAGCTAGGAACAAATTAGGAAAGGCTTACAGTTTTTTTCCTTTCTGTCCTTTCACAATTTGTTTTCTCACTTGAATCTAACCATCTTGAAACTTACAATGGATGCCTCCTGAAGGTAACTGAATCTAATAGTTTTCATCATGTCTTTAATAAGGTCACCAAAACTTGTCTCATCTGTATCTTTAAGATGTGCATTTGCAATGATTTTTTTACATAGTTTTTTTATTGAAGTTTGTAATTTTGTTTTGTCAGTTGAATAATAGTTACAATTGTATAAACCAATTTTTAAAGATAATGATCATCAGTGGGTGAAACTGTAACAGGAAAGGATGATAGCAGAATTTATAGTGGAGGGGACCAACTATCATCATTTGAACCCACTGAAATCTTTGTATTTCCAAAAGGGGTGAAATCACCCTTTGTCCTTCTGTAAAGCAGATGTATGTAAAGCAGATCCTATGTAAAGCACCCCACACTTTGCAGCATGCTTACCAAAATACTTTTCCCTGATTCTAGCCTAGATCATAATTAAATTTATGGGAAATATAGAGGATAGAACAAGAAGCTAAATAATACTTCAAAGAAGCAAAGTGAGAAATTGAGAACGTAGATCATTCTAGAGAGTAACTGTTTGTTTCTGTAAAAATTGGTAGCACAAAGCATGAAAAAGAAAGAAAATCTACCATTAAAAAGATTCAAGAGCTATAACACCAAACGGATGTGTGATCCTAGGGGGATCTCATTTGAATAAAATAACTTTAAAAATGTATTTAGAGAAAGGGAATATTTGACTATGAACTATCAGATGATACCACGGTCTTACCATTAATTTGTCGGGATAATGGTTATAATAGAAAAGTGCATACTATTTAGAAACACATTCTGAAATACATTAAAATGGCATGATTTCTGGGTTTGATTAATTTTTACTTATTTTTGAGGCAGTGCAGTAGGAGAGGAACAGTGAGAGAGGAACAGAGGATCCAAAACAGGCTTTCTTTGTGCTGACAGCAGTAAACTTGATGTGGGACTTTAACTCACCAACTGCAAGAGCATGACCTGAGGGGAAGTCAGATGCTCAACAGACTGAGCCACCCAGGTGCCCTGGGTTTGCTTTATAATGCCTCAACAAGGAGAAAAAAAATAGGATTAAATGAAGTAGAATCCAAATAATTGTTGAATCTGGATAATGGATAGAGAGGATTTATTGTACTGTTCTCTTAAGTTTAGCAAATTTTAATATTTTTCTAACAAATTGAAAACTTTAACATGTCAAAACTACAATAGTGCAGAAACCGGTCATTTATAATTAAATGATGAAATTTTACATTTTAACCTAATGTATAAGGGGCACGTACCCTTTCATAATTACTTTGGAGAGTATACAAAAAAATTTTTGAAGAACCTGGCCAAAGTGTACCAGCAAACCTGGATAATGAAGATGGCCTGAAATTAATTATGGTGTCTATGATCCACTTAGATACCAGATTCATAAAAAACAGTTAATATGGCCGCGAATATTATAAGGTTATTTATTTACTTACTTACTTACATATTAGTTAATTGATCTGACATCCAGGGCTTTGCTCCTGGTCTCTAAACTATTTATATGCTATCTTTCTCAGATTTACCCTATTGATTGTTCACATATTACTCTATAGTAGAATATTTCTATTCTTGTTTCAGTCCTGCGTGAACTTAACATTGTAAGTTTCTTGCTTTTAAAGTACAATATGCAAATCATAATTAATCACTTTCAAGTGAAAATTAGGGGTTATGGGGTTGTCGACTTATTTGTAAAATATTCTTTCCTCTGGTATAAAAAAAATGGTATCTCCACATTTGGTATACATTTGGACAAACTGCATAATAAAATGCTATACTGCCAAGAGTTTTCCCTTAAATACATGTTTTTGAGTAGGTGTCATGTATGAAATTACAAGTAACTACTTTGTTGGCCAGCAGATGGCAAGACATGGTGCTAGTTACAGCATCAAAATATAAGTTCCAAGTTGTAATACAACGAAATGCCATTTCTTGGGCAGCAAATGTAAATAAATTGGGACGTTTAGCACTCAAATTCTAAGACAAAAATATTAAGAGTAAAATGCATTTTGTATTTGTTGTTATAGCACACAGCCTTTACTACAAATCTCTCAAATAGGACAGGGCTGCTTCTGTACTACGTCATTTTAGTAGCCTTAAAGAAAAATTCAGTGAAAGATATGTATGCCATTATTTCCCATTGAAAACGTTTCCATTTTACACTTTGAAAAGATTTACCATTTGAGAAATATGGCAAACCTGGAGTACAAAGTGCTGGTGTGTTTTTTCCTGTCATATTAGAGTAAAAAGCTCTGGGATAAAGTAGTTAAGGAGGGAGGGTAGGTCCATTAACACATTGACCTCACTCTAGTAGTTTGGCAGAATCAGTACCCAGGATTTGCATTTGTACAATTTGCTAAAAGCAAAGTATAAAGCCAGCCTCAGAAATAGCAGAAGTGGAAAGTAAACAGGTATGTTGCTGCTTCTATAAAGCCCTCTTTACACTGTGCTCCCATCAGATCATTGCAGCACTCATATGGGGAGAGTCAAAATTCACAAACTAAGTTGATAGAGAGCTTCTAGGCAGCCTAGGGAGTACTAAGGCTGAGAGGGCCTTGTGGGCTTAAAGCAAGCTTTTTTTCACTAGTCTTTCATCCTCAGAAACTACAGCTGAGTCTAGACTTAGATGAAGTCATTAAATGGAATAAGAAGACACTTTGAACAAAGAACATACCATTAAAGTGAGGCTTCTTTGTAAGTGAAGCAGCAGAGAGTTTTTAAAACACTCTCATCACAAAATGTCCTTTTCTTCTACACACTCCCATGCCCATATCTTCCCCCCACCCCTCCCCCACCCCATACTGAACTTGAAGTCCCTTGTACACATCATAATTTTTCTTCTCTGGAATGAATGCTGGTTCTTCCTTACTATCCACTCTCTTATCTTTTAGGGTTTTTTTTTCTAAATTATCTGTGGGAATTTAAGATGATCATACTCTAATTAATCTCCCATCTCTATCTTCCACTTTTCCTTTCTTCACAAACAGTAGTGGTAAAAGGCTTTCATGCTTCCTCCTCCCTAATGTTCTACTTATCTTTACACTCCTCCAGTTAAAGTAAGGTGTACCCCAAAGCAAATGCCTAGATGGGAACTAATTTCATCTTCAGCTATCTTCAAGGGGATGCTATTCCATGAAGTGTCTTCTCACTTTTCCATATCTTCAAACTTTTCTATTGGCAATTATTGCCAGCATATATAAATAAGGAAATCATTCCTGTCTACAAAATTCTCATCTGATTTCCATAGCCATGTAGCTTTTAGCCTGTGTTCCCCTACCTTCAGAGATAAGATTAAATGTAAAAAATGCTCTATTCTATTTCACATTCACTGAAATTCTGTTTTCCCTAAAGCTAAACAAAATGTATAAAGTCTCAAGTTCCTGCATTTTTGTATATACATCACAAAATATATAAGGGATAAATACTCCTTTGATTTACTTCTGAAGATCCTAGAAATTTCAGTGTATAGTACATCTCCATTTACCTGGATCACATTTCATTAGGGTTATTTTTGTGTATATATTCTCTCATTAGACCTTTAGACTACTAGAATAAAGGAACTATGTTTTTATTTTTATCCTTCTCAGTTGTATAGTAGTGTATCAAAACTAGATAGGAATTTTCTTTATCTTTCTTTCCTTTCTTTTTGTCAACTAGTCCCTATAGTGTTCTTGCCTCATCATCATCCCAGGGCCCTACATGACCTGATCCCTGCTCCTCTCCAACTTCTTAAGTGCTAGTTTCATGGCCAGCTTTTTGTTCTCTAGCATGTAAAATTTGTTCTCAGAAACTTTTTACTTGCTCATGCCTCTGTCTGCTGTCTCAAAGATCTTTGCTTGGCTAGTTTCTTATCACTTAGTCTCAGCTCCCATATTATTGCCTCCTCTCAGGGTCTCTGTATCTAGAGAACCACTTCTCTACTCTTTATCACATTATCCTGTTTTTGTCTTCTTCATGGAAACTAACAGTCCCTGAGATTATGCTATTTGTGTACTTGTTCCACAAAAGAAGAGTCTTGTCTGTTCTGTTCCCAGTATTTTCACCATTATGTTAAATGGTGCTTCGCATGTGAAAGGAGCTTGACAAATATTTGTTGAATGAATACATGAATTAGAAAAATCCCTATCCACCCTCAGATCTGTAGTCCAAACCCCAGCTTATCTAAGACTCAATATCACCAACAGGTGTAGCAAAGGTGAGAAAATGTGGTTACATGTGTGCATTTGGAAGTGGCATAATAGCCAAACCAAATCCACACCAAATATTGCTGAGATATTTACAGGTGAGATGACATGTTATATGGGATTTATTAGTACATTGTCCATCATACCGTCATTACCATTGCTCTAATGAGGTCTTCAGAAGAACCCTGTTTTTCTTGTGACCAGAAGCCCTAAGATAAAATAGTGATGGATCCATCAAATATGCATTAAATGCAAGAGGAGAATATTTGGGCAGATAGACTCAGTTGCCCAGATACCCAGTGCCCAGTGGTACATTCCAATGTCTAAATATTTGTGGAAAGTCCACTTTCTTTTTAGCAAGGTGAGGTCTGGATCTTCCTCCAAATGTGTCTTCATCTCAAAACACTACCTTCTTTACTATTAAATATACAAAAGGAAAAGGAAGAATTATTGCCACTCCGAAAGACCTTTTGGTTGTGTGGATGTGGCATTTTGTGTCTTGTAGGATGTTGACACCAAGATGGAATTACATGTGCAATTTCCTCAGAGAAACATCTGTGAAGAATAAGGCCTCCACGTTGGTGTTCTACAGAATAAAAAACCTAAAGACATAGATGGAATCTTCACCTCACACCCAGCTCAATAATTCCATTATTCAAGACAAAGAGGGAGATAAAAAGGTTCAAGAACACCCAGAAAGAAGAGCAATGAAAGTTAGAAGGTATTTCTAGTCTTTTCTGTGATGCCTAACAAACTTTTATACTTATATATATTATACATATGTTATGTTTCTAAAATATGTTTCTAAAGTAGCTATAATCTAGATAAAGAGAAGCAATGAGATCCTGTCAGTATTTGGATCCTCTGGAGTATTCAGCACAACATTGTAATTTAACCAAATAAAAGTGTTAGGGAAAAAAAAGGATGAAATATGTCCGCTTCTATCTTACATCATGTTAATATTAAAACACCTAAAATAAAACATGAAAGTCTTTGGATAGGTTGAAAAGGGGTGGGCATAGTACACACCTTTTTGCGCGTCTGCCATGTCTCCAATACCTTCCTTTTTTTTTTTAATTTTTTTTTTAACGTTTATTTATTTTTGAGACAGAGAGAGAGCATGAACAGGGGAGGGGCAGAGAGAGAGGGAGACACAGAATCAGAAGCAGGCTCCAGGCTCTGAGCCATCAGCCCAGAGCCTGACCCGGGGCTCGAACTCACGGACCATGAGATCGTGACCTGAGCTGAAGTCGGACGCTTAACCGACTGAGCCACCCAGGCGCCCCTCCAATACCTTCCTTAATTAGCCTCTCTAACCACCCCTTCCATTTAACAAACACAGCTTCCTAGCAGCCGTATTTGTTCGCAGAGACCACAACCCACAGTCACAGTTGGCAGAACCAGGGACGGGCACCTGGGTTTATGCTTCTCCAGAATGCTCCCGGTTGAAGCAGGGCCAAGAGAGAATCAAGCATTTTCATGTACCTGAGTCTGTGACATGTAAACTCAGAATTCATTAGTAAGTAGATTTAGCTGTGTGTACTACAAAGTGGAAGTCACTCTTTGTAGATATAGTAGAAATCTAGAAACGAGTAAAGAGGGGCACAGAGTCTATTTCCAGGGGTCCCACCAGCTTTTCAATTACCCATTTTCAGTTCTTCCTCATGACTAAATGTCTGACACTGAATTTCAAGATCTATGCCTGCACCGTTTTGTCATTTCTTTTTAAGCTTTCAGGTTGGTTTCTGATACTTAGAACAAAAGAAACTTAACTCACCCAGGTAATAAAGAGACCCCCTAAGAAGTTAATTACTATACTGTTTTACCACTATCTGGTGGTGTGGCCTATATGTTTACAGGCCATATTTAATTTTAAATATAATTTTTTCTAAGAGCCAACAATTCAGATTGGTTATGTGAAATGAAAAAGAATAGTTGGCAAAATTAAAGAGATTTTTTTTTTTTACTTTTTATGGTAAAGTTTCATAAGGAAGACTGATATGAAAACTGAGAACTATAGTCAATTACTTCATGAAATACTTTGCTAATTACATGCTGGAAATTATAGCTATTGTTCTACTTCTTTATCAGTTTCAGTTAAAACATTAGTATTTTGTTGAATGTTAAGAATTGGATTTTACCATAACTCTAGTTCTAAACATCGCCTTGCCCATCTAGGCAAACTTATTATCAATAATACATATTGGCACCTGGGTGGATCAGTTCATTGAGAGTCTGACTCTTGATTTCAGCTCAGGTCATGATCTCACAGTTCATGAAATAGAGCCTCAAGTAGGGCTGTGCACTGACAGCCAGAGTCTGCTTGGGATTCTCTTTCCCTCACTCTCTGCCCCTCCCCCACTCATGCTCTATCTCTCGAAGTAAATAAGTAAATAAACATTAATAATAATAATAAAATATCGATTGACACTGTAGCTTTAACTACATTAAAAACTATTCACAGAACTAAGGGCTATATGTAAAGGCATAATAAAAGGCTATTCTGTTAACTGCTGAATGGCCTTTCTGGTTTAAAAAAAGAATAGCTAGTATAACACAGAAGAGTTGTTCACAAAAGAAGTAAACAAGCCTTACCAATAGCTCATCCAGTTATAGAAAAAGGTAAAAATTAGGTAGAATTCAGGTAAAGTTTGAGATGAGGCATTTGGCTGGATACTTCCAGAAACACAATGGAACTGAATGATAGTATTCTCACAAACAGAATATAAAATAAACTGTCGGAAGTTTTGACCAAGAGATGATAATCATGAAGGATATATGAATACAGAAGAGGAAATGTTCCCTCACCAGTATGATATGAAAGACAGCCAGATACCTTTTTGATTATATTAAAAGGTTGGGATATTATAAAAATGCTAAAGTATATAACCTGTTTTGTTTTCTGTTTTTGCTTTCATCTTTTTATCTTAACATTTCACTCCCCTCTTCAAAATTCCTTTCTTGCTTTCCAGTCTTAATTATTTTTTTCCTCTGGTTCTCCAGCCCCTTTCTTCCAACAAAATGTTCTATTTTTATTAGTGCAGTTATTTCTAGTCAGTGCTTAGGAAGATATCTAATTAATTTAATTCTTGCTATGATGTGTTGGTACTATGAACAAGAGTTTCTTCCTTCATTTGTTCCTTCAGCAATCAATTACTTAATTTCTATCTTGTGCCTCACACTGGAAGTCACTAAGACACAGACTTTGGTCCTTTAAGGAGATCTTAGAGGCAGATATGAAAAAGAAAACCTGCTATGAACTGTTGGTTGTCTTGGCAGATGTACTGACATGTAAAATATACAAATTGGAACATGGTTAATTCTACCTGGGAGTAGAGGTCAGAATAGTTTTATTGTGCAGAAGGAGGAGGACAACATTCTAGGAAAAAAGAATATTTGAACATCCATAAAATTTTGGAGGTAGCAAACACTCCAAGAGTATTGGCAAATAATTCACTTGGTCACAGAGGGAGCAAGCAGGGATATGTGTCAAAAAATGACACTGGAGAGAAAAGAAAGAGTTGAATCTCAGAAAACTTTTGGATAATAGGATAACATGTTTCAATTTTATACTATAGGCAGGAGGAGCTATCAAAGATTTTTAAGCCCTGGAGCAGAAAGATAGAGTGTTCATTACAGAAGATCCTGACTGAACCTGGGGAGACATAGAAGTTATATTTTGGCAAGTGTATTTATTTTAATTTTTAAAGAATGTTTGAGAATCTGAAGCAGGCTCCAGGCTCTGAGCTGTTAGCACAGAGCCCAATGCAGGGTTCGATCTCACAGAGTGCTAGATCATGACCTGAGCCGAAGTTGGACACTTAACCGACTGAACCACCCAGGCACCCCTGGAAAGTGTATTATTAAAGGATAATTATTGAAAAGCAAAGTCATGATTCTCATACAAATATTAAAACTAACAAGTTTAAGATTTTAAGTTATGAGGGAAACACATGGATGTTATAATTGAGAGACTGATTATACAAATGGACAATGGCCATATCATACATGACAGTGATACTATGACCCCAAACCTCTGCATCAACCAGCCTAAGAAGCCAAATCACAACCTCCATCAGCCCAGAAGGGTTAGTATTTGTCAATGCCTGCCAGCTTCCCTAATTTCTACTTCCAACTCATGACCAACTGGAAAGAGCCAAATATCCCACCTGCAGTTTTATGCCAACAACCCACTGCTAGGCACAACTGAAGTCTTTCCTTCTATAAAGCTTTCCCACTCACCTTACTGCCTTTGAGTCTCTGCCAGCTGTAAGTGATGATGACTGACTCCCTTTAATTTAACAAGCTCTGAATAAATAGTCTCTGTTCTAATTTGTGTGGCCTTTGTTTATTCCCACAGTTTTCCTGGGAGTTCCACTAAGATAGGACCTGCACTGCTCACTGAGATGGAATCCAACCTCTGACCAGGTGCAGTACCATAATAGCCCTTTGTGCCATGTTGTTCTGGACTGTTGGGTCAGTGTCACTGTGGGCACTCAACCTGATGGTCAACCACCTCTGAAAACATAGACTAAAAGTTTCTCTTGGTGAAGGAAAACCAGAGAAAATGCTCTCTCTGTATAAAAGCCAAGCTCTTTGGACAAAGTAATCAAAATAGAAGGAGAATCTCATCATTTTATTGATGACCCACAGTAAAGTTTGTACAAATGGATGCCAGTCCAGTGAAAACCTCATATTCACCAGTCTGTGAAAGAAGCTCGAACAACAGGTTGATGGGACCTGTACCTATGTTCTATTCTGTGGTTCTTCTTTTTATGACAAGCAGCACTTTTAGACAACATAACACAAAACAGAAACAGAAAAGAGAGCAAAAGTGGATGAAAGTAATGGTCTGATTCCATCAACGATAAGGACCAATCACCAACAAATGATGACCAATAACAAAACCAAAGTATTGAACTGGGAGTAAATAGCCCAACAAAAACAGGCCTCCTAAAACTGAAGATATAGCACTTTATTTGTTCATAGAAGACATTATCATGTATGTAGAAAATCCAAGGGAATCAATCAAAAAGCTCCTGGAACAAATTAATGGTTGTAACAAGGTTTTAGTATATAAAATTAATATACAAAAGTCAATTGCTTTCCTATATACCAGTAATTAACAAGTGGAATTTGAAATAAAAAATATAATTTACATTAGTACCCACCACAATTAAATATTAGGTATAAATCTATAGAAATATGTACAAGACCTATGTAAAGGAAACCATAAAACCCTGATTAATCAAATCAAAGAAAAACTAAATGAGAAATATTCCATAGGTGTGGCTAAGAGGACTCAAGAGTCAGATATCAATTCTTCTCACCTTAATCTATATAGATTTGATGCAATCCCAATCAAATCTCAGAAAATTATTTTATGGATATCAACAAACTGATCCTGAAGTTTATATGGAAAGGCAACAGACTCAGAATAGCCAATATAATTTTGAAAGTGAAGAACTAAGTTGGGAGAATGACACTACCCAAAGTCAAAATTTACTCTAAAGCTGTGGTAATCAAGTCAGTTTGGTATTGGCAAAAGAATAGATAAATCAATCAATGGAACAGAATAGAAAGCTCAGAAATAGACACTTAGAAATACAGTGAACTTATATTTGACAAAGAAACAAAAGAAATACAAGGAAAAACATAGTTTCTTCAACAAATGAGGCTTGAACAACTGGATATCCAATGCGAAAACAAACAGCACAACAATAAACTAGATGCAGACCTTTTATCGTTCACAAAAATTAATTCAAAGTAGATCTAAATTAAAATGCCCAACAGTAAAACCCTTGGAAGATAACATAGTAGAAATCAACCCATGAAAGAAATAATTGATAAGCTAAAATTAAAAACTGCTGTTATATGAAAAGACTAGTCGTAGATTGGGAGAAAATATTTTTAAAAGACACATCTGATAAAGGACTGTTATCCAGTATATACCAAGAACTCTTAAAATTCAACAATAAACAACAATTAAAAATTATGCAAAATATTTTTAGAGACACTTTACCACAGAAGATATATATGTATCAAATAAGCTTATAGGAAGATATTCCACGTCATTTAACAATAGAAATGCAAATTGAAACGACTGGATACCACTACACACCTCTTAGAATAACCAAAACCTGGAAGACTGACAATGTCAAGTGCTGGCAATGTCAGGAGCTTTCAGACCTTGCTGGTGGGAATGCAAAATGAGAAACCCCCTTTGGAAAGAATTTGGTAGTTCCTCACAAAACTAAACATACTCTTACCATAAAAGCAATCACTCTCCTTGGTATTTACCCAAGGGAATTGAAAACTTATCTACACAAAAATCTACACAGCCTGTATAAAAGCTTTATTCATAATGCCAAAACTTGGAATCAATGACAACATCCTTCAGTAAGTGCATGGATAAGTAAACTGAGGTACAACCATACAATGAAATATTCTTCAACACTACAGAGAAATGAGTTATGAAGTTATTAAAAGACATGAGAAAATCTTAAGTACATATTACTAAGTGAAATAAGCCAAGCTGAAAAGGCTATATGCTATATGATCCCAACTATATGATATTCTGGAGATGGCAAAAAGACCAATGGTTTCCCAGTGTAATGGTGGGGGAAAAATGAAATAGGCAGAGCACAGAGAAATTTGGAGGCAATGAAAATATTGTTGGATACTATAATGATAAATATGTCATTTTACATTCGTCCAACAAATTCACAACACCATGAATAAACTCCAAGGTGGGCTTGGACTTGGGGTGATTATGATGTCAATTTAAATTCATCCTGGGTAAACATGTACCATTCTGGTAATTGATGTTTATAATGGCAGAGACTGCATGAGAGGGAGCAGAGGTTATGTGGAAAATCTTTGTACCTTCCACTTAATTTTGTAAACATGAAACTGCTCTAAAAAATAAAGTATTTTAAAATAAAAATTGTTTACTACGTTCTTACTCTCTACTTGGTTGCCAAGTCTTATCCACCTTGTCTTAGGGAAATAGTGCCACTGAAAATTTTGTTGGTATTTCTGCTGAACTAGGTTTAGGTCTCCCATTGAATCTGATGGTTCCATGCAGTACAGACATCACTGGTAATTGGGAACACACAATACTTTTCAGCTAGTTGATTAACCTCTTCCAAGTTTCTCTTTCTTGCTTGCTTACATCAATATTTACCACTGTAGCACCCTGAACCCCACCACCTTCTTGTACCTACCAGAAGAAAGCAAACTTTATGCAACCTCAAATAGGAAACTTTCACTACCTTGCTCAGATTTATTAGAGACTACCATTGAAAACCCTGACCTAATATTACTTATTAATGGATTATATTTCAAAACTAAAACTGGAGTTTATCAAGCAGGATGTGCTATCACTGATTGAAAGCCCTCTTTAGGCCACAGTCCTGAACCGAAAGTAAAATCAGTCCCAATGACAAAATTATTGCAATACTAGAGCTTGTCAAGTAGCCAAAAACAATCAGAATAATCATAGACCCAGAGAGTATATGTGTTTTTTGAGTAATAAATGACTCTGGGTGTTTTGGAAACGAAGGTTTTCATCATTGCTAGAACTCTCAAAAATGGCCAACAGAAACTTTTAGATGCACTCCAACTTCCTATAGAAATGGCTATTATGAGGGTTGAGGCCCCTGCAAAAAGAGTATAAAAACTAAGGTAAATGGCTAGCAGAGCATTATGCCAAACAAGCAGCCCTAACCAAGGTTATGATGCCATCTAAACACTCAGAGGATAAATCTGTGGAGGGATTCAAGGAAGCCATTAAAAATATCAACATTTATCCCCTTATTTTGAGATGGAAGAATGGAAACAGTAAAGATGATACTCAAAATAGTTACCTAGAGGTAACAATTGATTAAATAGATTTCTTCATGAAACTACTCATCATGGCATAGACAAATTGTGTTTGTTAAATCTACATTTGTGGAGAAATATTGTTTAAAATCTGACGTTACTTTTAAGTTGTGGATCAACTGTCAAAAATATAATCCTCAAAAAATTGCAAAAGGAGGTCATGGCCAGGAATCAGAATCTTGAGTCTTCCCCTTGAATGTAGCCATGTGGATTTTATCCAGCTTTATCTTCTCTGAAACTTGAATATGGTTTAGTGATTGTGGGTCTATTTTGGGGATGGACTAAAGTACTTCCTTGCTGAAAAGCTATAGCTCTTACATTCCATGAAAGGATGCTTGATTTTGTATTTTCAGCCTGGGGAGTATCAATTTTTCTATCAAACGGCCAAGGCACAAAACCTAAGGGTATTATTCTTGTATATTCAAAAATTACTGTGTCTTTACCATCCACAATCTTTAAAAAGATGAAAGAAATAATGACATCCTTAATTTAAAACTAGCACAATTTTAGAAACTTTTGGTTCTCTTGACCAAGGTACTGCCACTTATGGCTATATAAGCACTATATCAATTTTCTGAGTGTTATATGCAATGAATCACTAAATTGTACTCCTGAAACCAATATTACACTATTTTGTTAACTAACTAGAATTTAAATAAAAACTTGAGAGGAAAAAAAAATTTCCAGAAATGTGTAAAAAGTTTTAAAAAATAAGACTACCCCACATCATCTATATATGCTCTGTAATGTACTTTATTTCAAAATATCAAAAAGTGCAGAGAAGTGTAAAATAAAAGTAAAGCTTTTCATACAACTTAAAAATTTTCTGATTATAAATTGGTAACTAGAATTACATGAATTTAGGAATTTCATCTTCATTACTGGACTCTGTCCTGCTCCACAATGACATAGCAAAATACTGCAAAAGATTATCACCAAAAGGTTAGGATTGCCTTCCCACAGTATCTTCCTAAGCAGCTTTTTTATTATCTTCAACATCTCATTGACTAAGAAAGGCATCAGAAATAATTTGCTCTGGAACCTTATTGGAAGGGACCTTATCAGTGCTAATGATGTTGGTCTGTTGCATTCTATTCATTCTTAACTACTTCAGCACAGCTGCTCTCATTAGATAATCACCATGTTTACACAACAACATAAAGGTCAAGAAGAACTTGGAATACAGTGACTAGGGAGGTAACTAAAGAATCCCTCTCTGGTAAAGATCTACATATATAGCTTTCCCTAAATTGGTTAACCTCTCTCAAGTAAGAGAATAACTAAAAGGCAGTACTAGAAACTGAAGATGCAAACAATGGCTGGCCATATATGACAGTAGAAATGTCATTCATAACATCTGCAGCAGTCTGAAAAGCCAAATCACAGTCTCAGACCAGCCAGAACTTGATCAATGACTGCCAACTTCCCTAAATTTTGTCCCCACTTCCAACTCAAGGCCAACCTAAGATAGTCAAAAATTCCATCTAATCACAAAAGAAACCCCAATTTAAGTTAGTCCACCTCTGTTTTCTCACTGCCAACAACCTCCATTCTTCCCTTTTTTCACTATAAAACTTCCTGAATACCTTGCTTGGCTTTTAGTCTACCAAAATCAAGTCATGGAGGCTGCCCACCATGATATAGCAAACTTTAAATAGATAACCTCTATTTTTTCTCACTTGGGGGTCTTCATTTCTACATACTTTCAAAAAGAATCTCTGAAACATACACATTTATGCATTGAGAATATTGAAATGATTATGGACATGAAGGCAAACGGGTTTTTTTTTTTTAGGGTGGCAGAGGGAGGTTGGGGGAGATGAAGGGAAGTCAATAAACTTATTTAAGAATCATTTCGCTTTATTATCTGTTATCTTACATTCACAGAGTTGTAAAATAGGTTTTACGAAGGGAGTAATGCCACTAATATGGTGACATAGGTTGTTCCTGACTTTGCTCCTTAACACAAGAAAAACAGCTAACAACTACTCAAGAACAATACACCACGGGGAGAATCTGAGAACATAAGGTGACTGAAGCACCCTCCCTGCACCACAGAGACCAAGACAGACAATTATAAGGGTAAGAAATGCAGCGACATTTGACCACATTGCTCCTCTACTATGTCAACCCAGAACTTCATGGAGAGGTCTCCAGGACAAAGAGCTCCGGGTCTTCTAGTGGGAGAAGAGAACCTAGCACACACCCCCACCCCAGCATTGTGGGCTGCTTTGTAGGAGCCCTTACTTTGATCTCATACCATAGGGATTGAGGACAATCTGTAGGGCTCAACTACTGGGAATCTGACTGTATCTCAGAAGGGGAGAGGCTTGCAACAACCAGCACATGAATCTTGGTAGACCAAATTTATACTTGCAATACCCAAGTAGTAGTCCCAACTGGAGGTTTTGCTTATCTGCAGAACCAAGCAGGGTGCACTCTAACCAGGGACCTCATTGGGGTGCAGAGCTGCCCTATTCCACATCTGAACAGGGAACCTAACCAGAGCACATGGGAAGCTGCAAGCCCATTCAACAGCACTACATATAGTAGCACTTGAATGGAGGGCACAGCCTGTGGCTTCCACAATCTACACAGCAAAACCAATGGCCTCACCTGACCAGGGAATTCAGGGCACACTCAGGCCTAATTCAGCTCCCCCGAAAAATGAGGTTTACACATTGGGGGTCCTGTTCTGATGCCCTAACAGAGCACAGAAGCTAATTCACAGGTCCATCTCCTACTGAATATAGTTCCAACCATCTGACTAGAGAATCCAAGCCTGACTAGAGAATCCAGACCACCACAGAGCCCATCATATAGCCTCCGTTGGGTAGGGAACCAAGCCAATAGTCCTATCTAACTGTTCACAGCCAGTGGCAAAACATATAGTCCCTAGTTGTCAGAGCTCAAACAGTAGCCTTGTCAAAAAAAACAAAAAACAAAAAACAAAAAAACACATACATTATCAGGTCCAAGGACATTACCAGCAGACACACCCAGAAACCCAAATTGAGCTGATTTGTGAAAAACTGTCTTTGCCAAAGCAAACCTGTAAAGACTGGAAGAGGAGGGCAATTGCTCAAATGCATGGATATCAATATAAGAAATCAAAGATAATGAAAAATAAGGTAACTTTGATAGTACCAATGAAACTCCAATAACTGACCCTAAAAAAAGGGAGATCTATGGAACATTAGACAAAAAATTCAGAACATCTAAAGGAAGTTTATGAACTATAAGAAAACACAATTAACATTAGGAAAACAATGCATAAAGTGAAGGGCTGGAAAAAAAATATTTCATGCAAATGAAAAGATAAAGAAAGCTGGGGTAGCATTTCATATCTGCGACAAAATAAACTTTAAGACTAGTAAGAGACACAAAAGGGTGTCATATAATTCAACAAGAGGATATAACAGTTGCAGATATCTATACACCCAATACAGAAGCACCTAAATACATAAAGCAAATATAACAGTAATAAAGGCAGAAATTGATAATACAATAACAGTAGGTGACTTTTCCACCTGAATTATATCAGTGGATAGATTAAACATAAAAATCAATAAGGAAACAATGGCCTTAAGTGACACATTAGAAAGGATGTACTTAATAGATATATACCAAAAATTCCATCCCCAAAAAGCAGAATACACTTTTTTTTCAATTACATATCGAAAAATTTTCCAGGATAAATTACATGCCACAAAACAAGTATCAATAATTTAAGAAGATTGAAAAATCAAGTATCATTTCTGACCACAATCAAGTATCATTTCTGAAACTAGACATCAGTTGCAAGAAAAACTAGAAAAAACACTAACATGTGGAGGCTAAACAACATGCTATTAAACAGTCAATGGGTCAGTAAATCAAAAACAAAATAAAATTTCACCTCCATACAAGTGAAAATGGGAACACAATGTTCCAAAATTTATGGGATTCTCCAAAAGAAGTTCTAAGGGAGAAATACATAGCAATACAGACCTGCCACAAAAGAAACAAGATCTAAAACAACCTAACCAAAACCTAAAGTTAAACTAGAAAAAAAAAGAAAAGAACAAAGCCCAAAATTATTAGTAGGAAGGAAATAATAAAGATGAGTGTAAATAAATAAAATTGAAATTATCAATTAAGCTAATAATTGTTTCTTTGAAAAGATTAACAAAATTATAAACCTTTAGCCAGACTCATGAAGGAAAAAACAAAAGATAAACAAAACATAACATAAACAAAACATAAAATCAGATAAACAAAACATAAAATCAGAAATGAAAGAGGAGAAATTAGAACAGACATCACAGAAATGTGAAGGTTTGTAACAGACTACTACAGTTACATGACCACAATTGGGACAACCTAGAAGAAATGGATAATTCCTAGAAACACACAATCTTCTAAGACTTAATCAGGAAGATATGAACAGACTAATTACTAGTAATAAAATTAAATCAGTAATTAAAAAGAAAATTAAAAAAACTCCCAACAAACAAAAATCCAGGGTCAGACAACTTCACAGGTTATTTCTACCAAACACCAAACATTTAAAAAGAGTTAATATCTATCTTTCTCAAACTATTTCAAAAAGTAGAAGACAGGGGCTCCTGGGTGGCTCAGTCGGTTAAGTGGCCGACTTCGGCTCAGGTCATGATCTCGCGGTCCATGAGTTCGAGCCCCGCGTCGGGCTCTGTGCTGACAGCTCAGAGCCTGGAGCCTGTTTCAGATTCTATGTCTCCCTCTCTCTGACCCTCCCCCCTTCATGCTCTGTCTCTCTCTGTCTCAAAAATAAATAAATGTTAAAAAAAAAATAGAACAAAAAGTAGAAGACAAAGTAAAGGTTCCAAATTGATTCTACAAGGCCAGTATTACCCTGATACCAGAGATTTAAAAAGAAAGAAAGAAAGAAAGAAAGAAAGAAAGAAAGAAAGAAAGAAAAAAAAGAAAATTAGAGGCCAACATCCCTGATGGACATCAATGAAATAATCCTCAACAAAATATTAGAAAACCGAGTTCAACAATATATTAAAAGAATCATACACCATGATTAAGTAGGATTTTTTCAGGGATGTAAAGATAGTTTATCATCTGCAAATCAATCAACAGAAAACAACATAATAACAAAATGAAGGATCAAAATTAGGTGATCATCTCAAAAGCACTTGACAAAATTCAACATCAATTCATGATAAGAAAAACTCTCAACAACTAGGTATAGAGAAAACATATCTCAACATAATAAAGGCTACATGTGACAAACCCAGACCTAATATCATACTCAATGGTGAAAAGCTGAAAATTTTTCCTCTAAGGTCAGAGGCAAGATGAAGATGCCCACTCTCACAGTTTTAATCAAACATAGTACTGGAAGTCCTAGACAGAGCAATCAGAAAAGAAAAAAATAAAAACATCCAAGTTGTTAAGAAGGAAGTAAAACTGAGGCGCCTGGGTGGCGCAGTCGGTTAAGCGTCCGACTTCAGCCAGGTCACGATCTCGCGGTCCGTGAGTTCGAGCCCCGCGTCAGGCTCTGGGCTGATGGCTCGGAGCCTGGAGCCTGTTTCCGATTCTGTGTCTCCCTCTCTCTCTGCTCCTCCCCCGTTCATGCTCTGTCTCTCTCTGTCCCAAAAATAAATAAAAAAAAAAAGAAGGAAGTAAAACTGTCATGACATGATACTAGATATGAAAAACTATAAAAAGCCCACCAAAAACCTATTAGAATAAATTAATTCAGTAAAGTTGTAGGATGCAAAATTAATATAAAGAAATCTGGTGTGTTTCTATGCATTAATAATTAATTATCAGAAATAGAAATTAGCCTTTGCCTTTGCACAGTAAAGGAATTCACAAAATGAAAATGCACTCTGCCAAATGGTGAAGATATTGGCAAATGATATATTCCATAGAGGTTAATATCTAAAATATGTAAAGAACTCATACAACTCAACACACAAAAAATAAAGAATCCAACTTAAAAACATAACTGAATGGATATTTTTACAAAAAAGACATTAATATGGCCAAGAGACACATGAAAAGATGTTCAGTATCACTAATCATCAGGAAAATACAAGTCAAAACCACAATGAGATATCACTTCACACCTATCCAAATGGCTAGTGTCAAAAAGACAAGAAATAAGTGTTGGTGAGCTTGTGAAGAAAAGGAACATCTTGTGCACTGCTGGTGGGAATAGTCATTGTGGAAAACATTATGGAGGTTCCTGAAACCTTGAAAACAGAACTACCATTTAATCCAGGAATTCCATGTCTGGCTATTTATCTGCAGAAAATGAAAGCACTAATTTGAAAAGATATACACACTCTTATATTTATTCCAGAATTGTTTACAATATCCAAGATATGGAAACAACCTAAGTGTCCATCAATAATTAAACAGATAAAAATATGATACACACACACACACACACGCACACACACACACAATTATTCAGCCACAAAAGAAAATCTTGCCATTTGTGACAACATGGAATGACCTAGATGGTATTATGCTAAGGAAATAAGTCAGAGAAAGGTAAATACCTTATACTGTCACTTATATGTGGAATCTAAAAAGCAAAGCAACTGAGCAAAACAAAACAAATAGATTCATAAGTACCAGAAACAAACTAGTGTTTGCCAGAGGAGAAGGGTGTGGGGTGATGGGTAAAATAGTTGAAGAGAATTAAGAGGCACAAATTTCCAGTTGTAAAATAACTTATAGGAATGTAAATTAGAGCATAGGGAATATAGTCAATTGTAGTAACTTTGTATGGTGACAAATGTAACTATACTTATCATGGTGGTTATTTCAGAATATAAATGTTGAGTCACTATGTTGCACACCTGAAAGTAATATAATATTACATATCAAATATAGTACAAAAATAAATCAAGCAAGCAAGCATGGCTGAAAACTTCCAAAACATAGCAAGAGAAATAGATGTCAAGATCCATAAAACTCAAAGGATCTCAAATATGTTGAACCAAAATAAGGCAAAATAAGTCCAAATTTAAAAAGAAAGAATTGAAGAGCAAAAAGTAAAACTACTCTTCAGGTAAGGAGAGAATAGGCTGACATAATCAAAGTAGAAACTCTCAACCAAACATTGTACACCTGAAGAAGTTATTTTTCAGAAATGAAGGAAAAACAGTCTCCCAAACAAAATCTGAGGAAGTTCATTACCACCAGTCTCATAAGAAATGCTAAAGGGAGTTCTTTGAGTTGAAGTAAAAGAATGCTAATTAACATTATAACAACATAAAAGGGTAGCATAAATCTCACTGTTAATGGTAAATATATAATCATAGTTAGATTCTGCAATATGGTAATGGTGGTACATAATTCACTTAAAACCCTAGTTTAAAAGTTAAAAAAAAAAAAGAACAAAGTAAAAATAGCCATAACTAAATATTGTGTTATTAGTTACACAATATTTTTCTTAAAAAATGTAAATTGTAAAAGCAATGACCTAAAATGTGAGGTGAAAGAAAAGTAAAAGTGTAAAGTTTTTTTTTTTATTTCTATTAATGTTAATTTGTAATTAGGTTAAACTTGGGTATTAAGTTTAAGGTATTTTATATAAACCTCATTGTAATCATAAGGGAAAATCCTGTAGTAATTACACAAAAGAACCTGATAAAAAATTGAAATCATACTGATACCTAAAGTGATCAAAACATACAGAGAAAAGGCAGCAAGATAAGGAATAAGAAATGGATCTACAATACAATTAGAAAACAATTAACAAAATAGCAGCTGTAAGTCATTATGTATTAATAATTACTTTAAATGTAAATAGCTTAAATTCTCCAATTAAAATACATAGAATGGGTGAATTGACTTTTAAAAATATCAGCAATAAGTTGCCTAAAAGAGATTCAGTTTAGCCTTAGACACACATAGGCTGAGAGTAAAGGGATGGAAAAAGACACTTCAAACAAATGGCAACCAAATAAGAAGCAGGAATAGCTATATTTGTATCAGACAAAATATATCTTCAACTAAAAATTATAAAAAAGAGACAGAGAAGGTTATTGTATAATGATAAAGAGGTCAACACATTACGATGATATAATAATCTGAGGAGAGGTTAAGATGGTGGAGTAGTAGGAGGACTCTATGCTTGCCTTGTCCCTCAAACGAAGCTAGATAAATATAAAATCATTCTGAACACTCAGGAAATCAGAGGACGGAGAGAACAAACTGTACAACTAGAGGGAGAAAAGAGGCCACATCATGGAAGATAGGAGGTGCAGAGATGGGATCTGCAGAGAGAAAAGAATCGCTGGTACTGAAGAAGGGAGGTAGGCCTGATCAAGGAAAGAGAGAGGAGGAGAGACAGAGGGAACAGAGCACCTGGCATTGCATAAGAAAAACATTTCCCCAAAACCACTGATGGGGAAAACAAGAGGGGATGATAATTGCACATTTTTATAAGCAGCAGAGTTCAAAGTCTGAAGTTTTAGAAGTCTATGTCATCACTGAGTGGAGCCTGCTGGGCGTAGAGGTTCTCTTTTGGGGAAGGAAGGCAGAGAACCCGAGAGTGTGCAGCATGGTCTGATGATCTCCTGGGTCACTCTGAAAGAGACGGTTCCCCTTCTTGGAGTGTACTCTGAAGAGGTGGCACTGTCTTGACAGGGACAAAAGAGCCATGAGGTGCCACTGAGCTGCCCATTCGCAAGCATATGAGCAGAGATGCATGCTAAGGACAGTTAACCTGGACGCTAGTGTTTTGATGTCCTTTTCCTTCAACTCCAAGCCTCTATACCTTCATGCAATTGCCCTTCTGGGACAAACTGACACCAGCCACAATGCGGCGAGATCTTCCCCCAGAGGATCAGCATGGGTCAATGCCATGCTGGGTACCTAAAATTTGGAGTTTTGAAACCCAGCTGGTGTGCCTGAGATAAAGCGTAGGAGTATGTTATGTCACGTGTCAGATGGCTTGGACACAGGATGAAGGCAGGGATCTGAGGGAAGTCTGGGACAAATGAGGGGAGATTTCACTTTCCTGTGAAGGTTTTCTGAACAGCAGTGGGCATGATCTCCCCTCTCTGGGAATGAAATAACTGGCTGATAACATCTTTTTTTTTTTTTAATTTTTTTAAGGTTTATTCATTTCTCAGAGACAGAGAGACAGAGTGTGAGAGGGGGAGGGGCAGAGAGAGAGAGAGGGAGACACAGAATCTGAAACAGGCTCCAGGCTCTGAGCTGTCAGCACAGAGCCGGATGCGGGGCTTGAACTCATGGACCTGGAGATCATGATCTAAGCCGAAGTTGGACGCTTAACCGACTAAGCCACCCAGGAGCCCCTGGTTGGTGATATTTTCACCCCCACCCATCAACACGGAGGGACTTCAGTGAGCAGCACAGTGCCCACAGTAGAGGCTCCAGCTTCTCACAGCAAACCCTGCCTCCTTGTGCTCTGTAGGTGCTTCTTAACTATGGCAAGTGTGGCTGAGAATCAGAATAGCAATGGGCCCTTCCCTCAGAAGAGCAACACAAAGAGGGCTGCAAAACTTTAGCTCTAGGAGAAATAGGATCTAGCCTCTTTTAACAGGCAGACTAAAGCACACCTAGTTAAAACTCACCGCACAATGGACAAGGTCCAAAAAGTCCCTATTTTAGTCAAGAAGAAACTCTACAAAAGACTGACCTGAGGGAAAGAGCAGCCAAATACAACAGCCGAACGCACACAGCATACCCCAGAAACACTATACCCCTGAAGCACCAGGCCCTGGACAGTATATGATCTCTTCTTAATATAGCAATTGCTCTTAGGAGTAGGAAGCATAACAGGCTTTCTACACAGAGAAGACAGAGACCTAAACAAAATGCCAACATGGAGGAATTCGTCTCAAAGGAAAGAACAAGAAGAGATCACAGCTAGGGATCTAGTCAAAAGAGATATAAATAATCTATGCCTGAACTAGAATTTAAAACAACAATCATAAGGATACTGGCTGGGCTTGAGGAAAGCATAGAAGACACCAGGGAGTCTCACATCACAGTGATAAAAGACCTAAAAACTAGTCAGGCCAAAAAGAAAAAAGTGCAATAACGTAGATGAAAAACTGCCTGGATGTAATGACCACAAAGATGAAAAAAGCAGAATAAGTAATACAGAAGATAAAATTATAGAAAATAATGAAGCTCAGAAGAAGAGGGAAAGGAAAATGTTGGATCATGAATATAGACTTAGAGAACTTAGTGACTTCACAAGGCATGATAGCATTTTATCATTGGAGTCCCAGAGGAAGAAGAGAGGGGAAAAGGGGGCAGAAGGTTTATTTGAGCAAATTATAACTGAAAGCTTTCCTAATCTGAGGAAAGAAACAGACATCCAAATCCATGAGGCACACAGAACTCACATCAAAATCAATAAAATCCAGCCAACACCAAGACATATTTTAGTAAAATTGCAAAATACAGAGATAAGGAAAGAATCCTGAAAGCAAGGGAAAAGAACCCTAACGTACAAGGGAAGACAAATAAGGTTAGAAGTAGATCTCACCACAGAAACCTGGCAGGCCAGAAGGTAGTGGCATGATATATTCAACATGCTGAATGGGAAAAATATGCAGCCAAGAATACTTTATCCAACAAGGCTGGAGAATAGGAGAGATAAAGTGTTTCCCAGACAAACGAAAACTAAAGGAGTTCATGACCACTAAAGCAGCTCTGCAAGAAATATTAAAGGAGACTCTTTGAGTGCAAAAAAAAAAAAAGACCAAAAGCAACAAAGACTAGAAAGGAACAGAGAAAATCTCCAGAAACACTGACTTTACAGATAATACAGTGGCACTAATTAATACCTATTAATAACCACCCTGAATGTAAATGTACTAAATGCTCCATCAAAAGACATAGGGTACCAGAATGGAATAAAAAACAAGACCCATTTATATGCTGCCCTAGACAGACTCATTTTATACCTAACGACATCTCCAGATTGAAAGTGAGATTGAGAGCCATCTATTATAATATGGAGGTCAAAAAAAAAAAAAAAAAAAAAAAGCCAAAGTAGCCCTACTAATATCAGGCAAGTGACAAGAGATGAAGAAAGGCACTATGTCATAATAAAGGGGTCTATACAACAAGAAGATCTAACAACTGTAAATATTTATTTCCCCAACTTTGGAGTAGCCAAATACATAAATCAATTAACAACTAACAAAGAGTCTCATTGATAATAATACAATAATAGTAGGAAACTTTAACACTCCATTCACAGCGATGAATAGATCATATAAGTGGAAAATCAAAGAGGAAACAATGGCTTTGAGTGATATACTGGACCAGATGGACTTAACAGATATATTCAGAACATTTTATCTTAAAGCAACAGACTACACATTCTTTTCAGGGATCATAAGACATTTTCTAGAATAGCCTACATACTGAGTCAAACAAATACAAAAAGAATGAGGTCATACCATGTATGATTTCTGACCAAAACACTATGAAACTTGAAGTCAACCACAAGAAAAGAAATTGGAAAGACCACCAATGCATGGAGGTTAAAGAACATCCATAGAATGAATGAGTTAACCAGGAAATTAAAGAAGAAATTAAAAACACATGGAAGCAAGTGAAAATGGAAACCTAACAGTCCAGAAACTTTGGGATGCAGCAAAGGCAGTCATAAGAGAGAATGAATTTAGATTTATAGCAATACAGGACTACCTCAAGAAGCAAGAAGAGTCTCAAATGAATAACCTAATGTTATACCTGAAGGAGTTAGAAATGGAACATCAAATAAGGTGTGAAGGTGGTAGAAGAAGGGAAATAATAAAGATCAGAGCAAAAATAAATAATATAGACAAAACAGAACAGATCAACAAAACTAAGAGGATGTTATTTGAAAGAATTAATAACATTGATAAACCCATAGCCAGACTTACCAAACAGAAAAAAGGGACCCAAATAAATAAAATCATGAAAGAGGAAAGATCACAACACCAAAAATACAAATCATAAGAGAATATTATGAAACATTATATGCCAACAAATTGGGCATTCTGGAGGAAATGGATAACTTCCTAGAAATATATAAACTACCAAACTGAAACTGGAAGAAATAGAAATTTTAAAGAGACCCATAATCAGCAAGGAAATTGAATCCGTTATCAAAAATCTCCCAATAAACAAAAGTCCAGGGCCAGATGGTTTCCCAGGGGAATTCTACCAGACAATTAAAGAAGAGTTATTTCCCATTCTTCTGAAACTATTCCAAAAAATAAAAAATGGAAGGGAAACTTCCAAATTCATTCTATGAGGCCAGCATTACCTTGATTGCAAAACCAGACAAAGATCCCACTAAAAAGAATTAGAGGGAAATATCCCTATGGAACATGGGTGCAAAAATTCTCAAGATGATACTAGCAAATTGAATCCAACAGTACATTAAAAGAATTATTCACAAATGGGATTTATTCCTGGTATGCAGGGCTGGTTCAATATTTGCAAATCAATGTAATATACCACATTAATAAAAGAAAGGATAAGAACCATATGATCTTCTCAATATATGCAGAAAAAGCATTTGACAAAATACAGCATCCACTCTTGGTAAAAGCCCTCAGCAAAGTAAGGATAGAGGGAACATACCTCAACATCATAAAGGTCATATATGTAAGACTCACAGTTAATATCATCCTCAATAGGGAAAACTGAGAGCTTTACTTTTGCAGTCAGAACAAGTTAGGGATGTCCACTCTCACCATTGTTATTTAACACAGTAATGGAAATTCTAGCCATAGCAATCAGAGAACAAAAAGAAATAAATTGGCAAGGAAGAAGTCAAAGGTTCACTATTTGCAGATTAAATAATACTCTATGAGGAAAACCCAAAAGACTACAACAAGCAGGAAGATGGTGGCATAGGAGGATGCTGGGCTCACCTCGTCCTGCTGATCACTTAGATTCCACCCATATCTGCCTAAATAACCCAGAAAACCGCCAGAAGACTAGCAGAACGGACTCTCCAGAGCCAAGTGTAGACAAGAGGACTATCGAAGAGGGTAGGAAGGGCAGAGAGGCGGTGAGTGCTACACAGACTGGCGGGAGGGAGCAGGGATGGTGGAGGGGCAGCCCACCGTGAAAGGCAGAGCTCCTGAAGTCTACCTTGCAAAAACAGAGAGGCTGGACTGCATGAGTTCTGACAGCCAGCAGGACTTAACATGTGGAATGTTAAAAGTCAACAGCTCTGCTCTCAGAGAGCAGGGAGGGCGAGAGGACACCGGGAGGGAGAGTTGTTGAGTCCCGGGAGACAGAGCTCAGCTCTGCAGGGAAAAAAAGGTGCTGGCAAGTGCCATATCCCTCTCCCATCCCCCAGACAAAATTCCAAAGGGAACCAGTTACCATCACACAAATTGCTTGCACCATGCAAACACCCAACACTGTGCTTCTGTGGATCCATTCCACCGGTGTTGCAGGGACCCTCTTGCAGGGGACCACCTATGGCAAAGAGAGCTAATCCTGCCCCTCCTGCCCCTGTGCACCTTGCAGATCGACCCTGGCTAATACACCAGATCCCATCGAAGCAGCACCACAAACCTGGCAGTGTGCAAGTAGCCCAGACAGGGGTCACACCACTCCACAGTCAGTCCTGCCCCTGGGAGATGGGAAGATAAGGTACACACCAGTCTGACTATGGCCCCAGGGGGGGGCTGGGGCACACATCAGTTCTGACTGCAGCCCTGCCCACCAAAACAAATTACTCCAGACAGCACAGGGGAAGTGCAGTTTGGAGCCACTGCAGGGACTACCCAAAATGATGAAACGGAAGAATTCTCCTCAAAAGAAACTCTAGGAAGTAGTGACAGCTAATGAATTGATCAAAAATTATTTAAGATAGGGGTGCCTGGGTGGCTCAGTCAGTTGGGCGGCCGACTTCAGCTCAGGTCATGATCTCGCTGTCCATGAGTTCGAGCCCCGCGTCGGGCTCTGTGCTGACCGCGCAGAGCCTGGAGCCTGTTTCGGGTTCTGTGTCTCCCTCTCTCTCTGACCCTCCCCTGTTCATGCTCTGTCTCGGTCTCAAAAATAAATAAACGTTAAAAAAAATAAAAAAAAAATGATTTAAGATATATATATATCTATATATCTATAGGTATATATATATAGATATATATATATATCTCCATCCATTATATTATGGAACAAGAATTTAGAATGATAGTCATAAAATTAATCTCTGGGCTTGAAAAAAAGCATAGAGGACAGCAGAGAATCTATTGCTACAGAGATTAAGGGACTAAGAAATAGTCATGAAGCTAAAACATGCTATAAATGAGGTGCAAAATAAAATGGAGGCAGCCATAGCACGGATTGAAGAGGCAGAGGAGATAATAGGTAAATTAGAAGATAAAATTATGGGAAAAGAGGAAGCTGAGAAAAAAAGAGATAAAAAAATCCAGGAGTATGAGGGGAGAACTAGAGAACTCAGTGATGCAATCAAACAGAACAAATTCCAGAAGAAGAGGAAGAGAGAGAAAGGGGCTGAAGGTGTACTTGAACAAATCATAGCTAAGAACTTCCCTGATCTGGGGAAGGAAAAAGGCGTTGAAATCCAAGAGACACAGAGAACTCCCTTCAGACGTAACTTGAATCTATCTTCTGCACGACATATCATAGTGAAACTGGCAAAATATAAGGATAAAGAGAAAATTCTGAAAGTAGCTAGGGATAAACAGGCACTAACTTACAAAGATAGACACATAAGACTAGTGGCAGACCTATCTACTGAAACTTGGCAGGCCAGAAAGGAAATCTTCAATGTGATGAGCAGAAAAAAATATTCTGCCAAGAATCCTTTATCCATCAAGTCTGTCATTCAGAATAGAAGGAGAGATAAAGGTCTTCCCAAACAAACAAAAACTGAAGGAATTCATCACCACTAAACCAGCCCTACAAGAGATCCTAAGGGGGATTCTGTGAGTGAAATGGTGCAAGGACCACAAAGTACCAGAGACATCACTACAAGCATGAAACCTACAGACATCACAATGACTCTATATCCATATCTTTCAATAATAACACCTAATGTAAATGGACTAAATGCTCCAACCAAAAGACATAGGGTATCATAATGGTTAAAAAAAACAATACCCATCTATTTGCTGTCTACAAGAGACTCATTTTAGACCTGAGGACACCTTCAGATTGAAAGTGAGGGGATGGAGAACTATCTATCATGCTACTAGAAGTCAAAAGAAAGCTGGAATAGCTATACTTACATCAGACAAGCTAGACTTTAAATCAAAGGCTGTAACAAGAGATGAAGAAGGGCATTATATAATAATTACAGGGTCTATCCATCAGGAAGAGCTAACAATTATAAATGTCTATGCGCCGAATACCGGAGCCCCCAAATATATAAAACAATTAATCACAAACATAAGCAACCTTATTGATAAGAATGTGGTAATTGCAGGGGACATTAATACCCCACTTACAAAAATGGATAGATCACCCAGACACAGGATCAATAAAGAAACAAGGGCCCTGAATGATACATTGGATCAGATGGGCTTGACAGATATATTTAGATCTCTGCATCCCAGAGCAACACAATATACTTTCTTCTCAAGTGCACATGGAACATCCTCCAAGATAGATCACATACTGGGTCACAAAACAGCCCTTCATAAGTATACAAGAATTGAGATCATACCATGCATACTTTCAGACCACAATGCTATGAAGCTTGAAATCAACCACAGGAAAAAGTCTGGAAAACCTCCAAAAGCATGGAGGTTAAAGAACACCCTACTAAAGAATGAATGGGTCAGCCAGGCAATTAGAGAAGAAAATAAAAAAGATATATGGAAACAAATGAAAATAAAAATACAACAACCCAAACGCTTTGGGATGCAGTGAAGGCAGTCCTGAGAGGAAAATACATTGCAATCCAGGCCTATCTCAAGAAACAAGAAAAATCCCAAATACAAAATCTGACAGCACACCTAAAGGAAATAGAAGCAGAACAGCAAAGACACCCAAAACCAAGCAGAAGAAGAGAAATAATAAAGATCAGAGCAGAAATAAACAATATAGAATCTAAAAAAACTGGAGAGCAGATCAATAAAACCAAGAGTTGGGTTTTTGATAAAATAAACAAAACTGATAAACCTCTAGCCAGGCTTCTCAAAAGAAAAACAGAAAAGGGAGATAACCCAAATAGATAAAATCATGAATGAAAATGGAATTATTATAACCAATCCCTCAGAAATACAAGTAATTATCAGGGAATACTATGAAAGATTATATGCCAAAAAACTGGACAACCTGGAAGAAATGGGCAAATTCCTAAGCACCCACACACTTCCAAAACTCAAACAGGAAGAAATAGAAAACTTGAGCAAACCTATAACCAGTGAAGAAATTGAATCAGTTATCAAAAATCTCTGAACAAATAAGAGTCCAGGACCAGATGGCTTCCCAGGGGAGTTCTACCAGACGTTTAAAGCAGAGATAATACCTATCCTTCTCAAGCTATTCCAAAAAATGGAAAGGGAAGCAAAACTTCCAGACTCATTCTATGAAGCCAGCATTACTTTGATTCCCAAAGCAGACAGAGCCCCAGCAAAAAAAGAGGCCTATTGGCTAATATCCCTGATGAATATGGATGCAAAAATTCTCAATAAGATACTAGCAAATCAAATTCAACAGCATATAAAAAGAATTATTCACCATGATCAAGTGGGATTTATTCCTGGGCTGCAGGACTGGTTCAACATTCGCAAATCAATCAATGTGACACATCACATTAATAAAAGAAAAGATAAGAACCATATGATCCTGTCAATCGATGTAGAAAAAGCATTTGACAAAATTCAGCATCCTTTCTTAATAAAAATGCTCAAGAAACTCAGGACAGAAGGAACACACTTAACATCATAAAGGCCATTTATGAAACGCCCACAGTGAATATCATCCTCAATGGGGAAAAACTGAGCTTTTTCCCTGAGATCAGGAACATGACAGGGATGTCCACTCTTACCGCTGGTGTTTAAGATAGTGTTGGAAGTGCTAGCATCAGCAATTAGACAACAAAAGGAAATCAAAGGCATCAAAATTGGCAAAGATGAAGTTAAGCTTTCACTTTTTGCAGATGACATGATATTATATATGGAAAATCTGATAGACTCCACCAAAAGTCTGCTTGAATTGATACATGAATTCAGCAAAGTCACAGGGTACAACATCAATGTACAGAAATCAGTTGCATTCTTATACACTAATAATGAAGCAACAGAAAGACAAATAAAGAAATTGATCCCATTCACAATTGCACCAAGAATCATAAAATACCTAGGAATAAACCTAACCAAAGATGTAAAAGATCTGTATGCTGAAAACTACAGAAGCTTATGAAGGAAATTAAAGAAGATACAAAGAAATGGAAAAACACTTTGTGCTCATGGATTGGAAAAATAAATATTGTTAAAATGTCAATACTACCCAAAGCTATCTACACATTCAATGCAATCCCAATCAAAATTGCACCAGCATTCTTCTTGAACCTAGAACAAGCAATCCTAAAATTTTTATGGCACCACAAAAGACCCCGAATAGCCAAAGTAATATTGAAGCAGAAGACCAAAGCAGGAGGTATCACAATCCCAGACTTTAGCTTCTACTACAAAGCTGTAATCATCAAGACAGCATGGTATTGGCACAAAAACAGACACATAGACCAATGGAATAGAATAGAGACTCCAGAATTGGACCCAGAAAAGTATAGCCAACTAACCTTTGACAAAGCAGGAAAGAATATCCAATGGAAAAAAGGCAGTCTCTTTAACAAATGGTGCTGGGAGAACTTGGCAGCAACATGCAGAAGAATGAAACTAGACCACTTTTTTACACCATTCACAAAAATAAACTCAAAATGGATAAAGGACCTGAATGTGAGACAGGAAACCATCAAAACCCTAGAGGAGAAAGCAGGAAAAAACCTCTCTGACCTCAGCCACAGCTTGTCTTACTTGTCTTAGTTGACACATCTCCAAAGGCAAGGGAATTAAAAGCAAAAATGAACTATTGGGACCTCATGAAGATAAAAAGCTTCTGCACTGCAAAGGAAACAACCAACACAACTAAAAGGCAACCAACGGAATGGGAAAAGATATTTACAAATGACATATAGGACAAAGGGCTAGTATCCAAAATCTATAAAGAGCTCACCAAACTCCACACCCGAAAAACAAATAATCCAGTGAAGAAATGGGCAGAAAACATGAATAGACACTTCTCTAAAGAAGACATCCAGATGGCCAACAGGAACATGAAAAGATGCTCAATGTCACTCTTCATCAGGGAAATACAAATCAAAACCACACTCAGATATCACCTCACACTGTTCAGAGTGGCCAAAATGAACAAATCAGGAAACTATAGATGTTGGAGAGGATGTGGAGAAACGGGAACCCTCTTGCACTGTTGGTGGGAATGCAAATTGGTGCAGCCACCCTGGAAAACAGTGTGGAGGTTCCTCAAAAAATTAAAAATAGACCTACCATATGACCCAGCAATAGCACTGCTAGGAATTTACCCAAGGGATACAGGAGTGCTGATGCATAGGGGCACTTGTACCCCAATGTTTTTAGCAGTACTTTCAACAATAGCCAAATTATGGAAAGAGCCTAACTGTCCATCAACTGATGAATGGATAAAGAAATTGTGGTTTATATATACAGTGGAATACTATGTGGCAATGAGAAAGAATGAAATATGGCCTTTTGTAGCAATGTGGATGGAACTGGAGAGTGTTATGCTAAGTGAAATAAGTCATACAGAGAAAAACAGATACCATATGCTTTCACTCTTATGTGGATCTTGAGAAACTTAACAGAAGACCATGGGGGAGGGGAAGGGAAAAAGAAAGTTGGACAGGGAGGGAGCCAAAGCATAAGAGACTCTTAAAAACTGAGAATAAACTGAGGGTTGATAGGGTTGGGAGGGAGGGGAGGATGGGTGATGGGCATTGAGGAGGGCCCCTGTTGGGATGAGCACTGGGTGTTGTATGGAAACTAATATGACAATAAGTTTCATATAAATAAAAAAAGAAAAATAACACAAAATATTACTAGAACCCATACATGAATTCAGCAATTGCATAATATAAAATCAAAGTACAGAAATTTGTTTCATTTCTACACACTAATGAAGAAACAAAAAGAAATCATGGAACTAATCCTGTTTACAACTATACCAAAAACCATAAGATACCTAGAAATAAACCTAACCAAAGAGGTAAAAGATCTATACACTGAAAACTATGGAAAGCTTATGAAATAAATTGAAGATGACACAAAGAAATAGAAAAACATCCATGTTCATAGGTTGGAAGAACAAATATTGTTAAAATGTCTATTTACCCAAAGCAACTTACACAATTAAGGCAATCCCTATCAAAATACCACCAGCGGGGTACCTGGGTAACTCAGGTGGTTAACTACCCAACACTTGGTTTAAGCCCAGGTCATGATCTCATGGTTTGTGGGTTTGAGCCCTGCATTAGCTCTGCACTGATAGTGCATGGCCTACTTGGGATTCTCTCTCTCCCTCTTTCTCTCTCCCTCCCCTGCTCACACAGGCATGCCCTCTCTCTCAGTCTCTCTCTCAAAATAAACTTTAAAAACAAAATATCACCAGCATTTTTCATAGGCCTAGAACAAACAATCCTAAAATTTGTATGGAACCACAAAACCCCCTAAATAGCCAAAAAAATCTTGATAAAGAAAACAAGGCTGGAGGCATCAAAATTCCAGACTTCAAGCTATATTACAAAGTTATAGTTATCAAGATAGTGTATGGTAATGTCACAAAAACAGACACATTGATCAATGGAATAGAATAGAAAACCCAGATATGGACCCACAACTATATCGTCAACTCATCTTCCACAAAGCAGGAAAAAATATCCAATGGAAAAAATTCTCTTCAACAAACAGTGTTGGGAAAACTGGACAGCAACATGAAGAATAATACTGGACCACTTTCTTACATTACACATAAAAATGAACTAAAAATGGATGAAAGACCTAAATATGAGACAGGAAACCATCAAAATCCTAGAGGAGAACATAGGCGGTAACATCTTTGACTTCAGCTGTAGCAGCTTCTTACTAGACATGACTCCAGAGGCAAACGAAACAAAAGCAAAAATGAATTATTGGGACTTCATCAAGATAAAAAGCTTCTAAAGGGAATAAAATACTCAATAAAATGAAAAGGAAGGCTACAGAATGGGAGAAGATATTTGTAAATGACATATCTGATAAATGATTAGTATCCAAAATCTATACAGAATTTATCAGACTCAACACCCTAAAAATGAATTAATTCAGTTAAAAATTGGACAGAAGACATGCATAGAAGACATCCAAAGAAGACATTTAGATGGCTAATAGACACTCATGATCAGGGGAATATAAATCAAAACCAAGATGAAGTACCACTTCACACTTTTCAGAATGGCTAAAATTAACAACACAGGAAACACAGATGTTAGCAAGGATGTAGAGAAAAGGGAACCCTCTTACACTGTTGGTAGGATTGTAAAATGGTGCAGCCAATCTGGAAAACAGTATGGAGGTTTCTCAAAAAGTTAAAAATAAAACTACCCTACAACCTCACATTTGCACTACTAGGTTTTTACCCAAAGGATACAAAAATATATTGATTTGAAGGGGCAGAGGCACTCTGATGTTCATAGCAGCATTATCAACCATAGCCAAATTATAGAAAGCCCAAATGTCCTCTGACTGATGAATGGATGAAGAACACATGGTATCTACACAATGGGATATTATTCAGCCATCAAAAAGAATGAAACCTTGCCATTTGCAATGATGTGGATGGAGCTAGAGTGTATCATATTAAGAAAAATCAGTCAGAGAAAGACAAATACCATATGATTTCACTCATATGTGGATTTTAAGAAACAAATAGATGAATATAGTAGAGGGGAAAAAACAGAACAAAGCAAACCATGAGATTCTTTTTTTTTTAATGTTTTGTTTTTGAGACAGAGTGCAAGTAGAGGAGGGCAGAAAGAGAAGGAGACATAGAATATGAAGCATGTTCCAGGCTCTGAGCTATCAGCATAGAGCCTGAAGTGGGGCTGAAACCCACAAACTGTGAGATTGTGACCTGAGCTGAAGTTCAACGTTTAACCGACTGAGCCGTCCACGTGCCCCAAGAGACTCTTAACTATAAAGAATAAACTCAGGGTTGATGGGGGGAGGTCAGTGGGGAGTGGGCTAAATGAGAGATGGGTATTAAGGAGCACACTTGTGTTGAGCACTGGTTTTGTATGTAAGTGATGAATCACTAAATGTTACTTCTGAAACCATATTATACTATATGTTAACTAGCTAGAATTTAAATAAAATTTGAAAAATATAATAAAAAATAACAAAGCCTCAGCTATCAGAGATGAATAAGGTTTTGAGATCTAATGTACAGCATGGTGACTATAGTTAATTACACTGTATTGTGTACTCAAACTTTGCCAAGAGAGTTCATCATAAATGTTCTCCTCCACACAAAGACAAAACTATGTGAGGAGATAACTAGATATGTTAATTAGCCTGATTGTGGTAATTATTTAACAATTATTTGTGTATCAAAACATCACATTGTATACCTTAAATATATACTATTTGTATTTGTCCAGCAAACCTCAATAAAGGTGAAAATAAAGAAATATAAACATCAAATAAGTAAATAAAATTGTATGGAACCACAAAAGGCCCCAAATAGCTAAAGAAATCCTAAGAAACAACAAAGTAGAAGGTATCACACTTCCTGATTTCAAGCTATACTATAAAGCTATTGTAATAAAGACATATGGTACTTTCATAAAAATCGGCCAATGGATCAAAATCAAGAGTCCAGAAATAATCTCAAACAAGAATGGTTAACTAATATTTGACAAGAGGCCAAAAAATTAAATGGAGATAAACAGTCTCTTCAATCAATGATGCTGGGATAACTGAATAATCATATGTAAAAGAATGAAACTGGGCCCGTATCTTACAACACTCATAAAAATTCACTCAAAATAAATTAAGGACTTAAATGTAAGATCTGGAAACATGAAATTGTAGAAGAAAACATAGGAATAAAGCTCTTTGACATGAATCTCAGTAATGTTTTTTCTTAATGACACCTAAAACACAAACAACAATATAAAAAATAAACAAGTGGGTGTAGGAAGAAATTATCAAGAACACATGACCACTGGTTGATGGGTGAGATGGACATGGGCAAAGGCTCTTTGCCCTTCCCCTGTCTTTGGAATATGGGTTCTGCATGCCTTTCCCATTTCCAGGGGCTACCCTAAGGACAGAGCCTTGAGATAATGATACACTGTTGAGAGTATCTGGATTGTGTACATGACTAAACCCAGTTATGGCCTCTTTATAAACTTTTAGTGTGAGTGGGAGGGGGAATCCACTTGTATTGCTGCCACACAAGACAAGCCTTGTGTGTAAATTCCCTTTGCTTGTTAAACTTGCCAACTATCAATCTGGAATGGTCTGCCTCTTTGGTTTCTCCCTGCCCTCTGAGAATGGGGGCCAGTTTCAGATTACAGCTGGGAAGGTCCTAAAGGGATTACAAACCTTCATTAGGACTACAGCAAACTAAAAACAAAACAAAACAAAACAAAACTTCTGCACCACAAAAGAAACTAACAAAGTGAAAAGACAACCTCTGGAACAGGAAAAAATATTTATAAACCATACATCTGATAAGGGGTTAATATTTCAAAACATATAAAGAACTTCTACAACTCAATAGCAAAAAGAAATCCAATTTAAAAATGGGCAAATGACCTCAATAGGCGTTTCTCTAAAGAAGACATGCAGAAGGCCAACAGGTGCATGAATAGATGCTCAACATCACTAGTCTTTAGGGAAATGCAAATTAAAACCACAATGAGCTATTTCTTCATGCCTATTAGAATAGTCATCAAAAAATAAGAGATAAATGCTGGCATGGATGTGGAGAAAAGGGAACACTTGTGTATTGTTGGTAGGGATATAAATTGGTACAGCCACTATGTAAAACAGTATGGAAGAGTCTGAAAAAATTAAAAATAAAATTACTGTATGACCCAGCAAGTCCACTTCTGGAAATAAATCCAAAGAAAATGAAAACACTAACTTATAAGGTATCTACTCTGTCATGTTCATAGCAGCATTATTTACAACAGCCAAGACATAGAAAGAACCTAAGTGTCCATTGGTGAATGGATATATATATACACATATGTATATGTATACACACACACACACACACACACACACACATGAAATTTTATTCAGCCATAAAAACAAACAAGGAAATCCTGCCATTTGTGACAGCACGGATGGACCTTACCTTACCATTACATTAAGTAAAATAAGTCAAAGAAAGACAATACTGTATGCTCTCATATATAGAATCTAAAAACAAATGAGCAACAAAAAACTTCATTGAAAAAGAGATCAGACTTGTGCCTACCAGGAGCAGAGTGTGTGTGGAAGGGAGGAGGAATTGAAGGAAGGTGATCCAAAGATACAGACTTCCAGGTATAAGATAAATAAGTACTAGAGATGTAAGGTAGACATGATGAGTACAGTTAACATTTTTATATGACGTACAAGAAAAATGTTAAGAGTATATCCTAAAAGTTTTCATCACAAGGATAATTTTTCTTTTTTTCCTTTTCTTTTTATTGTATCTATATGAGACAATGGATGTTAGCTGAACCTATTGTAATGATTTCACAATAAATAAAGCAAACCATTATGCTGTCTTGTAGGCAGACATTCCTGAGGAGTATCCTCTGATATCTAAACAATGCAGTTTTCCACTATAGCACAATTTTTTCCTATGTACCCTTTAATTAAACTTCACTTTTGAGTAGGAAGAACTAGATGTATGGAAGAAATTAGTAATGAATTCCTTAGCACAATCAGTGCATTGTTCCTGGAGAATCCCTAACTTTTACTTCTTCAGACCTCAAGCTCTCATGCTAACGGTACACCCAGCAGGCTTTCCCCTTCCGTGATTGTTTCCTATCACCACCAATGACATTGCTAATTCAATCCAAATTAATCCTTCATATATTTTATGAAGTAGAACACATTTTACTATATTTATTTTTTTACAGAAAATGAAAAAAAGACACAAAGATCTGTGAGTAGTCTGATATGGGGTACAGTGCATGACTAGACCTTCATATCAGAGAGTTCCAACTTACACTTTCTTTCCCTTAAAATAGGCAGTTGCATTTATGCCCATGATCCCATTTCAAGGCCAGTATCTTTCTCAACACATATTTATGGCAAAATTTAGAAGAATTTTGAAGTAAAAACCAAACCAAGCACCTCTCCCCTGATAAAAGAACACGGGTCTTGAAGAAAGGTGTCAAATATTAGCTAATACTTATTACCTATTTGACAGTGTGTGTTACATTATAATTTTGAGTATTAGATGTATGCTTGGTCATGGTAAGTCATCTTCCTTCTCTGCCTTAGTTTATTGATTTTTGATGTCTAATCATTAGGGTTTATGTCACTGCCTATTTGTACATCCATCAGATATTTCACTAAAACAGAGGATATATTTTTTTAATCTGCAGTTCTCTATTAATTATGCAGAAATTAGGGAAAGAGATTTCGTTTTGAGAATCTGACTAGAAAATATATTTTCTTCCTTTTTGATGTATCATCTTTTGGATACTAGCTCTCACCCAAGGCATTGGAGAGACAGTCTCCTTCTAATCACATTAGGTGATTGGTACCTAGGTTCCTACCAGCCCAGTAGGTTGCTGGGTAGCTTTCATTCTTGCCTACTGCTTCCCTCACAGATTGCTGCTTTTGTGAAGATAAGAGCTTTTCTCACTTTTTTTTTCTTGAGAGAGTGTAAACATTATGGTTTACTTTTCCACTCCAAATGTCATGTTGTAGTGAAGTTATTAGAATCATTTTTTCCCCCTAATATGCACACATGAGAGGTCATTAACAGTTTCATGTAGAACTTTACTGCAGGCTGATCCTCATTAAGAATCATTTTGCAGGACTCATTGCTTGACATAATTTAGTGTTGGATCAGCAGAGCTAGAGTTCATTTCTCAACAAAGAAGTTACATTTTAACCACCATCATCATTGCATACAATGTGTATTATTTTTAAATGTTTATTTATTTTGAAAGGGAGAGAGAGAGAGAGAGAGAGGGAGGGAGGGAGGGAGGGAGGGAGGGAGAGGGAGAGGGAGAGAGAGAGAGAGAGAGAGAGAGAGAGAGAGAGAGAGAAGGGATACAGACAGAGAGACAGAGTCCCAAGCTAAGCATGGAGCCATATGCAGGGCTCAATCTTGTGACCATGAGATCATGACCTGAGCCCAAATCAAGAGATGCACACTTAACTGACTGAGCCAACCAGGCACCCGTATGATGTATTTTTATTGTATATTTATTATACCTACTAGATGTAAAATTCTCAGTTGGACACTGGGAAGGATATAAAAGTTTATAATGAACTTACAGTAAAATAATGGAGATGTGTTCAGAAATTACTGTAATATAAGGCAGCATGTTTTACAGTACAAGAGTACTGTTACCACTAAGTACTATGGGGTTCTGGGAAGAGATAGTTCATACCTTTATATTTCACATGATTTGGGTTGGGCTTTGAAGGATGAGAGTTTGAGAGTCAGACATAATATCATAAGTAGACGCATATCATTAGTCAGAATTGATGAAACCCAAAAGATGTCAAAAGAAATGCAAGTCATTCATTTACTTGTAGGGTAGATTGTATCTAGGAGGATAGGATAGTGTGTTTCTAAAACAGACAAAGGGGAGACAGGGAGGAACTTCAGTAATCTATTGAGAATTTATACTTTTCAACATAAGCAATAGGGTGTCACTGAAACATTTAAGCAAGATATTGGTAATGTGATATTATTTTAGAAGCGTTCATTTTTGGCATTGGACAAGATGAGGCTGTGAAGGGTTGGCATAAGAATAGAGCAAGGGAGTCTGAGGAGGGAGGGTTTTGACTGGTTTGTATGTAAAATCAGGTAAAAAGTGAAAGATTGATTTGGATGAACATATGTTTGATTTTATATGTCAGAAAGAAGTATGGCAGAAATAGAAAAGTCAAGGAAAAGTACACATGGAAAGGAAATAAAATTAATTTAAGACCTGCTGAAATGGAGTATCATAGGACATCTATACCAATGTATTTATCTAGGAATATAATTAGAATCTAGGTGACAGGAAGGGTTAATAATAAATATTTGGAAATCTTCAGTATATAACTTAAGGTTGAATTTATGAGACCCTATTAAATTACTTAGTAACATACATTTGTGCACATATACACACACATTTTCTTCTAAGCTCCAAATTCAACTCTTCACATTAAAATAATACCTCATTCATCTGAACTACTCAAATAAGAATTTGTGATCATTTGAAAGCAGCTATGCCATCTGTGAAAAACATAACTTGCCAAGTAAATCCACAGGGTAATCAAATTTGTAGATTGGGGAAAGGAATAGTAAGCCACTCAGGAGAACAAATTGTTTTCAAATATTTAAATGTGTTAGAGGAAAGCAGTCATTAAAAAAAAAGGAAGAATCACATATCTTCTTTAATAGATTGCAAACTTCCAGAGGTCAAGAACAACATTTTATATGTAGATCTGGCATACTGATTAAAATACCCTGAATATTAGAAAATATTTGTTGACTGAAGAAATAATTGGCTACGCTATTTCAACTACTCCTCCCAACATATGCAGTAGTGGTTGGTAGCAAAACCTGCAGAGTTTGTCAGACACGGGACGGAGCACTGGCTATAGCACTTACCACATACGTGAAAAAATAAACATGTAATTAGAGGAATAGCTATTCCATAGGTTTATAATGAGGGATAAATAAAATAATGCATATGAAGAAAGTAATGAAAAAAATAGTTTAGTCTCAGTAAGTCTAAGATGAAAACTCAATTTGATAATGTATATTTAAAAAAATTTTTTTTTACATTTATTTTTGAGAAACAGAGTGAGACAAAGCACGAGTGGGGGAGGGGCAGAGAGAGAAGGAGACACAGAGTCCAAAGCAGGCTTTAGGCTCTGAGCAAGCGGTCAGCACAGAGCCTGATGTGGGGCTAGAACCAACGAACTGTGAGATCATGACCTGAGCTGAAGTCAGACGCTCAACCGAATGAGCCACGCAGACACCCTTGAGCATGTATATTAATAGAAAGTCACCATTCCTGTTACTCTAGACTCATTCTACTCCTAAAGAGGATGTAGATAGCTATGCATTGATTAGGTTACAATTTGCTGATTTGGCTTAACGCTATCATTCAGTGGAGCTTCCACTATTCTGGCACCCACAGGTGGCTAAATTTTGGCATGCTTTCTCTTTTTAAGGAGAGTCTGGAGAACAAAGTCAGCTTCAGAGGCACCTTCACTTTCAGATCTGTCCCTCAGGACACCTAAGGTCAAAGTCCAGGATAGCTTCATTCCAGGTATGGGTGAGGGTCATTTTATTTAGCTATGATGTTCATGAGCTGGCTTCCAAAAGGCTGTTATACTCTGCTTGGACTTTGCGCCACTAGAATTGCAGGAGTTTAGTTTAATATTACTATGGATTGAGAGGATTTTTAAAAGAGGCTCTCATACCACTGTCAGTTCCAAGTCTGTGAGTTGACTCTGGTCTGAGTAAAAGAAGCCCACCTATTTGTCTAGTCAAGACATAAGAGACGATATAGCATTTGTGGCCAGATTTCATAGTCATATAGAATTAAAAGGGGGAGAATAGAGAAGTTAACATGATTTCACTTAATCAGGAATTTGAGATATTTTATCTCTTCGAATCTGTTATATATTTATATATTCATTGGTTCCCTTTGCAATATAGTACTTTGTTAGTTTAGTTTCTGTAATGATGTGTATACAAAACCAGATAAACTATCTATAGTAGGAATTCATAATTTATCTATAATATTGTGTGTTCCATAAATATTTATTGAGTATATTCTCTCTGTAAGTCAATATGCTGAGAATTCTGAAGCAAGCCAAAAGGAATTTGATATGCATTGCCCTTATGAAATTTTAAGTATAAATTGAAAGAAAGTCACATAAATAATACACTAAGATGAGGGTAAATAATATTTTGAAATGTGAGAATGATGATGACATTAGCATAAAAATAGATTCCATAGCTCCTTGAAATAGAAGGTGAAGTATTCATTTATAGACACATGTAGGTGGGGATATTTAATAATCAGTTGGAATTATAAGGCTGAAATTGTGAGAAAGGTCAGTGTTAGAGCACAGCAAGCTATGGAGTATATAACCCCAAAGTAAACAAATCCATCAAAGTAAAAATTTTAAAGAAGACTTTTTCTTGGATAGGAGTGTAATATACTTTTTAAACAAGGTCTCACATTATTCTTTGGCAATTCATTCCTTGAAAAACTATTTATTGAGCATTTACTGTGTGTCAGGTAATGTGTGATATTGTGATGAACAAAATAATCTATAATCCTGTCCTCAGGGAGTTAATAGTCTAATAAGTGACACAAAAAAATAAGCAAGTGAAAAAATACGCATATTATATGGAGATAAGAATTTTGAAGAAAAATAAAGCAATGTAAGACAGAACACTTGAAATTGGGGAGGAGGATTTCTAGTTTGTATAGAAATTTGCTGAAAAAAATTACAAAGCTTGAAAGGTGTGAAACATGTGAATACCTAGAGAAAGAACTTTTCTAGAAGAGAGGATAAGGCATATTAAGTCCCTGAGGTGAAGACATGTGTGGAATGATCCTGTTTAAAAAAATACCAAGCAGGCTAATGCAACTGAAATACAGTCATCAGGTGGAGAGGAGTGAATGCTGAGAGGGCTATAGTAGGTGGAAATATACTGTAAGAATGTTGACTCTTTCTCTGAGTGACATATCATTTTGAGCCAAGGATGAGTAGCATGATCTGATTATAGTCTTACTGTGTGTACACTGAAATCAAGGAGACAAAAGACAAGGCAAGGAGAGGAGATAAAAGTTGATGGCAATAACTCAGGCACAAGATAAGGATGGCCTGGCCCAGCCTGTTAATACACAAGTGGCTAAAAATAATGGTTTCAAGGTACATTTTGAAGGTTAAACAAGTTGAATTTGCTGATTTACTGAGCATGTGGTTTGAGTGAGAGTCAGGATTTTTTTCTCCAGGCAACTGGAATACGTGGGGCTACTGTTTATGAAGATGGGAAAGAAAACACATTTTGGGAAACATTTAGAGTTTTGTTTTGAAGATTTTAAGTTTGAGATGCCTACTTTATATCCATGTAAATATGTCAAAAGTCAGTTTAGTATTTGTCTGGATGAAAGTCAAGTCTAGAGATACAAATGTGATAGCTGTCAGAGTATAGAGGGTATTTAAAGCCTTGAGATTTTAGGACTCTAAAGACAGTGGGAATAAATAGTAAACAAAGCATCCATGTATTGGATGAGGGATCGCAGGTGTCTCCGACATTTACAGAATTTGAAAAGGAAATTTGAAACTTAGAAAATACACCCAGTTAGTAAGGAGGAAAACCTGGAGAAAGCAGTGATTTAAAATGTGAGTAAAGTTTTGTGTGTGTGTGTGTGTGTGTGTGTGTGTGTGTGTGTGCGTGTGTGTGTGTATTTTTAATGAGAAACGATTGACCTGTTGTATCAAATAATGCCCATAGTCCAATTAAAATGAAGATTAGGAATGGACCATGGGAGTTGGTATTGGGAAAGTTAATGATGATTTGACCATTAAGTGGGCATGAATGAGTTCAGCTAAGAAAGGGTGGGAGGAGTGTGATACAAGGCATAGAATTTCCCAAAATGATATGCTGTGCTAATTCAGGGTTGCCTGCTGTACTGAAAGAATGTCAGTACTTTCTCCAACAGGGGGACTTTATCATCCTGTAAGCCCCAAGTACAATTCCACAAATAACCAACATTCAAATCCAATCACACCAAAGTTGTCTATTTCCCCACAAATAAGGAAACTTTCTTAAATCAGAAGATAAAATAGAACATAATGTTTATCCACTGAAACACAGATCTATCCTGTTGACAAGAAAACTGAGTCAGGTTCCTGCATGGCTCTACGGAATGATTGGTGCATGATGAAAAGTTGCCTCCTTTCTTTTGCTGAACTCAATCTTGTAAGTTTCCCTTTCCTCAATAAAACCTATTCTTTAACCCATACTGTGTGATGTAGAATCTGTCTTACTCTCTGCAGAATAAAAATATATGACAGATTTTTTTGAAAAATGCTATAATATTCTTTTCCCTGAATCCATGTTTCTTTGAAATGTAATTTTTCAGGTCTTTCCATAAATATGTGGAAACTTTTCTACTCCTTGATTCTGGGCTTGTTTTGACCAGTAGAATGTGGCAAAAAGTGACATTGTGCCATTTTTTTTTTTCAGTTTTATTTGAGAGACACAGAGACAGTCCAAGGGAGGAAAGAGCAGAAAGAGAGGAAGAGAGAATCTCAAGCAGGCTCCATGCTGCCAGTGCAGAGCCTGAGGTGGGGCTCAAACTCACAAAACCGTGAGATCATAACCTGAGCCAAAACCAAGAGTCAGTTGCTTAACTGAGACATCCAGGTGCTCCAACACTGTGCCACTTTTGATGATACATCTCAAGAGGTATGGCACACTTTGGCTTGTTATTCAAGTACCTTGTGCAAATAAGGCCATTCTGGATATGCCAGAAGATTTATCAGCTTACTGAAGAAGTGTGAATGAGCCCAATGAAGATCAGCAAAAATGCCCAGATGATGGTAGGCTTATAATAAAAACAAATTCTTTTTTTTTTAGTTTTATGGTTTTATTAACACAAATATGATATGCACATAAGCTGTCTGTCTATTCATTTTCTTCGCTGTGCAGTCTGGCATTGGGATTCGTGACTCTGATGGTCAGCTGGGCTGCCCTTTCCACAATGGTTTTACAGTTCTTGGAGGAGACATTATAAGCATCCTCTGCACAGTAAGATTTGTTGCACATCAGCAGCACCTCAAGCTCCTTGACATTGTGGACTAGGAACTTCTGGAAGCCACCAGGCAGCATGTGCTTTGTTTTCTTGTTGCTCCCGTAACCAATGTTGAGCATCAAGATCTGGCTCTTGAATCTTCTGCACACCCTATTGTCAATGCCTCTGGGTTTCTGCCAGTTGCGCTTAATTTTGACATATTGGTCTGACTGGTGCCAGATGAACTTCTTGGTACTCTTTTTAACATTCTTGGGCTTCACCAGAGATCTGAGGGCAGCCATGATGCCAAGTTATAGATGGCTGCCCAAAACAAATTCTCTTTTATGACACTAAGTTATAGTCTGGTTTGTTACACAGCAGTAGCTAACTCTTATAGAGAGCAGATAGAAAATGTCTTTGAGCTTTCCATAAAGGGATAAAGAGAAATGGAGCAGTAGTTAAAGAAAGTTATGAGAGCAATATTTTTTTTTAAATCTTGGCATAAATTAAAATTTACTTTATATACTATTGTAAAATGAAAGGGAAAAATAATTTAGAATACAGAACCATTAGAATGTAAATTCCATAACCATTAGAATGTAAATTTTTGAGGTTTCTTTTATTCACAGTTTTTATCTCCAGTGTCTAAAACAGTGTTTTGCATATTACAAATGCTAAATAATATTTTTTAAAATAATCAGTGAATACAGGAAAATATATGGGCACATCTCTGTATGAATGATCTAATAATATTTTAAATTCTGTATATTAAATACCCAAACTCCTATGGTTATCCACAAAATCTTGTTCTTCTTCAGAATTATACTCATGAGTTTCATTTCTATTCACTTATTTATTTATATTTGTGAGGTAAGTTGTACATGCCAGATGCTGGCTTAATTGCTGGGAATGCCGCAGAGATCCTAAGAAACAAAGCCAACTCTTTCAGGAAGCTTGCTATCTTACAGTAGAAGAGAAAATAAAAGCAGAAAAATAAAATCAGAAGTATTTAATTAGCTACAATTGTGACAATGTAAAAACTCGTAAGTTATTTAATAAGGGTTCTATAAAAGGAATTATTATTCTTCAGTTGAATTAACCAGAAATTTAAGAAAACCTTCTATCCTTCTTTTCTCTCTTCTCCTATGCTCAGTGAAATCAGTATAGATTCTCAACTCTTTCTTTTTTTTTTTTTTTAATTTTTTTTTAATGCTTATTTATTTTTGAGACAGAGAGAGACAGAGCATGAATGGGGGAGGGTCAGAGAGAGGGAGACACAGAATCTGAAACAGGCTCCGGGCTCTGAGCTGTCAGCACAGAGCCCGATGCGGGGCTCGAACTCACCGACCGCGAGATCGTGACCTGAGCCGAAGTCGGCGCTCAACCGACTGAGCCACCCAGGCGCCCCACTCAACTCTTTCTTAAATGTCCATTTTCACTGCTTGGTATCAGGGACCAGATCTCAATATATGTTTCTTGAACTATTTCAAAAGCTTTCCAATAATCTTTATCTTTCTCTCATTTGTATCAAGTATATCCTGTGCGAAAATCCACAAAAAATAAAGTTTCTCTGTATAGTTCTTTCACATCTAGCCCCAAACTAATTTTCCAAACTCTTTTTAAATGCATTCCTTTACTTCTAGCTTAAGTTGATTCATAAACCCATATTCCAACACAGTCCCTCATTTTCGAACTTAAATTGATTTAGAATATTCATTCAGTATTTGCAAGATCTATGCCTTTTGTGAGTGTGGTTCCTCTTCCTCAAAACTGTTTAATCTATTCTTTTAACTATTGAAATTGTCTGAATTCTTTAATAGACTAATATAATCCTATCATTTCCATGCTATCCATATTGACCTTGTTATTTTATAATTACTAAGCATTTTCTCTGAGCTTATTTTTAATTCTTGAGTATAAAATGTGTCATGCTTTACTTTGTATTGGATTTTAATATTTTCAATTGCATTTCAAGCACTATGTTTTGTGTTATTCATTGGCAAAAATTATACTTTGATTGTATTTGAGAATACCTATTCTGTTCCACTGTGCTTACTAGATGTCCAACAGCTAGGTCCAATTTATTGATTTTAGAATGCCATGTCAATTATAATTTCTTAACTAGGACTCAATTGTCCTAATCCAGAAGTTTGTAGGTATTCATAAATCATAATAGGTAACTTAAAAATATTAACTAATTCCAATTTTATCAATAAGGACAAAGTAAGTAAGTGATACAGTCTACAGAAGACAACTTTGCGTACACAGACAGATAATGCATTAGCCCTGTGTTGGGGATGCAGGGAGAGTGAGGAGTAGATACGGCAAACAGAAAATACCGTATTATTTTAAAGGGTCAGAAATTATAGCAACATTTCCAGATCTTTCCCCACTGTTGACAAAGTATAATTGATCTCATTTAGGTATATACACATTTCTACAAATAGTATTTTCCCGTGTGTCTGAAATTGTAAGCAGTAATTATATCTAAGATAAAAGGAGACCCCATATTTCTTTGTAACTTATAAGGGTGAGGGGGGGAATGAGAAACCTAAGCCATTTTCTTTAGAAGATGAGTGGAAACAGAAACAGTAACGCAAAAGATGGATATTTTAAACAGGCAATGCTACTCTGTTAGAGTCATGGCTGTAATTTACAATCTCTGACATCACTTCACTTAGTATGCAAATATTATCATTTTGTCTGATTAATATTACTCTTAGATCAAAGGCTGTTTCTGCATCTGTAACAGGACAGCTGAATGTGGCCAGAAAGAACACTGTACCTTTTTGATTTTTTATTCCATTTTAAATTCAAGACAGTTCATCGTTAGTGCTGCTATGCAGTCCTGCCACATTTCTCTCTTTTAATTCATCTCACCTTCTAAAATTTGACTGTTTCCAGGCTAAGTCTTGGTATCTATTCTCTTCTTTACTTACACATGACCTTTTATTGTGTCATTCCATCTTGTGCCTTTAAATCTTTTGTTTCTGCTGATATGCATATTTTCATATCCAGTTCAAACCTGTTTCCTGACCTACCAACTTCTTTACAACTGCCTGTTCAGTATCTTCATCTGTACATCTATTAAACACCTCACATCCAACATGTCTAAACATGTCTCCCCAAGTGTATTTTTTAAAATTTTTTTAGTGTTTATTTATTTAAAAAAATTTTTTTAATGTTTTATTTATTTTTGACAGAGAGAGAGAGACAGAACATGAGCGAGGGAGGGTCAGAGAGAGAGGGAGACACAGAATCCGAAGCAGGCTCCAGGCTCTGAGCCGTCAGCACAGAGCCCGAAGCGGGGCTCGAACTCACAGACCGCAAGATCATGACCTGAGCCAAAGTCAGACGCTTAACTGACTGAAGCACCCAGGTGCCCCTCCCCAAGTCTATTTCTTCTACAACCATCTCTACACTGTGAAATAAACTCATTCCAGTTGATCAGATCAAAAATACTTCCCTCGTTTTTCTTTTTGATTACATCCTATGTCAGCAAATCTGTTAGCACTACTTTCAAAACATACACATAATCAAACTGTCTCATGTCTGTAACTGTAAACTGTAAACTGTAGCATGGCATTGTTATCATCATTGTCCTAGCCAACATCTGCTCTTTCCTCAAATTATTTCCATTACCCCAAGTGCTTGAAACAGTTATAAATGTATTTTTATCTCAGCTCCAAATCTACTCTTTGGTACCTAATCTGTGATAATACACTTGTGTTTTTTTTGTTGTTTTTTTGTTTTTTTGTTTGTTTTTTTTTTTGTTTTTGGTTTTTTTTTTTTTTTTGCATTTCTCCTTTATAGTGAACATAAGACTAAGCTCTATCAGTTGAGAATGTTGGAGGGATGCTATAGAAGAAAATGGGCTTTTCCCCCACCCCCTGATTCTCATGTATTGTGTTTTTGGAAAATACTACTGTCACATGCTTTGCCAGTGGTGTGGGAGTATGAAAATATTTGGTGGTGCTGTTTCCAGCCATGGACCTAGGATGCTCTTTTCTGTGTTGACTGCCTTCCTGGTACCCTTCCAATATGGAGACTGCATGTTCCTGGCCTCACACCCACAACTGCTCTCGGACTCCCTCTGCATGTCTGCCTACCAGTCCTAATTTACTTGTGCCCAGAGGGGTTTTTCTTGCTTGCCCAGTGATGATGAACCAGTCCTGTTCCTAACTTCCAATGAACTTCTTGACTATACAACAGGCTACAGAGGTCCAACTTCCATTTGAGTGGAGGGGGGCCTCCTTATAAGTTTGTTCTTCCTTAGGTCTGCTGCCTTAGCCCTTACCCTTTAGAGTTCTCTTTACCTCATATTTACTCTTCTATCATTGATTCAGAGGTAATTTTTATATTAAATTTACACTGCTCAATTAACTGTGTCCTTTCAATCTCCTCTTTGGACCCAAACTGATAACACTGCTCTCCCTGCTAGTTTTTGTCCCACAGTCTCTTTAATTTACAGTAGTCACAGAGATTCTCTGAAAATTCAGACTTCAGATTAGGTCATTCCCTAGATCCAAGCACTCCGATAAAGTCCTGTTTCATACAGAATAAAACTCAAAGAGGCATTTATTATTTGGCATCTACTCTTACTCTCTCTGGTGCACTGACTTCCTTGCTTTTTCTTGAAAACAACATACCAAGATTTTTTTATTTCAACATCAATGACCTTGCTATTTGCCTAACCTTTTGCCCAAGTGTCCACATGTCTCAGTACTTCATTTCCTCTAGTTCTTTTCTCAAAGTTATTTTCTCTGAGAGGCTTTTCCTGGATACTTGATATAAAACACCAAGTACCCCCCACCTCCATCCTGTACCAATCCAGCACACTGTCTCTCTAACCTTGTTTTTTTTTCGTGATACTTTGGGCTATATTAAAAAAAAAATAACTTGTTTTCAACAAAAATGCAAGGTAGAGATTTTGTTTTCTTTACTACTATTTCTTCAGCATCTAAATAATTCCTGACACATATAGGTGCTCAATACATATTTGTTGATGAGTGAATTTATTTTGGAGATTACTTTTGGGCACCTTCAGAATAATAAAGACAGAAGCTATCATTTTGGCTCATAAGAGTCAAATGGGATCGGATTTTTAGTTTTAAGTCATTTGAGGACAAGGACAATGTCCTAGTCATACCCTTGTCTCTGATCTCAAGCATGGTCAATCTACATTATGTTTTTTTTTCCTTCTTAAAAAAAAAATCAACTTCTTTGAAATATAATTGAAAAATAAAATGGAAAGATATTTATAGTGTACTTTGTGGGGATTTGATATACATGTACATTATGGAAGGATTCACCCCATCTAGTTAATTAACATCCATCACCTCACTTTGTTTTTGTTGTTGTTGAGAATATGCAAGTTCTATTCTCTTAGAAAATTTCAATTATACAATATAGGGTTATCAGCTGTAGTCTCCATGTTTTACATTAGGTCCTCAGAACTTGTTCATATTATAGGTGAAAGTTTGTGCAATTTACTAACCTCTGTTTCCCATGTCTGGTCCCCATTCCCTACAACTACTTTTCTATTGTTTCTATGAGTTTGGCTTTTATTTTAGATCCCACAGATAACTCATACCATGTAGTCTTTGTCTTTGTTATTATGTAGTCTTTGTCTTTATTATGTAGTCTTTGTCTTTCTCTGCCCACCTTATTTCACTTGCATTATGCCTTCAAGATCCATCCCTGTTTTTGCAAATGTCAAGATTTCCTGCTTTCCCATGCCTGAATAATACCCCATTGTATATGTGTATTACATCTTCCTTATCCATTCATCCATTGATGGACACTTAGGTTATTTGTCTTGGCTATCGTCAATAATCACTGCAATGAATGTAGAACAGCAGATAGCTCTTTGATATCTTATTTTAATTTCCTTTGTATATATACCCAGAAGTGGGATTCCTAGATATGGTAGTTCTATTTGTAATTTTTTGAGGAATCTCTATAATGCTTACAGTCTGTTGTTAAATTCAGGTGAAACTGGGGTGTCTGGGTGGCTTAGTCGGTTGAGAATCTGACTTTGGCTCAGGACATTATTTCATGGTTTGTGACTTCAAGCCCCACATCAGGCTTGGTGTGGTCAGCACAGAACCTGCTTTGGATCCTCTGACCCCTCCTTTTCTGCCCCTCCTTGCTTGCGATCTCTCAAAACTAAATAAACATTAATTTATTTTTAATTTCAGGTGAAACTGGTATGAAATAGCCTTAAAAATTCATCCTTTACATAATTAATTTTATAATAGCTTGATGCAGATACTGCTCCATTGACTAATACATCTACAGAATCTCCTGTTTCCATTGTAATAGTGGTTCATAATATTTTTTATTTTTATCAGGGGATGCTAGTGTCTTAATCTAACTGATTTTTAGGTTGTGAAATAAACCAACATTAAGGTCACATGATTTAGCGTCAATCTGCTCATGTTGATGCATTCTTATGTGTTCTGAACTTTACTTTTGGTAACTCATGGTTTTTAGGCTTATAAAGTGGAACACTAACCAAATTTCCCCTTCTAAATTTGAGAGTATGAGATGGAATTATGTCAGTAGCAGGGACATGTGTATAAAAGTGATTTTTTTACTGTTTAAGAAAAAAATTACATTATAATTTGAAAAATTTAATTTATAATTTTCTGCCATAAAATACATAACCCTTCAAGAATGAATTTTCTTCCCCTCCCCACTCTTAAGAAATATTTCCAGAATGTCTAAGTGACAGCTTCCAAATGTTATTGTTCTCACTGGTGACTCCAGTTCAAACAGAATAAGATCCAAGAGAGATGTTAGAGGCAGAGATAATTAAGTAAAAGGGAGAACAATAGTACTGGGTGATAGAAGAACTGCAAAACAATCAAGCTCTGAAATGTTTAAGTTAATAGGAGAATTTCTTCTGCTATAGATCAAACAGTTCTGATAATCCCAGCCACTTTGATGTACTGGTAATATAGAGACCCTGAATGTGAGGGAAGAGTCACTATCCTTGCAGGCAACTCTAGTTAATCTAATTTACATGGAATTTCTTCACTCAAGTAAAAACACAGGCATTTTGCAAGTATACCAATTATACAAATCTAATAGTGACCTATGTTAGAGTTAGAAATGTTAGAGTTGTTGTCAAGTCATATAGTAGCAAAAATTTAGACCATTTGAACATTCACTGTTAAAGTGCTTCAATAATATGCACCAGTTGGGAGAACGTCAGGTGAACACAGTTGGATATAAAAAAATGTAATGATATGATTTTAATTGATCAGAGTTTGAAAGTCAGAGTTTGCAAAATGAGTCTTTTCTGCCTCCAAAGTCATTTTGTTTATATAGATAAATATAATTTCTGTGACATTTATCAGCAAGTGATCATTATATGCATTTAGATTATTCAATATAACTTAAACTGGATATGTAGAGTGAAGTGCAAAATTAATTTATGAGTATTCAGAAAATTCGGAATTGGTGCACATATGAACTTAGCCAAAATTATAGGGAAAAAATTGTCTAATTTGTAACTGAAGTGGCATACAGTGCTTGGTGAGACTGAAGGGCATGCGATTGCAATTCAGGATAGGTTGATTGGCACTAAAAATAATTGCAAGTACATAATGGGAATAAACTTCCTTGATGAAATAAGCAGATGATATATAGTGTCTAACAAGACAATAGGACATGTAATTGGATGATGTACTGTGTTTCTTGTTGTAGATTAGGTAAACGTGCACAAAAGTGTTACTATCATACACATCAAAATTGGATTTCAGCTACAAAGTCTCAAATGGATTAATACAGGATTAAAAATAAGACAAGTATTAGTTCAAAAGAGTTCTAAAAAGGAATAGAGAAAATACTGTGATTATTGGCAAGTCATTCCACCATGTGAAGAATTTAACAATGGAATCCATATTGTTGTTGTATATTGCAGCAATTAAGTATGGATTGAGAAGATATTTACACATTTGGAAATGACAAAGGAACTCCATTTTAGAGCAATTGACTAGGAAGGAAATTGTAAAGGTCACTGTGTATAATCTTTTGCCGTGTGTGTGTGTGTATACACACACAAATATCTGTATATATATGGACAGAATAAGTATACAAATAAAAGTATTTTTTTCATGCTTAAAAATATTGCACCCATTACAAAATACTAGATTATTAAGAGATTTACCTATAAAGTAACTAAACAGGGTATCTATATACTTGACTCTATTTTACTTTTTTGAAGTTTTTAAATTATGACATATCACTGAAAACATTCTCCTAAATTACTCATGAGAAAATCTTAAAGATTTGACTTGATTATTCTAATGAAGAAACCAAGGAGGGATTTGATTAAATCTTTGCTATGTTAGAAGCATTTCTATCAAGTTCGTGAAGATCAGTTTTTAAAAGTGTACCAACTAAAAGAATGTGAGCTTAAATTAAAATCCAAATAGTTGTCATTAATTACATTCAAATGCTCAGATAACACAAAGACCTGTAGCAATAAGAAATGGTCAGCTGTTGCAACCTGAAGCTGAATCTGACCTAGATCAGCAGAACTCTTCCAACAGACCCACGGGCTCATGGAGAATAAATGGTTATTATTTTGAGATGCTAAGTTTTGGGGTATTTGATTATAAATTTTTTGGTTTTAGCAATAGTTGATTTTTATGTGATAGCACGTGTTTTCATAAGGTTTCTAATATAATAATGCTGAGTAACAATGACAACAAAAAACAAATCTCAAGGGCTTATGTAAAAAAACAACAACTTTTTTTCTACCCTCACTCAGGCATTTTTGGATTAGCTGTGTGGCTTTGTTCAGGTTGCAAGTTCGTTTCAGATCACTTCTACCTGTCTCTCAATCTGGGAATAGAACATGATCTTTTCATGGCAGAGGACAAAAGGGCAAGAGGGAGGACAAACATGAAAGCAATCTAGTACATCTCTCATGTTTGCTCACTTCCTATATGTCAAGCAATTCATGTGGTCATTCCCAATGTTGGGGAGAGTGGAAGGAAATACAGTCTGCTGTGAGAGGGGATAGGGAAGTAAGTAAATATTTGCTGAACAATTATCTATCACATCATACATTACTTGCATTGATTTCTGTGTTGAGGTTTCAGGGTAAAGAATGATAAAGAGAGGATATCAGAATCCATGATATTCAACTTCTTTTTCTCACTCCCACAGCAAGTGGTCTTAAAGGTGTGTAGAGCCGATGTTCTTCAAGGAGGCTTTGTTTTCAGAAAGGTGCACTCTTGCCAAGAAACAAGTTGTGAGTAAGTTTTCAGCCTACTCAGGAATGTTTTCTCCTTCAGAATTCCATGTAAATCCTATCAGACTCAGGGCAACATTCCTTTATCATTATAGATCTGAATTTATTATCATTCTTTCTTGTATTTCTCACATCTGTATCACCTATTTTTATTTTTTAAGTTTATTTATTTATTTTGAGAGAGAGGGAGAGACAGAGAGCACGTGAATGAGTGGGGGAGGAGCAGAGAGAGAGAGAGAGAGAGAGAGAGAGGGAAAGAGGGAGACTCCCAAGCAGGCTCTGTGCTGTCACCAACAGTGAGATCATGATTGAGCTGAAACCAAGAGTCCAATGCTTAACTGACTGAGCCATCCAGTCACCCCTCTCTCACTATTATTTATTATTTTTAATGTTTATTCACTTTTTGAGAGACAGAAAGAGACAGAGAGTCAGTAGGGGAGGGGCAGAGAGAGAGGGAGACACATAATCCAAAGCAGGTTCCAGGCTCTGGGCTGTCAGAACAGAGCCCGATGTGAGGCTTGAACCCATGAACCGTGAGATCATGACCTGAGCCAAAGTCAGATGCTCAACCAACTGAGCCACCCAGGTGCTCCTCACCTATTTTTAATACTAAAATATTACAACCCGATAGTGATCCCAAACTTTGATTTTAGCAAGAGTATATTATTGTTTTGGAGGTATAAAGGTACATGCCTGTCTGATTTACTGAATCACAAGTTCTGTGAAGGCAGAGAAAATATATTGCTCATCTTTTACTCCCAGTATCTGGTTCACTCACTGGCCTCCTGTAAGTGCTCAGTGAACACTGACTGGGATCCATTTGTCTGAGAGAAGCACCTACTCCTGTCACACAGACACTCCCCTCTTAAAGTTCAAAAAAATACTTTAACACATTGTTTTTTTATAATAATTAGAGTAAAATCAATTCCAGATACCACACATACCCTCTGGATATGCTGTATAATTATTTTTAATATTATTAGATTATTTAATTGTATGATAATCACTTGACTTTTTTTTCTTACAATTACTAATTAATTCAAATATATGTGTTATTGAACCTAATGATAGGATTTCCTCTTCCACATTACCTCCACATTCATCCTCTTATGATAACATTTATCTATAATAATCCATTTGTCTTGGGACCTAATGAATATTTAGTCCTTGACTTTGCCTTATACATGACCTCATCTGAGTTCTCCCTTTTTTTTCTTCATCTACTCTAGATTGCAACTATTGAAATTTCCTTTTTTATTCTAACACATGGTTGTATTTTATTTCCAATGTCATATTCTGTTGCTGGTTGCTGTCCAAGAGTGCCTTTGCAAATACTTTATTTTATTGTAAGGACAAGCATTGCTTTCCTCTTTGTGCTAAATATTCTGAGGACTCAGAGGGTTCTTTTTAAAAATTTTTTATAAAGTTTATTTATTTTGAGAGACAGAGATAGTGGAGGAGGGGGAGGGATGGAGGGAGGGATGGAGGGAGGGATGGAGGGAGGGGGAGGGGGGGAGGGGGGGAGAGAGAGAGAGAGAGAGAGAGAGAGAGAGAATCCCAGCCAGACTTTGTGCTGTCAGTGCTGAGCCTGATTCAGAGCTTGAACTCATGAACCACAAGATCACTACCTGAATCAAAACCAAGATTCATACCCTAAACTGACTGAGCCACCCATGCACCTCTCAGAGTGCTGTTTCATATTGTGTTTCTTGAGTATTTCTTAAAAAATAACAAAACGTTTTTAGAGGAATATGGTGATAGAGTAGGAGGACCCTAGGCTTGTCTTGTCCCATGAACACAACTAGATAACTATCAAATTATCCGAAATACCCCAGAAATTGACATAAAGACTGACTGAACAAACTCCATAGTTAAAGGGAGAAAAGAGGTCAGTTTGAAGAAGTTAGGAAGTACAGAGACAGGGTTTAGGGAAGAAACAGATTATGGGTGCTGTGGAGGGGAGGGAGAAGGGCAAGAAAGAAAGGAACACACAGGGGAACACATAAGGAGAACATTTCCCCAAAGCTATTGGCTTGGAAACTGAGAGGGGATGAATTTCATGAGTTCTTGCAATACAGGGTTAAAGCCTAGAGTTTTAAGGTCAGCAGGTTTGGCTGCAATAGAGCCCTGAGGGCATTGTACTCCTTCTGGAGAAGGCAGCAAACCACTTGGAGGTAGATGGCATGGAAACAGTGAACTGAACATTTGGGGCACGATGTGGAGAGATGATTCACTCTTCTCAGAGCACATCCCTGAGAAGCAGCATTCACAGAGACCACTCTCTGGAAATGGCAAGTGTCATTTCCTTTCCCTGCCCCTCAGAATACACAGAACCACCTGTGGAAAGCAGCTCACCCCTGACACTGGCTGCCTAACTTGCTTACACCAAGCCCCACACCCCTGTGCTTTGACAGGACTTCCCTTCTCAATCCTGCCTCAGTCCCATAGTGATGGGCCCCTCTCCTAGAAGATCAGCACTAACCTCTGCCCACACCACATCACCTGAGCAGAATGTTCTACAGGGTCTCAGTTCTGATAGAGACAGTTTCTGGCCTCCTTTCATGACCATACCAGAGCACACATAGTTAAAACTTGCCATATTCAGTCCAGGGACCAAACACTGCCCATAGCAGGTAAGGAGTGCCTCTGCAGAAAACTGGCCTGAAGGATAGAGCAGCCAAACCACAATAGCAGAGTACACACAGCACACACAGAGACACTCCATGAAGGCCAGATCCTGGGTGCTACATGACCTCTTCTTCATAAGGCCATTATGAAGCAGGAGATATAATTGGCTTTTCTAATGGAGAGAAGACGGCAGAGACTTAGACTGTCCAAGACAGAGGAATTTATCCCAAATGAAGAGTAAGACAAGGCAATGGCCAGAGATTTAAGCAAAGCTTATATAAGTAACATTACTGATGGAGAATTTGAAGCAACAATCATAAGGACACTCACTGGGCTTGAGAAAAGAATAGATGACATCAGTGAGATGCTTATCACAGAGAAAAAAAAGAGAAAAAAAAATCAGTCAGAGATGATGAGTGCATTGAGGTGACTGGAAACAGGCTTGATGCAATGAACAGCAGGCTGGAAAAAGCAAAGGAACAAATTAGTGAATTAGAAGACAAAATAAAGGAAAATAATGGAGCTGAACAAAAGATAAAGAATTAGACAACACGAGAATGGACATAGTTTGACTTCATCAAATGTGATAACATTGTATTCTAGGAGTCCCAGAAGAAGAAGAGAGAAAGGGGGACAGAAAATTGATTTCATGAAATAATAGGAGAAAACCTCCCTAATCTAGGGAAGGAAACAGACCTCTAGATCTAGGAAGCACAGAGAACTCCCATCAAAATCAACAAAAGCAGGCTAACATCAAGACATACTGTAAATAAACTTGCAAAATATAGTGACAAAGAAAAAAAGTCTTAAAAGCATCAAGTCAAAAGAAGTCCTTAAGGTACTAGGGAAAACCCATAAGGATAGCTGGAGATTTCTCAAGAAAAGCTAGACAAGCCAGAAGGAAGTGGCATGATATATTCAAACTGATGAATGGGAAAATCTGTAGCCAAGAATACTCTAGGCAGCAAGGCTATCATTGAATAAGAGAGATAAACAGATTCCCAAACAAAAACTAAAGGAATTTGTGACCACCAAACCAGCTCTGCAAGAAATATTAAAAGGAACTCTCTGAGTGGGAAGGAGAGACCAAAAGTCTCTCCTCCAAAGGAAAAGATTACAGAAACTCTCTCTAGAAACAATGACAAAACAATAAAATGCAATAAATACATATTTGTTAATAATTACTTTGAATGTAAATGGACAAAATACTCCAATCAGAAGATACAGGATGTCAAAATGGATTTAAAAAAAAAACAGTACTTATCTCATCTGTATGCTACGTATAAGAGACTCATTTTGGACCTAAACTCACCTGCAGATTGAAAGTGAAGAGGTGAAGAAATATTTATCATGCAAATAGAGGTCAAAAGAAAGCCTGAGTAGCAACACTTAGATCACAGAAACTAGACTTTAAAGACTGTAACAAGAAACAAAGAATTTGTTATTGTTACATATAACAATAAAGGGACAATACAACAAGAATATATGACAACTGTAAATATTCATGCACTCAACATGAGAGCACCCAAATATATAAAGCAATAACAAACATGAAGGAACTGATTGATAATAACACAATAGTAGTAAGGGACTTTACCACTTCCACGGACATCAACGAACGGTTCATCTAAACAGAAAATAAACAAGGAACCAATGGTTTTGAATGACACACTGGAACATATGGACTTAACAGATATTATGTTCAGAACGTTTGATCCTAAAACAACAGAATACACATTCTTTTCAAGTTTACATGGAACATTTTCCAGAATGTATCACATATTAGGTCACAAAAGAAGCCTGAACAAATACAAAAAGATAAAAATCATACCATTCACCTTTTTTGACCCCATGCTATGGAACTAGAAGTCAACCACAAGAAAAAAATTGGAAAGACTACATATACATAGAGGTTAAATAACATCTTACTAAACAATGAATGGGTCAACCAAGGTATCAAAGAAGAAGTTTTTAAAAATATATGGAAACAAATGAAAATGAAAGCACGATAGTCCAAGACCTTTGGGATACAGACAAAAGCAGTTCTAAGAGGGAAGTCTATGACAATACAAGCCTACCTCAAGAAGGAAAATCTCAAATAAACAAACTAATCTTACACCTAAAGGCGCTAGAAAAAACAAATGAAGCATAAAGTAGCAGAAAGAAAGAAATAATATAGAGCAGAAATAAATGATATAGACACTAAAAAAAAAAAAAAACCCAATAGAAAAGATCAGCGAAATCAGGAGCTGGTTTGAAAAAATTAATAAAATTGATAAACCTCTAGTGACACTTATCAAAGAAAAGAGAAAGGACCCAAATAAATACAATCAAAATGAGAGAGGAGAATCAGCAACCAACACCAAAGAAATACAAACAATTATAAGAGAATATTATGAAAAACTTTATGACAACAAATTGGATAACGTTGAAGAAATGGATAAATTCCTACCAACATATAAACTACCAAAACTGAAACAGAAAGAAATAGAAAATTTGAACAGACCAATAACCAGCAAATAAATTGAATCAATAATAAAAAAACTCCCAACAAACAAAAGTCCAGGGCCAGATGGCTTCCCAGGGGAATTCTACCAAACATTTAAGGAAGAGTTAATACTTATTTTTCTCAAATTATTCCAAAAAATAGAAAAGGAAAACTTCAAAATTCATTCTATAAAGGCAGCATTTCCCTGATATGAAAACCAAATAAAGATTCCACTAAAAAAGATCTTAAGATCAATATTCCTGATGAATATGGGTGCAAAAGTTCTCAATAAAATACGAACAAACTGAATCCAAAAATACATTTTAAAAAATTATTCACCACATTCAAGTGGGATTTATTTCTGAGTTGCAAGCATGGTTCAGTATTTGCAAGTCAATCAATGTGATACACTACATTAATAAAAGAAAGGATAAAAACTATATGATCATTTCGATAAATGCAGAGAAAGCATTTAACAAAGTACAACATCCATTTATGATAACAAAAAAAAACCCTCAATGAAGTAGGTTTAGAAGGAACATACTTCAACATAATAAAGGTCATCTATGAAAAACCCACAGCTCATATCATCCTTAATGGGGAAAAACAGAGTCAGAAACAAGACAGAGATTTCCACTCTCACCACTATTATTTGACATAGTACTGGAAGTTCTAATCACAGCAATAGACAACAAAAAGAAATAAAAGGCATCCAAATCGACAAGGAAGAAGTCAAACTTCCACTATTTGCAAACAACATAATACGCCACGTAGAAAACCCAAAAGACTCCCCTGAAAATTTCTAGAACTGATGAATTCAGTAGTCACAGGATACAGAATCAAAGTAAAGAAATCTGCTGCATTTCTACACCCCAATAATGAAGCAGCAGAAAGGGAAATAAAAGGAATCAATCCCATTTACAATCACACACACACACACACACACACACACACACACACAAAAACTAAGATAACTTAGGAATAAACCTAACCAAAGAGATGCAGGACCTGTACTCTGACAGCTATAAAACATTGACAAAAACTGAAGATGGCACAAAGAAATGAAAATATATCCCATGCTCATTGATTGGAAGAACAAACATTGTTAAGATGTGTATACTAACCAAAGGAATTTACACATTTAATGCAATCCCTACTAAAATATCACCAGCATTTTTCACAATTAGAACAAACAACTCTAAAATTTGTATTGGAACCACAAAGGATCCTGAATAGCCACACACACAAAAAAAAAAATCTTCAAAAAGAAAAGCAAAGCTGAAGGCATCACAATTTTAGGCTTCAGGCAATATTACAAAGCTGTAGTCATCAAGACGACATGGTACTGGAACAAAAACATACATAGATCAATAGAATAAAATAGAAAACCCAGAAATGAACCCCCACTATATGTTCAACTAATCTTTGACAAAGCAGTAAAGAATATCCACTGGAAAAAAGAACAGTCTCTTCAACAAATGGTATTGGAAAAACTGGACAGCAACATGCAAAAGACTAAAACTAGATCACTTTCTTATACCATACACAAAAATAAATTCAAAATGGATGAAAAACACCTGAAACCATAAAAATCCTAAAGGGGAACACAGGCAGAAATCTCTTTGATCTTGGCTATAGCAACTTCTTTCTAGATATGTCTCCTGAGACAAAGGAAACAAAAGCAAAGATAAACTATTGGGATTTCATAAAAAAAAAAAAAAAAAAAAAAAAAAAAAGGCATCAACACACCAAGAGAAACATTCAAGAAAACTAAAAGACAACCTACAAAATGGGATGAGGTATTTGTAAATGGCATGCCCAGTAAAGGATTAGTATAACAAATATGTAAGGAAATGATACAACTCAACACCCCAAAATGAATAATCCAATTAAAAAATGGGTAGAAGACACGAATAGACATTTTTTAAAGAATACATAGAGATGGCCAACAGACATATGAAAAGATGTTCAAAATCATTGATCATTAGGAAAATAGAAATCAAAACTGCAATGAGATATCACTTCATACCTGTCTGAATGGCTAAAATTAGTAACTCAAGAAACAAGTGTTAGCGAGGATGCAGAGAAAGAGGAACGCTCTTACACTGGTGTTGGGAAAGCAAACTGGTGCATCCATTCTGGAAAACAGTATGGAGGTTCCTCAAAAAGTTAAAAATAGAACTGCCCTGCGATCCAGCAGTTGCACTACTAGATATTTACCCGAAGAATACAAAAATACTAAATCAAAGGGATAGATGCACTCCAATGTTTGTAGTAGCATCATCTACCATAGCCAAATTATAGAAATAGTCCACATGTCCATCACCTGAAGAATGGACAAAGAAATTATGGTATATACATACAATGGGATGTTAATCATAAAAAATGTATAAAATCTTGCTATTTACAATGACATGGATGGAATGAGAGAGAATTATACTAAGCAAAATAAGTCAGTTGGAGAAAGTTAAATACCATATGATTTCACTCATGTGGAATTTAAGAAACGATAAAAACAGGCCAAGGGGGACATGAGAGAGAGAGAGAGAGAGAGAGGGAGGCAAACCAAGAAACAGACTCTTAACTATAGAGACCTAATGGTTACCAGAGGGGAGGCGGGTGGAGAGATGGGTAAAATAGATGATGAGGATTAAGGAGTACATACGCTGGAGAGAGCACCAGGTGTTATACGGAAGGGTTGAATCACTCTATTGTACACCTGAAACTAATATTATACCTTATATTCACTAACTGGAATTTAAATAAAAACTGTAAAAAATAATGAAACATTCCAATTCTTCTTGGCATCAATCTTTGGTTGTAGTTACACCTTTCATTCTGACTTTCTGGCCTAGTTCTGAAGTTCTTAATTCTTTTCAATCATGATTTCACTGAATATTAAATATAACATATTTGTCCTTCTGCCTAACTTCTCTTATCAGCTTACCTTTGAATTATTGTAATCATTTGCATTTTGGTTCCACAAAGATCTGACATCAATTTTAATAACATATTTTCAACCTTAACTATTTCCCCTATTTTCTCTTGCTCCCTCATTTTTTTTTTCACTTTTAGTTTTATATATATCCTTAGGAGAACTACTCTTAGAAGTCTTCAAAAAATTAAAACATGATTTACCTTCTACACTTTCTACTTCTTACATGAAACGCAAACATCATTTTCTTCATCTCTCCAGTAAGCTGTAAATTAACTAAATTACTGCACAATTTCCCCTCAGCATCTAGCTACCACTTCCACCATTCTTCTGAAAATAGACTCTTGCTGGTAGGAAATAATCTCCCAAATATAAAACACAATGAATTTTGAGGCTTCCTCATCTTCCCCTCTCTCAGGACAATTTGGCACTGCTACTGATAATCCTGGTTCTCTCACCTCCCTAAACATTTTCTCTCTCAGGTTTTCCCTTCATTTACCCTTTGCAAACTGTGAGCCTTTCTGATAGTTGAGTCACTTGCCCTCTCCTCAACTATTCTCTTTGCTCCTTCAGAAAACTCCTGTACTCCAAAAAGTGTCTTTTTCTCCTTGTCCCTAGTGGCACATCCCAAACAACCTATCAACTGTTTCTTCAAAGATATCATCCTGTGCCACTCCGGACTCGTTCCATGTTCACCACTAATTTTTACCACTTAATTTTCTCATTTTCATAAAGATCCCTGCTATTTGTGCTATTAACACTCTAAGTCTTGGTTACAATAGCTAGTGTTTATTGAGCCCCTGCTGTGTTGGATAGAGTAGGTATTCTTCTTAAGCAAAATCTGTCATATTTTACTCTTTTGAGGACCTATAGACCTTTCCTTATCCTGATGCCTCTCAAAATTTTCTATAGACATATATTCAGTTAAAATTGATGTTCTGCCCTAAGCCTTTCTAAAAATTTTTTTTAACATTTATTTATTTTTGAGAGACCGAGAGAGGCAGAGTATGAGCAGGGGAGGGACAGAGAGAGAGGGAGACACAGAATTCGAAGCAGGCTTCAGGCTCCAAGCGGTCAGCACAGAGCCCGACGCGGGGCTCGAACTCACAAACCGCGAAATCTGAGCCACCCAGATCTGAACCACCCAGGCGCCCCTGCCCTAAGCCTTTCTAAAAATATTGTACTCTCTTCTAGAATATATTTGGTCATCCTCCAGTCTTCTAATTGTTGGAGTGTTTCAGAGTTTAGTTCTGAAATTTATTTTCTATTATATCTACACCTGCCCCTGAGTAATCTCATAAATCATGAATATTCAAATATTTATAATTCCAGCACCAGCCTCTTGCTTGAAATCTAGCCACTTACATCTACATTTCTATTTAACATCTTTACTTCAGTTTCTAATAACCAACTCAAACTTAACATGTTCAAAACCAAACTCTTGGTGAATATATCCCTCAACTGTGCCCAAATCCTGTTTTACCAGGAGTCTTCTTCATCTCAATAAGTCACAGTTTCACTCTTTCAGTTGTGGAGGTCATAAAAAAATAAAAAATAAAATAAATCACTCCTTTTACATCCAAATACCAATCCTATTTCAAAATATATCCAGAGCTCTCCATTTCTTACCACTTTCACTGCTACCATCCTTACCATTATTTTTAATCTCTTATTTGGATTATTGCAAGAGTCTCCTAACCAGGTCCTCTGCCTTCACTCTTCTTCACCTACAACCTATTTTCCACTCATCAGTCAGAATACTGCTAAAGCTTCCTCCTCTGCTCAAATCACTGTAGTGAAGGTCCTTAAAATGTGCTACAGGGTCCTGCCTATTACTACTGACTTTTAGAGTGCTCTCTCAGACCACATCTCCTATCATCATCTCTCTTGTATCTTTGGTCAAGATCAGTGTTTAGATCATTCTAAAACCATAGGAGGGGGGGTGATCTTGGACCACTCCCTCCCAGGCAGGGACATTAGCATTATCTGGAGGCAGGGTATATTTACAGGAGGCCGCTACTGGCATCTGGTAGGGCGAAGTCAAGGATGCTGCTAAACATCCTACAAAGCACAAGACAATTCCCCACAACAGTTATCTAGCCCCAAATGTCAATAGTACAGAGTTGAGAAACACAGTTATAGTTACAGTGATCCCCTTCAGATTCCCATATTAAAAATATATTAAGAATATATTAAGAGTGCCACACCTTCTGGCCTTTTCACTAAATGTTGTTTCTCTCTGGAACATTCTTTTCCTGATGCCTCTCTCAAAAACATTAAATTTCCTGGAGTGCCTGGGCATCTTGGTCAGTTAGGCATATGACTCTTGGTTTCAGCTCAGGTCACGATCTCACAGTTCATGGGTTTGGGTCCCATGTTGGGCTCTGCACTGACGGTGCAGAACCTGTTGGAGATTCTCTCTTTACCTCTCTCTCTGTCCCTTTCCCACTCAGTCTATCTTAAACACTTAAAAAAATAAACACATTATTTTTCTGATAGAGGTATGCCTTCATTTTATGCAGATCTCTGTCCAACATTATCTCAGAAAGCCCTTCTGTAACTATCCTATCTATTCTCCAAGTAGCTGCTATCATGAAACCTACTTTCCTTCATTATGATATTACATATTATTTATATATTTGGTTTTTGTCTGTTTCTGTCCACTAGAATGATCTCCATTACAGCAAAGTTTTTGTCACTACCCATCTCTTATCCTTAGAACCTAAAAACAGTGTCTGAAACATGCAATAATATGATGAATGAATGGAAAAATGAATGAATGAATTGCTTATCCAGAGCCAAATCATCCTATCCTATTGCTTTCACTCTATCTATGGTAATTTAGCACCTTAAGTTTTAAAGATTTTCTTTCTCTAATGTGCTTACTACTCACACCTATTCTTTGGAAACAATAGCATTTCTGTTTTCACAAAAATTTTTAAGTTTGTCTTTGTAACTTTAACTACTTAGCAGGAAATATCTACCACAAACCATTTATCCTACACAGTTTAGTCCATTGCTTCATAAAGTCTATTAGCAAAATTTCTTTGAATTATCAAATGTAGTTTCTGTATTAGGTGCTATTTTCCTGGTTGACTCGCCATAATTTTTATGGCAGCATATACTTCTTAAATAGGACTATAACCATCTTTAAAAAAAAAAAAAACCCACAAGCTGTGACAATCTTAACTATAAATATTAAGTGCAAATAATCAAGAATATCATCTTGATGTTAAGGAAAAATTTTTCAGATTCATATCTTAAAAAGTTAGTTAAGGGGCGCCTGGGTGGCTCAGTCGGTTAAGCGTCCGACTTCAGCTCAGGTCACGATCTCGCGGTCTGTGAGTTCGAGCCCCGCGTCGGGCTCTGGGCTGATGGCTCAGAGCCTGGAGCCTGCTTCCCATTCTGTGTCTCCCTCTCTCTCTCTGCCCCGCCCCGTTCATGCTCTCTCTCTCTGTCTCAAAAATAAATAAACGTTAAAAAAAGGAAAAAAAAAAAAAAAGTTAGTTAAATTATATAGGCCATGAAAAATTATATAGGCTATGAAAAAAATTTACTCTCACCCTCTTCAGACATATTTTGCTTTTGTCTATGAGATTTAGGTATCTAGAGTTCTATATTAATTCATTAATGAATGGATGTTACAGTTAATACAATGGATAGAAATTAGATTAATCATGAACTTGAAATAAGAATAACTGTCTAATCCTGGAAATTCTGAGTCCTAATAGGGAAAAAAAGACAAGTTTTGAGTCCTAAGTATCCTTGACATGGATAAAATTGGTTCTGAAATGAGCTGAATAATAATTCCAGACCTTTTTTCTTTCATATCCTGCTTACATATACATGTGGGTGTGTATGTATATGTATACACTTATTTATACAAATATTATTTACTAGTTTGTTGCTTGCATTTTTATTTTTATTTTCTACAGTGTATTTTGAAGAGCTGAACATTCCAATTTTGGTAAAGTCCAATTTAACCATTTATTCCTTTATGCTTTGTGTTTTAGTGTTTTATTAAGATATCTTTACCTAGCCCTTGGCCATAAGATTTTTCTCCTATATTTTCTTATTTTAGGTTTTACATTTCAATCTATGATATACTCGAGGTTAATGTTTTTAATAGTGTAATGAAAATGTTGATATTCATCCCCCCCTCCTTTATGGATGTTCAGTTGTTCCTGCTTGAATACCTTGGACATTTGATTTCAAAAAGCCAAATTGACCACATTTGTGTGTGCCTAATTTTATATACTCTGTAGTGTTGATTTGTAGATATAACTTCATACTATACCACACAGTCACATACTAGGTAACTTTATCTTTAGAGTGAACCTCTAAATCCATTAATATAAGTCCTGTAACCATATTCTTTTATACAAATTTAAGATTAGTTGATTTCTACAAAAATCCTCTGAATTACTTCTGAGAAATTGATTTATATCTATATATCAATTTGGAGTGAATTGTTGTGTTCATAATACTGAATTGTATCTCCCAACCCATAATAAATCTCTGTATATGTTTAGAATTTCATAAATTTCTCAGTGATATTTTTCAATTTTAAATGGACAAGTCTTACACATATTTTGTTAAATATATTGCTAAGTTTTTAAATTTTTATGTGACTGTAAATTATCATTTTTATTCTACATTTTAATAGTGCGTTGTGAGTATATGGAAATAAAATTTCTTTACAAATGTTATGTCCTGCAAACTTGCTAAAATAGTTTATTAGTTAAAATCACTTTGTGAATTTCTTAGAATGTTCTAAACACAAAATTGTATCATTTTCTTGCTTTCCAGTCATATTTTTATACTATTTTTTCTAGCATTAATGCACTGGATAGGCCCTCCAGTCCAATGTTGAATAAAACATTCTGCCCTGTTTATTGATCTTAGAGAGAAAGCATTCAGTGCTTTATCATTAAATATGTCAGTTTTAGGTTTTTCTTACTTGCCCTTTGAGGAGGTTTTATTCTTTTCCAAGTTTGTTGTAAATTTTAATTTACATCACTGCAAATACATTAATTTGTATTACTGCTGAATTTGTCAAATGCCTTCTCATTTATCAAGATGATTATATTATTTCTCCCTTTGTTAATATAGGGGATTACAGTGATCTACTTCGTAATGTTAAACTTTGCATTGCTCAGTAAAATCACTTGGTCAGGATGGATTATCAGACTTTTATAGTGTTCAGTTTGATTTGCAAATATTCTGCTAAAATTTTCTGTTTCTTATAATATCTCTCTGTCACATCAAAGTAATGCTGGCTTCATAAAATGATTTGAAAAAGGCCCTTCTATTTTTCTGAGTTTCTATGAGATATCTACTATTTATTCATTAAAAGTTTGATAGAATTCCTCATTGAGTCATCTAGCTTTGGCTTGTCTTTTAGGGAAGAGTTTAATAACATTAATTTGTATATTTGAGATATTTTCATTTCAGTCTTTTCTTAGAACAATTTTAGTAATTTGACTTATTCAAGGTATTTGTCCATTTTATCTAAGTTAGTTAAATTTGATAAGCATAAAACTGTTCAGAAAGGTAATTAGAGCTTTATCAATTTATCGATCTTTCAAAGCATCAGCTTTTAGTTCCTTTAGATTTTCTCTAATGTTTGTAGCGCATTCCACTGATTTCTGCTTCTATCTGTATTCTTTCTTTTGTTCCACTCCTTTGAGATTTTTTATCTTTTAAAATATCTTAAGATAAACAACTGACTTCACTAATTTGATATCTTTTTTCTTTTCTAATATAAGCATTTAAAGTTATAAACTCCCCTCTAAGCATTGTATTAGCAGAATTTAATAAACTTTTATATATTTTTATATCCATTCCATTCAAAATATTTTCTAAATTCTTCTATAAAATCTTCTTTGACTCTTGGGTTATTTGTGTGTGTGTGCATGTGTGTGTGTGTGTGTGTGTGTGTGTGTGTGTGTGTATAATTTTCAAGTCGTTGAGGATATTCCAAATATCTTTCAATTACTAATTTCTAGCAATTTACATTGTGTTTATAGAACATGATTTATATAAGCTAAATCATTTTAAATTTGTTAAGGATTGTATTACAGTCTAGCAAATGGTCTATCTTCATGATTGTTTCATACGCACTTAAGAAGAATGGATTTTCAGCTGTTGTTGGGTCTAATGAATTATAAATATATAAATATAAATTCATTTATTTTGTTTGATGGTCATTCAAGTCTTATTTAATCATACTAAAGTTTGTGTATCAATAACTGAAAAAGCAGTGTTACAATATCCAATTCTAATAGTGCTTTTATCTATTTCTTTTGTCTTTATCTCTTCTTCAGTCTGTCAGCGTACTTAAGTGTTTTGAAGATCCATTATTAGGGCCTTAATAAGTTAGAATCATTATTACTTTTTAATGTAATAACCATTTAATCATTATGATATATTTATATTTATCTATAACATTTCTTGTCTTTATATCTATTTTATTAAATATTAATATAGGTATTCAAACTTTCTCATATTGTGTTTGTTATATTATTTCTTATTTCTTTTTTAAAATTTACTTTGAAAAAAATTTAGTCTTACAAAAATTGCAAACATATTACAAAAAAGCCCTCAGTATATCCTTCAACCAGCATCCTCTAATATTGACATCTTACAAAACCAGAGGACAGTTATCAAAATAAGAAATTGTTATAGTTTTATTAATTAAAAACTTTATGTGGATTCTACCAGTTTCCTACTACTATACTTTTGTTTCAGATCCAGTTCAGGATTTCACATTGCATTTAGTGGTAATGCCTCCTTAGTCTTCTCCAATAGAGGATAACTTCTCAATTTTGACTAATAATGGCTTTTGTATTATTTAACAGTTCATGTGGGTTTTTTCCCCTTCTTTTACCTGTTATTTGGTGAATCACATTGATAATTAAATGTTTCATGAGTCTTCCATTCCTGAAATAAACTATATTTGATTCCTTTACATGTTCCTGAATTCAAATTGCTATATTTTTAAGAATTTTTGTGTTGATATTCATGATAGTATTAAGCCCTAAATTTGTTTCTTGCAGTCTTTGTCTTGATTTGGTATTAGAGTAAGGCTGGACCCCATAAAATGAGTTGGGAAGGACCTCATTGTGTTTTTTATTCTAGAATATCTTATGTAGAATTAGTATTATTTCTTCCTTAAGTGTTTGGTAAAATTAGTGAAACTATTTGTGGTTGGAATTTTCCTTTTTTGGAAGCTCTTAAAAAAATATATATATATAGCTAATTTCATTAATAGAATTATTCATATTTATTTGTTCTTGAGTTTTATAATTTGTCTTTTTCAGTTAATTGGTCTATTTCATCTAAAATTTTTAATTTTTGGACATATTTTTAGTAGTCTCTTATTGTATTTGTTTTAAACTTTACCTATTTTGAAAGAGAGAAAGAGAGAGAACAAGCTGGGGGGAGCGGCAGAGAGAGAGAGAGAGAGAGAGAGAGAGAGAGCACGAAAGAGAATTCCAAGAAGGCTCTATGATGTCACTGTAGAGCCTAATGTAGGACTCGATCTCACAAACCATGAGATCATGACCTAAGCCAAAATCGAGAGTCAGAGGCTTAACCGACTGAGCCACTCAGGTGCTCCCTCTCAGTGTATTTTTAATATCTGTGAATTAGTGGCAATTCCTTCCTCCATTCCAAAAATTAGCAATTTCTTTTATTTCTCCTTTGTGCTTGGTAATCAGGCTAGAAATTTATCAATTATATCTGTTTTTCAAAAATCTAGCTTTTGGTTTCTCTGTATTATTTTTAACTTTTATTAATTTCTGCCTTGATTTTTATAATTTTCTTCCTCCTGCTTCCTTTGGATTTAATTTAGTCTCCTTTCTCTGGTTGCTTAAGATGGGTATCTTTCAATTACTAATTTCTAGCAATTTACATTGTATTTTGATTATTGATTTTAGATCTTTTTTCCTAACATTAGGGTTTGATTCCATGAAATTATCTATAAGTGCTTCAGCTTTGTACTACAAATTGTTTGTTGTATTTTCATTTTAATTTAGTTAAAATATTTAAAAATTTTCCTTAAGGTACATCCTTGTTTGACCTGTGGGCTCAACGACCTGGAAGAAATGTATAAATTCCTAGAAACAAACAACCGTCCAAGAAATAAAATAAGTAAAAAAAAAATAAATAAAGAAATAAATAAAAAACTTGCATAGACCAATTACTAGTAAAGAGATTGAATCAGCAAAACCTCCCAACAAACAAAAATCTAGCACCAGATGGCTTCACTGTGAATTCTACCAAATATTCAAAGAAACTAATATTTCTCAGACTCTTTTAAAAGACAGAAGAGGAGGGAACACTTCCAAACTCATTTTACAAGTCAAGCATTAGCCTGATACCAAAACCAGAGGAGGACACCACAGGAAAAGAAAATTACAGGCCAAAATTCCTGATGAACATAAATGAAAATGTCTCAAACCAAATTCAAAATAAATTAAAAGAAACATATACCATGATCAAGTGGGATTTATTCCAGATCTGCAAGGATGGTTCAATATTCACAAACTAATCAATGTAATATGCATTTTAACAAAATAAGGAATAAAAATTATATGGTCATCTCAATAGATTAACACAAAAGCATTTGATAAAATTCAATATCCATGTTTGAAAAAAAAACTCTCAAGAAAGTGTGTATAGAGGGACTATATCACACTCAAAAAGGTCATATATGACACAACTAACATTATAGTCAATGGTAAAAGGCTGGAAGTTTTTACTCTAAGATCAGGAACAAGAAAAAGACATCCATTCTTGCCACTTTTATTCATCAGAGTATTGGAAATCCTCAGCAGATGAATTAGGCAATGAATAGAAATAAAAGGCAGACATATCAGAAAGAAAGGGTAAACGTGCCTGAGTGGCTCATTTGGCTAAGCATTTGGCTATTGATCTTGGCTCAGGTCATAATCTCACAGTTTGTGAGATTGAGCACCATGTCAGATTCTGCACTGACAGCATGGAGCCTCCTTGGGATTCTCTCTCTCTCTCTCTCTCTCTCTCTCTCTGTGTGTGTGTGTGTACATACCCACCCCCACCCCCCCACCCCCACTGCGCTGTTTCTTAAAATAAATACATAAGCATTAAAAAATTAAAGAAAGAGGTAAAAATGTCACTATTTGAAGATTACATAATATTATATATAGAAAATGGTTAAGGCTCCACCAAAGAACTGTTATGAGTAAAAAATGAATTCAGTAAAGCTGCAAGATACAAAAATTGATATATAGAAATATGTTGCATTTCTATACACTAATGACACAGTAGCAAAAACAAAAAGAAAAACAATCTCATTTACAATTACATCAAAAAGAATAAAATACCAGGGGCACCTGGGTGGCTCAGTCCGTTGAGTGTCCAACTTCAGCTCAGGTCACGATCTCACAACTCGTGAGTTCAAACCCCACATTGGGCTCTGTGCTGACAGCTCAGAGCCTGGAGCCTGCTTTGGATTCTGTGTCACCCTCTCTCTCTGCCCCTCCCCCACTCACATTCTGTCTCTGTCTCTCTCAAAAATAAGTAAACATTAAAAAAAATTTTTTAAATAATAAAATATGTAGGAATGAATTTAACCAGTAGATATGAAAGGCCTGTACTCTGAAAACTATAAGAAATTGATGAAAGGGGCGTTTGGGTGGCTCAGTCGGATAGGCATCCGACTTTGGCTCAGGTCATGATCTTGTGGTCTGTGGGTTTGAGCCCCATGTTGGACTCTGTGCTGACAACTCGGAGCCTGGAGCCTGGAGCCTGCTTCAGATTCTGTATCTCCCTCTCCTCTGCCCCTCCCCCACTTGCTCTCTGTCTCTCTCTTTCTCTCTCAAAAATAAACATTAAAAATAATTAAAAAAAATAAATTGATGAAAGAAAGGTGACACAAATGGCAAGATAAACCATGCTCATGGGTTGGAAGAATTAACATTGTTAAAATATCCACACTCTCCAAAGCAATCTACAGATTCAATGTAATCTCTTTAAAAATACCAATAGTGTTTTTTTTTATACAACTAGAACAAAAAAAGCCTAAAATTTGTATGGAGCCACAAAAGACTCTGAATAGGCAAAGCAATCTTGAGAAAGGAGAATGAAGCTGAGTTAATCAAAGTCCCAGAATTTAAGATCTATTACAAAGCTATAGCAATCAATACAGTATAGTACTGGAACAAAAATAGACACATAGGTCAACAGAATTCAGAGCCCAGAAATAAACCCATGCATATATGTCAATATATGACAAAGGAGGCAAGGATATATATAACAGAGAAAATATATTCTCTTCAATAAACTGTGCTGTGAAAACTAGACAAAACCATCCAAGAAAGAAAGAAAGAGGGGCGCCTGGGTGGCGCAGTCGGTTAAGCGTCCGACTTCAGCCAGGTCACGATCTCACGGTCCGTGAGTTCGAGCCCCGCGTCAGGCTCTGGGCTGATGGCTCAGAGCCTGGAGCCTGTTTCCGATTCTGTGTCTCCCTCTCTCTCTGTCCCTCCCCCGTTCATGCTCTGTCTCTCTCTGTCCCAAAAATAAATAAACGTTGAAAAAAAAAAAAAATTAAAAAAAAAAAAAAAGAAAGAAAGAAAGAAAGAAACTGAACCTCTTTATTATACCATACACAAAATAAACTCAAAATGGTTTAAAAAACTAAATGTAAAACCTGAACCAAAAAAAGTTTCCAAAAGAAAACATAGGCAGTTCTCTCTTCATATCAACCTTAGCACTATTTTTCAGGATCTATCTCCTAAGGCAAGGGAAACAAAAGCAAAAACAAACAATTAGACTATTATTTGCTTTTGCACAGCACAGAAAACAATCAAGAAGATGAAAAGGCAACCTAATGAATGGGAGAAAATATTTGCAATTGATATATCCCATAAGAGGTTAATATTTAAAATATATAAAGAACACCACAACTCAACAAAAAAATAATCCAATTAAAAAATGGAGGAGGTAAATAGACACTTTTCCAAAAAAGACATACATATGTCCAACAGATATATGAAAAGATGTTCAACATCACTCATCATCAGGGGAATAGTCACAATCATCTCACACCAGTCAGAACTGCTGGTTATCAAAAAGACAATAACAGGTGTGGGCAAGATGTGGAAAAAGGGAATCTTTGTATACTTTTTGTGGGAATGTAAATTGGCACAGTCACTATGTAAAAGAGTGTGGAGGTTTTCCCCACAACAAAAACAGAAGTACCATGTGAGTCAATAATTCCACTGCTGGATATTTGCCCCCAAAAATAAAAACACTAATTGAAAAAAGGATATGCACCCCATGTTTATTGCATTATTTACAGTAGCCAAGATATGGAAGCAACCTAAGTGCTATCAATAGATGAATAGGCAAAGAAGATGTATATATACACAATAGAATATTACTCAGCATAAGAAAGAATGAAATCTTTCCACTTATGACAACATGAGTGGACCTAACTGAAGGGTATTATGTCAAGTGAAGTAAGCCATACAGACAAATCAAATATCACATGATCTCACTTATATGTGGAATCTAAAAAACAAACAATAAAGAGAGAAACAGACTCATAAAGACAGAGAACAGGTAATTGCCAAAGAAGAGGTGATGGGTGGGGGGTGTGGTGGGTGAAGTGGGTGAAGAGGATGAAGAGGTACAGACTTCCTGTCATAAAATAAATAGCTCTCAGAAATAAAAGGTACAGCAGAGAGACTATAGCCTATAATACTGTAGTACACTAACCATCGTGAATATTTAGTAATGCACAAAATTGTTGAATTACTATACTGCACACCTAAAACTAGTATTACATGCTACCTATACATCAAATAAAAATGTAAAGAGGCATCTGGGTGGCTCAGTCAGATTAGCATCCAACTCTTTATTTCAGCTCAGGTCATGATCTCCTGGTTTGTGAAATAAAGCCCCATGCCGGGCTCTGTGCTAACAGTGTGGAGCCTGCTTGGGATTCTCTCTTCTCTCTCTCTCTGCCCCTACCCCTACTTGTATGTGTGCTCTCTCTCTCTCTCTTTCAAAATAAACATTTAAGAAAAAGTTTTAAAACTTTTCAAAAGAAATTCAAGAAGATGCACATAAATGGAAATATATTTTGTGCTCATGAATTGAAAGAATTAATGTTAAAATGTCTGTATTACCAAAACAATCTACGGAGTTGATTAAATCCTTATCAAAATTCTAGGGGCTCCTGGGTGGCTCAGTCAGTTAAGCATCTGACTTTGGCGCAGGTCATGATCTCCCGGTCCATGAGTCTGAGCCCAGCATCAGGCCCTGTGCTGACAACTCAGAGCCTGGAGCCTACTTCAGATTCTGTGTCTCCCTCTCTCTCTGCCCCTCCCCCCTCACACTTTGTCTCTGTCTGTCTGTCTGTCTGTCTCTCTCTCTCTCTGAAGAATAAACATTAAAAACCTTTTAAATTTTTCTAATGGCATTTTTTACAGAAATAGAACAAACAAGTTTAAAGTTTGTATGGAACTACAAAGGACCCTGAATAGCCCATCAATCTTAGGAACAAAGCTGAAGGCATCATATTCCCTGATTTTATACTGTAACACAAAGTCACAGTAATTAAAATAGTATGATAGTGGCATGAAAACAGACACATAGGTCAATAGAACAAAGTAGAGATCCACAAAATAAATCCACACATATATTGTTAATTTACACAACAAAGGAGCAAAGGATATACAACGGGGAAAGGATTGTCTCTGCAACAAATGGTGCTGGAAAAACTTGACACTAACTTAAAAAAGAATGAAACTGGACCACAATACACAAAAAGTAACTCAAAATGCATTAAAGACTTAAATTAAAATCTAAAATCATAACACTCCTAGAAGACAACTTGGATGGTAAGATCCTTGACATAAGTCTTGGTGATGATTTCTTAGATCTAATTTCCTAAAAGAAAAGCAACAAAAGCAAAAATCAACAACTAGCATATATCAAACTAAAAAACTTCTGCATATCAAAGGAAATTATCAACAAAATGAAAAAGCAGCCTACTGAGTGGAAGAAAATATTTGCAGATCATGTATTTGATTAGAGGTTAATGTCCAAAATATATAAATAACTCACAAAACTCAATGGCAAAACAAAACAAAAAACTCAAAACAATAAAAAATTTGGCGGAAGACACGAATAGATATTTTTCCAAAGAAGACATACAGATGGCTAATAGGGTCATGAAAACATGCTCGATGTTATTAATCATTAGGAAAATGCAAATCAAAACCAAGAGATATCACCTCACACCTGTTAGAATGTGTATTAAATTTTATTAGTTTTTAATTTTTTAATGTTTATTTTTGAGAGAGAGAGAGGGAAAGGGGGAGGGGGAGGGGGAGAGAAAGAAAGCTTGAATGGGTGAGGGGCAGAGAGAGAAGGAGACACAGAATGTGAAGCAGGCTTCAGTCGCTGAGCTGTCAGCACGCAGCCCCACGTGGGGCTCAAATTCTTGAACCATGAGATCATGATTTGAGCCAAAGTCAGATGCTCAACTGACTGAGCCACCCAGGTGCCTCAGAATGTTTATTATTTTAAAAGACAAGACATAAGTGTTGACAAGGATTGGGAAAAAAGGAACCCTTATGCACTATTCAGGAGATTGTAAATTAGTGCAGCCACTATGGAAAACGGTATGGAAAGTTCTAAAAAAAAATTAAAAAGAGAATTACCCTATGACCCAACAATTGCAGTTCTGAAATGAAAACACTAATTTGAAAAGATACAAGCACCCGTATGTTTATTCCACTGCTATTTATAATAGCTGATGTGGAAACAACCTAAATGTCCATCATTGGATGAATAGATTAAAAAAATGATACACTCACACACAATGGAATACAATTCAGCCATAAAAAACAGAATGAAATCTTGCCATTTGGAATAACATGGATGGACCTTGAAGGCATTATGCTAAGTGAAATAAATCAGACACATATATAGTATGATCTTACCTATATGTGGAATCTAAAAACAAACACAAAATTCATAGACACAGAGAAGAAACTGGTGGTTGCCAGAAATGGGGATGGGGGTATAGAGAGTCAAGGGGTGGGCATATGGGTTAAGGAGGTTAAAAGGTACACACTTCCAGTTATAAAATGAGTGAGTTGGGGGGGGGGGTGTGTAATGTACAGCATGATGACTATAGTTAACTGTATTGCATATTTGAAAGTTGTTAAGAGGGGCGCCTGGGTGGCTCAGTCGGTTAAGCGGTCGACTTCAGCTCAGGTCATGATCTCGCGGTTTGTGAGTTTGAGCCCCGCGTCGGGCTCTGTGCTGACAGCTCAGAGCCTGGAGCCTGCTTCAGATTCTGTGTCTCCCTCTCTCTGACCCTCCCCCGTTCATGCTCTGTCTCTCTCTGTCTCAAAAATAAATAAACGTTAAAAAAAAATTAAAAAAAAAAGTTGTTAAGAAAGTAAAAGACTTAAAAGTCTTTATCACAAGAAAATAAAATTTTGTGACTATGTATGGGAACAGAAAATAACTAGCTTATTGTGATCATTTCTCAATATACACAAATTTTGGATCATAATGTTAATGCTCTTTGTCAATTATGCCCTAATAAAAAAATACAAACATATGCTGGGAATAAAGTTAAGGACAGAACTGCTGTTTGGGGGTACACTGCACTGTGAAGATTCAGAGGTTCTACATTGAAGTCTGTGGACTTTTGCCTGTGTGTGTGCATGCCTCTGGTATCCAATTGTTCTACCCATGCTGAAAACCTAGGCTTTCTCCACTGAACTGATTATGCATCTTTTGTATTTTCTATACTTGGATGGGTCTACAACTGGATTTAAAAAAAAGAAAGAATTTTAATGTTTATTTATTTTTGAGAGAGAGAAAGAGGAAAGAGGCAGAGAGAGAGAGAGAGAGAGAGGGAGACACAGAATCTGAAGCTGGCTCCAGGCTCCAAGCTGTTCAGCCCACAGCCCGAGGCCGGGCTCACACTCACGAACCACGAAATCATGACCTGAGCCGAAGTCAGATGCTTAACTGACTGAGCAACCTAGGCGTACAAACTGGATTCTTTTATGTGTATATCTTCCGATATCACACAATGTTGATTACTACGTCTTTATATGAACCTTAATATTGGATAGAGTCATTCCTATTTCATTCTTCTTTTTCACAATTCTTTGTCAAATTCCTATGCTTTTCCACATACATTTTAGAAAAATTTTGTCCGTGTTCATAAAAATTTCTGCAAGAGTTCTGATAAGAATCACACTAAACTTATATATCATTTTGTGTAAATGAAATCTTTGTAATGTTAAGTTTTCCAGTCCATAAACATATTTCTCCCTTTATTTTGTTCTGATTATTTTCATCAGTGTTTTGTAGTTTCCAGATACGAATTCTGTTACATTACTTTTTAGATTTGTTATGTTTTGTTAGATTTATATCTAAATGTTTCATTTTGGGTGCCTGGGTAGCTCAGTCGGTTGAATGTCCGACTTCAGCTCAGGTCATGATCTCAGGTTCATGGGTTCGAGCCTCACGTCGGGCTCTGTGCTGCCAGCTCGGAGCCTGGAGCCTGGTTTGGATTATGTGTCTCCCTCTCTCTCTCTTTCTCTCCCTTGCTCACGATCTCGATCTCTCTCTCTCTCTCTCTCTCTCTCTCTCAAAAATAAATACATATGAAAAAAATTAAAAAAAATAAATGTTTCATTTTGAGAGAGATATACTGCTCCCCATATGCATTGAAAGAAGAAAGTATTTCAGTTCAGGACTCAGGTGGAAAGTGTAAAGGTCAGGTTTCATAAAGTGGTATCAGCAAGAATGAAAGAAGTCATTCCTAATGTATTAGTAGAAAAGGGTTACAGGCCTTTGACTATAAATGATTTTTCATTACATTTAAGGCTGTACTTAAGTCTATTTTCATCTGACCAACCTAATTAGGAGAAAGTAGACCAATGACTGTAAAGGCAATGCTAGATTTGCTAAGTGAATTTCTCTTACTATTTCTGAACTACAACATATTATTGAAATATTTCATTGTCTAGTGCCTTATAATTAAAAACTTCCATCAGATAATTCATTTCACATTCTTCTAAGAGCTTGGCAAAATGGTTTCTTTCCCTCTGACACAATTCAGAGATGAGTACCACTAAACCCTAGATACATGAAAAAGTTATTTTGTTCTACTTTCATAAATCTAAAGTTGTCACACTATTTTCTAGCTTGGGAATATAATTTTGCACAGAATTTCTTTCCTCTCTTTCCTTCTAATTTACCTCTTCAATATATAGCTATCTCCAAAATTTTATTTTACTAATGTTCATTTTTTATTATTTTCAATTGTTTTACTTAAATGTTATAGAAGACAAAGCCTTCCTTACTTTAATTATATTATCATTCTGGTTATTATTATTGTAGGCCATATTAATTTGTGTAGGTTATTGGCCAGAGAAGTGGGTGAATAGTGAAACACAAGACTTGTCACAAGGTAGGAATTAGATATTTGTAAAATGAATCCATTACTTGATTTGGCCTAGTATTTTCATAGATACACCAAGTTTACATTTCCTGAGACAAGGTCTGTCAAATATATGTTCTGTTTATGGAGAAGAATTAATAGTGAAGAAATTAGGATTGTGGAATATGGAGTCAGACTATTTGTCATTCTAATTACTTCTCTTAACAGCTGTATGAAATTGAACAACTCACTTAATTTTGTCTCAAAATCCTCAAAAGTGAGAATGATGATAATAACAGGACTTTTGTCCATAGGCACACTGTGATGTTAAAATAAAGTCAACATACGTAACATTTTGTACATTTTTTAAACATATGTAATGTATACATATAATACAGTCTCTAAATATTCAATAATGTTATATATTACCACAAGAGACCTTTTCCAAATGGCATCTCATTGTGTGCTAATGCTAAACCACATGGAGAACTCATTTGGCATGAGTGATTAATGACAAAGAAATTACAAAACTACAAGTAGACCAAATGGCCTTCTCATGACCCTGCCCATTTAGCCCTCACCTGAATTCCAGACTAACATTCCAATGATGTATATAAAGGAAGATTCAGAAGTGGCAAGAGGGTTAAAGGCACATAAAACAGCAGCTACAAAGAGCATAGCTATTCTTTTAAAGGTTAGAATAGAGTAGCCCCAGTTTTAGCACCTGGGATTCTTGAAACAGAGACATTTCTAAAGAGGCAACATCTTCTTTGGCTCTAATGTTCTGGTCTTGTGGAAAATCCCACTCATCTGAAAATGCCCTCCCATATAAGAGCTAAAAGGTTTAATCCCATTGCTCATCACTGATAAATCCAACCAGTAGAGACCCATTAATGTCCTATTCTTTTTACCTGTCCACTAATTTTCTTCTTCTTCTTTGGCTGAAATGAGGGGAAAAGCTCAAGACAGAGTGAGTGGAAGGGAGGCAGACTTTCAGCTCCCACTAGTGTCTATAGGTGTCCCTGATCTTCACTTGGATTTTCCTAAATTTTTAAAATGGATTTTTCCTCAACTTTAATTCCAATAGAATGTGTACATACCCTGGTGCCAGAGCATGATAGTGAAAAAAACACTAATGATCTGAAGATTATTTCACCAAAATTAGTATTATTCTAGAATAATAATGTTACCATCGAAACTTAATTCATTTCTTCATTTATTTATTTAGCCGCATACCAGATATCATTTGTCCACTATTTTGTGCTAGCAAATTCTAGGGAACAGAAATAAAGAATGACAAAGGCTTTACCTCTGCTAGGATTGCTCTCCCAGCAATAAAAGGCTCCAGGGTACCGCGCCTGGATGGAAAAATGGGAGGCTGGTTTGGCTTACAGCAAAGGATGGTTGACATATATATGGCTTAGAAACCTGAGGTAAAATGGGAACCCATACAGCATTCACAGTAAAGACTGATTTAGGAAACAAAGATACATTTTAACCTAAGCTTCAGTGCAAATGTTCAAAATTGCATGGTGAAAAGCAGGTTTTAGAGAAGGCTGCTACAATTTTTGTAAATTTGTGAGGGTGAGTAAGAAGTGTTTCCTACAATAATGCTGTTGATAAGGATAAATGAAAGATGTTCTGTAGGAAATTCATTAGGTTTCTGCTTTCACTAGTGGAACTTCTGATTATATCAAAAATTGACATTAATAAATTAGTCCCATATCCAACCCCAAGTCTGTCTCATTCTTATGACTATATCCAAAAAGCATCCTTCAGCCCCTAAGGAAGGTCAAAAGATATTAGGCATGATGGGAATTGGGGATGCATGTGTTCATCTGTCCTGGCAATGGCTAGGACAATATGGGCACTGATTTCCTTTAACTGCTCCTCTGGAATTTGAACAGTGCCCTAGCACAGTACACACATGAACAATTCAGCACAGTGAACTGTCTCGGAATTTCTCAGCTGTTTTATACTAATTGTACAAAAAAGCTATCTGATGCTGACTGGCACAAGCATCTTGTCACTCTTCCCTCATTTAGCTATAGACAGATTTAGAGTGATCTGACCAGTGTAACATCATAGTCCACAAAGCAATGTAAATAAGCCATGAATGTTCTCAAAAATAGATCTTGAAATGGGAAGGCCAAAGAAAAATACAAAGGAGCTGAGTCAATCATTTGCCGAGTAGTTAAAAACCAGTGAAGCAAAAAACCGATGGTAGTTTTGACACATCAAAGGAGAAAGTTAAAGACATTGCTTGGTATACAACTCAAAGGAGAGAGCCTGGTCTACAGGTTTCCACAAACCCAATTTCACTTCATATCCAGAAGTTCTAAAACTTAGATACAGGTGGCTTTCCATACAGCAGCCCATAGGTGGTCACTGATTTGAGAAATAAATGATCTGTACCTTTTCTGTCCACTACTACCAACACACTCCCAAACTTCTTTGCTTTTCATCGTCCATTCTTGCTGCTCCCAAATTCCTAACCTACCAGTCAAGATCTTTCAAATGTCAAGAAGTACAGGAGTAAATATAACTTCGGATGCTTCTCCTTTCATACCAGGTTAAGTCTTCATAAATTGGTCAAAGCCCTACTGACTAGGAAGGTTTACCTCAACGCTGTCTTTCAGGACCAATCCCAGATAAGACTGTAGAATAGCAGCAGTCCATTTTCAGCCCTTGAGCCATCCCAATCACAAACCAGGCCCAGATTCTTATTCCAAATCCATTACTTGGTTGTAAAGAATACTCCACAGGGCTATAGGTATGTATTCTGGGAGAAGCTCAAACAGTGGACGGTGGCTCGGAGCTCTATGGCAAACTTGTTTATATTTATGTCCTCTAGGCCAGTTCAGGCCCAATCCTGAATAAACCACTTCTACAATACCACACTTCAGTGATCTTCTTACCTGAATTTATAACTTGGTAGACTCTTTCTGACCATGTAATCATTTGATGCCCCATGTTAGGTGCTCAGTATCTCCTTAGGGGTCAGGACCACAGCAGAAGTTGCTTTTCAGGTGGTAAATCTTTATTTGAAGATTACAACATAGCATTATTCCAGAGCCTCCAGGCATCTATGTTGCAACTCATCTAATAGGGCTTCAGAAATTCAGAGAAAGTCTTTACATACCACAAATACCTACAACATCATGGAATCTGTTGGGTCACATGTCCCAAGAAGCAAGGCCCACCTGTATCACAGGTCAAGTCTTTTATAGAGCTCCCTCTTATATTCTGGGCAATTTTCAAAGCTGTGGTCCTTCCAACACACCAGTAAACAATTTCTTTTTTTTGCAGTAATCTCAAATCTGGCATGTATTATCTCCATAATCTGAAGAGATCTGCAAGTGATGTGCCTCTTAGTGTTTAGGAAGTACAAGGTATAACAACATGTTCTTTACTTTGGAGATGTCTCAGCATATGAACACTCTTAAAAACTTAAATAATATGGCATGTCCCTGAATCTTTTTTTAAAGCTGACCTTATTTTGAGAGAGAGAGAGAGAGAGAGAGAGAGAGAGAGAGAGAGAGAGAGAGAACAAGCGAGTAGGGGAGAGACAGAGATAGAGAGGGAGAGAGAATCCCAAGCAGTCTCCACACCATCAGCACGGAGCCCTATGCAGGGCTCAAACCCACAAGATGTGAGATCATCACCTGAACCGAAATCAAGAGTATGATGCTCAGCTGACCAAGCCACCCAGACACCTCAGCATGTCCTTGAATTTTGAGAGGATTTATATACTACCATCTGGTGTACAAGTGTCTATACTGGGGCACTCTGAGAACTACAACTTCTGCTCCAATTAACATGATGGCATCAATATAGTGGGTCCACTGAGATGGCCTGCAGGATATCTAGATAATCAAGTTCCCTCCAGACTACATTGTCAAAATGGGTACAGGACCAACAAGCCTATGAAAGGGTTTTCAACATCATTATTAGGGAAATGCACATCAAAACCACAATAAGATGTCACCACTCACCCACTGATACAGCACCAGTCAAGAAAAGAATAGAAAAAAGAAAAGAAACAGGAATTAAGTGGTGGTGAGGATGTGGAGAGAAATTGGAGCCCTTATGCACTGTTGGTGGGAATATAAAATTGTGTAGTCTCTATGGAAAACAGTGTGGCAGTTTCTCAAAAATGTAAATATGGAATTACCATATGATTCAGCAATTTTACTTTTGAGTATATATTCAAAAGAATTGAAAGCTGGGTCCTGAAAAGATCTTTGCAAACCCATGTTCATAGCAGCATTATTTGTAATAGCCAAGAGGTGGAAGCATATAAATGATTCCATTTATATGAAGGATCTAGAATAGGCAAATCCATAGAGACAGAAAGTATACTGATGGTTGCCAGGGGCCAGAGAGGTTGGTGGTAAATCAGAAGTCCCCCCTTAATAAGTGCAGGATGTCTTTGGGGGTTCTAAAATTGATTATGGTGATGGTTGCACAACTTTATGGATATATTCAAAACCACTGGATTGTATAATTTAAGTGGTGGAACATATGGTATATGGGTTGTCTGAATAAATACTTACAAAAAAAGTATAGGAAAGTTACTATAGTCCTATAGCAAGAAAATGAGTGTATAGGACTGCTGTGGTTGTGGCTGCTTTTTCTTTTTAATAACATATTAATGCATTATAGCTAGTGTACTTGCCAGTGAGAGACTGTGTACCTCTAGCATATAGTCCATTAGAGAGTTTTTTTCCAATTTTAACAGAGGACCTTCATTTAGCAGACTAACAAACTGAATAGCAATTTTTATTTCTGTGTCTCTGAAATAAACCTGACCTGACTCCCATCTCATTATACCAAAGCCCAATTCAGACCAGATAGCCAAACTAAAAATGAGATGGAGTAGCACATCCTTCCTTGACACTTGCAGCTACCACATTATAAACCACATGGTAATAGATTATTTTAGAAGATCTGGCATGGAATGTATGTATAACTTAAAATCTCCAAAAATGAAGCAACTCAAAAGAAGTCTGCTTTAAATGCTTTCCAGGTCCTAAAGCAAACCTTGAAATGCCAACACATTATCTTCAGAAATTATTTCCATTTGATTAAAAAAATCATTGCTATCAATTTTGCATTTTCCTTAGTTTTATCAATTTTCTTCTTTTAGAATTCTCAGTGAAATGGAATAGGATATGAACTTTCCCATCATCTACAAATCAAGATAGTGACTGTCTACAAATCAAGACCAAAGAAATGCTTCTAAAAAGCTTTTGAGGCAATAAAAGCTCTTTATATTGACATCTCAATTCTAGGGATACCTGTTAGGAAAATGTTTCTAATTCTTGTCCCTCTCCAGCCTATTTTATCTTGCCTAAATGAAGCATAGTGTTAAGCAATTAGTCAGGTAATTTAGGGGGAAAAAAAACAACAAAAAACAACAAAAAAACCACATCAGCTATGTATGACTGCAGCTTTGACTTTGAAGGTCACAGAATGAAAGACATTGTAAGGGTAATTATTTCAATTTCACTCAGATGGAGACAATGAGGGCAGTGAAATGTTAAGCTTTTTCTGTTTTTAAGAGGCTTAAATGAATGTAGAATATAAGGGGTGTGTGTGTGTGTGTGTGTGTGTGTGTGTGTGTGTGTGTGTGTGTGTGTGTGTGAGAGAGAGAGAGAGAGAGAGAGAGAGAGAGAGAGAGACTCCTGAAAATTGACCTTAAACTTTGAATATCTCTAAATTTTAGATTATTAAATGCTACTTAGGTATTTCTAACATTGTCCATATTCTTCCAATTCAGTTTCCTCTTAACATCACAGTTAGAAGCAGACAGCTGGCTGATAGTTCCAGAGATCCTCCTACTCTAATTAAATAGGAGATTATTCTCTTCAATGGCCCATGTTGCTGTGTTTAATATCAGTAAATGACATTCATGATGACCTTTTATACTCAGTGACAAACAGGATTCCAGAAAGCCTCTGAACTGCCCAGTGTAAAAGGTAAAATGCCTTCCACATCACAGTAAAATAACTGAAGAAGAAAAAAAAAAAAAACACATTTTTTCCAGGTGTAAGTTTTGCCAAAATAGAGACATTCTGAAATTGTTACCATGCGGGTATAAAATAAATTTTAAATATATATCCATACAGGAAAAATTAGTAATACTATGTATTTTCTCTTTTTAGTCCACTCTTCTCTATTTTATATTATTTTTTATTTTAATCATGTATAAGTATTATATAAAAAGCCAAAATTTGATTTTGCCTTTTATTTTTCTGTTGGGTAAGCCCCTATATTCTTTTTATAGCTAATTAGTCACTAAATGAAAACTTAAGAAACTGATGTTTTAGTAATGGGAATTTCTCCCTTAAAAAAAGATTTGTAACCCATTATATGTTCACCAATAACATGTATATTTTAAATCTAGTAGTTGTCTCTCAGACCTCATCTTATTTGACCTAGTAACAATGTTTGGCATTGATAATCATTTTCTCCATAAAATATTTTTCTCTTTAGGTCTTTCAGAAAAATCACTGGATTTCCTCCTACATTTCTGAACATTGTTCTTAGTCTCTTTTTGTTAGTTTCTCCAGACCTCTAATAGTTGGGTTGTTCCAGGTCCCAGCCCTTGGACCTCTTGTCTCTATGAATTCATCCAGTCTAATGTTTTAAAACACCACCTGTATGCTAATTGTTGTTGCTCTTATATCACCATTTAATTCCAGAATCAGGCATCCAATTGCTCACTCAACATCCGTTTGGATGTCCAATGGAGATCTCAGACTTAGCATATCCAAAATTTAGTTCTTCCATCTTTCCCAGCTCAGTTAACAGTAACTCTATTTTAGTTGCTTAAGCCAAAACATTGGTACCAAGTTCAGGTCCTCCCTAAATTTTGAAGCTCACTCTGGTCAGTCAGAAAGTCTCTCTGCTGTACCTTTGTAATATACAGTTTCACTGCTAGCCACAAGTAGAACATTGTTATAAAGTTTTTCATAAACCAAAATGATGCTATCAAGCAAGAAGCAATTACCATTAATTTATATGGAACTTTTTAAAGTGTTTCCAGACCCCAAAATTACCTCTCTTAGGCTTTTCTGATACTTTAGGACACATCTTGCTAAAGGTGCACAAAATAAATTGAGACAAAGCACAGCTGCTCACAGACACAGTTCAAAGCTATGGCAGATTGGTGCTGAGATACCAAGTGTAGTTCCGGAGAAAGGAGCTTGGTGGCGCCACTCTTGCTGCTGGGGGTTTGCTGCAGAACAAATGCTGAATGCTATTTTTGCTTTTCAACTGTCTTCATGAAAGCAAAAATCCTCTTTCTTTTGGTTAGCAAAAACAGGTACGAATATAGATCTTTTGTCAAAGTAAAGTGGCTTAATACGAACTTTTAAAAAACAAAGTCCTCTATTCAACATTCCATCACTTTTTAAATTTGACTGCTGTCACCAGTTTGATAGAAACCACCAGCAATTCTTACTTTCTAACTGGTTTCTTCAGTTTATCTTCACTATAGCAACCAGAATAGTGTTCTTCAAATGTAAACCTGATATTTGTCTTCTGGTCAAAATCTCCCAATGACTTCTCTTATCACTGAGGAAAAGCCACAAATCCTTATTATGACCTAAAAGGCACTCCATAATCTGGTTGCTAGTTAATTCTCTGGCTTTCTTTCCTGTTATGCTCCTTTCACCTTGGTTAACTCTGCCCCTGGCTGCTTGGCCTTTCTTACTCTCACTTTATTCCCTTTCCTGTATTTGGTAAGACATTTACCTCTGCTCTTCTGCCATAATCTTGTTCACAATTCCCATTTGCTTGCATTCTCCTTTTATATTCCCATTAATATTTTCTTTACCAGATTTTGAATTTAAGTGAAATGAGCAAACTCCATAAGTACTACCACAAAGTCAAGTGACACCAGTTCTTCTACTAAGCACCCGTAGCAATAAGTATACAAGTTGACCAAGATATTGGAAAAGCATTTAAGAATTTTGCTAATTCCCTTCAGAAATTTCAAATGTTTTTTTTTAAATCTATTTATTTTTGAAAGAGAGAGAGAGAGAGTGCACATGCACACACATGAGTGGGGGGAGGAGTAGAGAGAGAGGGAGAGAGAGTATCTCAAGCAAGCTCTGCTCGGTCAGCAGAGCCTGACACAGGGCTGGATCCCACAAACCGTGAGATCATGTCCTGAGCTGAAATCAAGAGTTGGATGCTCAACCAACTGAGCCACCCAGGCGCCCCTCAAATATTTGTTTCGATAGGTCTTAGCTTTACTTTCAAGTAAAATTTTTGGGAGACACACAGTTGAATCAGAAATCTGTACAAATTGGAGGAAACTAATACCATGGAAATATCTGGGTGACATCAGATTTGAGCCTGTATTTCTTTGATTTTTATTATAATGTCATTCTTTATGTGGCAGAAACAGAAATTCAGATTGCATATAGAACATTTACTATTTTTTTCACCCTATGTTAATATGCCTTCTGTTACATGAGCTTCTTTACGTTGAATCTAAGGATTCGTAATTAACAGATTATCACACTTCTTATGAAAAGTATGCTAAGAGATAGACATTAAGTTGTCAAGGTAAGAAATTCAGCTTGCTGTTTTTATGCATCTCTGATAATGAAATAACATGCTTTCATTTTCCCCACAAATGATGTCAATCCAGAATTTTAAAGTCTTGCCACTAAATTCTTAACTGATCATTTAAAAACTAGAAGCCATTAGAAAATACATCAAATAAAATGAATCCACAAACTCTTCAAACTCTATATTAATCCAAGAATTTTACAATTTACTATAAATGTTGCAAAAATCTCCAGGGTATCCAGAGGGTAAACTAGACATCTGGAACAGAAGAATAATTATGGGAAATATTTAAAAAGTAATTAAATCTCAAAATCTATGTGTTGATGAATGACTGCTTTTTCCTGCCCCTCTTTAGCATTTACATCTGCATAAAATCAAAGTTTATAGGGTATTTTTTTTAATGGAGAAAAGAAATAGCTATAGCAAATGGAGACATACGTCCACTGTTCAGAACACTAACAATGATAATGGCCTACCTGGGGTTAATAATGTTTTCTTTATAATCTTTCTTCACTCCTGGACAATATGTACAATGATTATCACTTAGCTTATCTATACTTTATCTCTGATATTTAGAATAAAACAAATCTTTGGAAGACTGCATTATATCTCATATAAAAGCTTTGCATTAACACTCTCCCTATTCATAATTTCTAGAAATGTACACTATCGTGTGTCATATGCACATAATATTCTCAGTGTGCCAAGGCAGTTAACTTAATACATCTCCAACACAACTAAGGAAGTTTAAAGTAAAGAATATCAACGTTTCTGTGATCTCCCAAATGAGTAGGCATCAAGCGTGATGTTATCCATAGTGAATGCAAAGGCCTAAGTTTCAAAAGCCTTCCTTCTGGAATTCAAAGCCATCTTTCATTCAGCTTCATCCTACAACCCTGTCTCATCTTCCACCTCAGTGAAATTCATCATCCATTGCTTATTTTAGTCTCATCCTTCAAGAAGCAGACCCCAAGTTGGGAGTAAGCACCAAAAGATTTATTAGGGAAAAAACAGGTCAGAAAACAAAGGGAACAGAACCAGGGGCCATCTGTCTGCAACACAGGTCTGACTTATGAAAGACAGATGGAAGGAAAAAAAAAGCTTCTTAGACTGTAACTTAGATCTATGAACATTCAGCAAGGCTGATGGGACCTTGCAGAGCCAAGGTCTGTCATCAGAGCTGTCTCTCCTCTCCCTGGAGTAGGTTCACCTTAGTATCCCTGCCATGCTCAGTAAGTGCCTGACAGCAGTCTTTGGGAAGTGTATCCTCAACATGAACACAATGATGGACTTTAGGACACAGTAGTTGGGGTGGGCAATCGATTGGGCTTCCCATGTCAGAGATGTAAGAAGTGCATTTTCCTATGGCATGGAAAGTACCACACGTTAATACCACAGAATCTCATGGGAAATAAACCACAAATTTATGCTATGAGAACACAACAGAACACTTTGCTATATAGGTAGCCAGCTACTAGATATATTGTAGATAGTTTACATAGATAGAGGATAGGTATGTAGATATAGATTGAAAGTGTGTCTTTTGCCAGAATCTCCCAACAGAGAATCCATTTGTTACTAACAGATCCGCAACTGTCTGTACCCAGTTGGAACTAATTTGTGTAGACAGTCTCCTTTTCAATAACCTAGGACACCCCTTAGTCCTTAAAATACAAAGGATGTGGTTGACATTTTCCTGAACAGTGTTGTTGTGTAAGGGAAATCACCAGACTTTCAGCCGATCAGAAAAACTCAAAATTCCCCTCCTCACTCAGTCTCCTCTAGGCTTTTCCTACCAGCTAAAACCTCAGCTGGGCAGCACTGGAAAATTCTCTAGGTCTACTTCCAAATCTTGGCCTCTCTCAGGCTCTACTGTGTTAAGTTATAATGCTATTCTAGTTCAATTTCCAAGAGTTAATCAGTGTTCTGGCTTATAAAATAATAATGTCTATGATTTTATATATAAAATTTATAGCAATGTTTTATTTTTTATAAAAAAACTAACATTTCACAAAAAAATTTTCACTAGTTAAGTGATTTACGTATAAATTTTCAGATGTGGACTGTGTTATTTGCTAGTAATTTGCTAATTCCAAATGGTGTACAAATTATGTTTATTTTCCTACGAGGTTTATTTTCTGGAATTATTTCTGAGGCAGGATCATGTCAAATACTATATCTTGCTTTCCTTCATTAATCATGGGAGGAGTAAGCATAGGATAAGGCTGAAGGTTCACAGCTAAGTAACAAAACTCACCTGGTAGAAAATACCAAGTATACAGACATTATTATAATGAATATAAAATTTCCTTCTTAGGGTGAGCCTTTATCATCCCAACCTTAAAAGTGGTTGTAATCCTCTTCTATCTTTTGTTTAGGAGTCGTATCCTGAATTTCATCCCTATCCTCTATACAGTCTACCATTAGGTTGATATATAACTGATTTATTACTTTTTGATTAATTAAACTTTTCCATATTCTAAATGGGGTCCAGATGCTATTTTCTTAGAAAAAGTCTCTTTGTGCTCTCTCTCAAAAAAAGTCAACTAGGATTGGAGAATGTTCGCATTGGATGTACCTTAATTGTCAATTATCCTAATAATCTGCTCTTGGCATTCATTCTCTCTGTATGTTCTCCATACCTTATTTCCATAAGGTGGAGACTGGAAATCTGCTTCTTATTTTCAGTAAGAAGAATTTCCTGACTAAATTTCTATTATTTTTTATATTGTGCTTTTTTAAAACCTGTAATCCTTTTATTTTCATTCATTTGACTTAATCCCATTTTCTGATATTAGAGAAAGGAAAGTTTATTGTTTCTTGATGCCTTATGGCAGCCCATTATATACCTGAAAAGGGTGTTTATATCCCCTTTTTAATTTTTGGTCTAACATAAAGGCCAATTTTCAGTTCCTATCACCATTGCTCTTATTACAATTTCTAGACTAGTCATTTTTCTCATCAAAATTCTACGTATGAATTCTGGTTTGCCACTTGAAAGGGTCTCATCTAGATGAATACTAGGTCTCCAGGAATACAGGAACTGAATTTGAGAAAGACAATATGTGGTCTTAGTGCTTATCAACACTTAAACTATTTTGTGAGTGGTTAGAGTGTGTTGAGCATAGATAATCCTGGACTGGAAAAGAGTAACTTAACCAAAACTGACAAAAATAGCATCATCAGGAGGGGAGCAGAAATCACAACTGTGAAGGGAGGCCAATCACTTGAGCCAGTTTATTTTTTTATTTTTATTTTTTTTTTTAATATATGAAATTTATTGCCAAATTGGTTTCCATACAACACCCAGTGCTCATCCCAAAAGGTGCCCTCCTCAATACCCATCACCCACCCTCCCCTCCCTCCCACCCCCCATCAACCCTCAGTTTGTTCTCAGTTTTTAAGAGTCTCTTATGCTTTGGCTCTCTCCCACTCTAACCTCTCTCTTTCTCTTTTTTTTTTTTCTTCCCCTCCCCCATGGGTTTCTGTTAAGTTTTTCAGGATCCACATAAGAGTGAAACCATATGGTATCTGTCTTTCTCTGTATGGCTTATAGTTTAAAGCATTAAGATAACACACTGTGTGTGTGTGTGTGTGTGTGTGTGCACGCGCGCGTGTATGATACTTGCAAAATCATGTCAGAAAGCCACCGAACAAACCAGAGGAACTGGAAATGCATTAGAACAGGGAATTCTCAGTGGCTGTTTTGTGTAGTGCCTGCCGCACAGCTCCAATGTATACTTACAAGAAAAAGGGTAGTTTTTGTGAATGTTCTCCATCTGGGAAGCTTTGTGTCATAAGCTTTCACACATATTAACATATTTGTCATCTTTACATTTAAGGGATTTGTTATTTACATGTGAGACCATAGAAGCACCTATGTTTATACATCTATATATCCTGCTCCAAATTCTACAAGTACACTTGATTTTGTGTTGTCCAAAGTGTTATAGTGAAGAGACATATAAAAAATTAAAAGTAAAGAAAATCATGGCTGAAGAAGAATTGAGTTTAATTAGTAGACATTAAAGGGTTACTATGGGGAATGTTAATCTATAGTTTTCCAAATTCACTGAGCATAAAATATATAAACAGGGCTTAAATAATAGTAGAGAAAACTTAAGACAGCCAAATAAAAATTTAATTAATTAAGCATCCACCATTTACTTAGTATGTTGCTAGGTATTTGTACACAAATCATGCTATAAGTGAAATATTATAACCACCATTTTATGGAGGAGGAAACAGCCCCTTAGAGAATTAATTCAAGTTCTCAAGATTACACAAGATATAAATGGTGCAGTCAAGGCTGAAATTAAAATGTGTGGCCCAAATGCCTGTAGTTAGGCTACTATGCAATAACAAAATTTCTGAAAATACTCCCTGTTAAAATTTTAAATACATTCCCAGAAAATGATTTGTTAATGTGTTGATAACGATACATCAAATTAGAAATTTAATATATTGGAACTTTCTGAGACCTCTTTTAAATTCTACTACTTTCTTATTCTAGGAATTTCCTCTTGTGTTAGCAACTGTGTTCCAAAAATGGTCACAGAAATTAAACGTTATGAGAATTTAGAGGTTATAAATTATGAAAAATGAATTAGACTAAGTCTTATTTAATGTATTCTACATTTAAAAAAAACTGTTAGCCTTAATCATAATATAATCAGGTATATGCATAAAATGATGCTCAGGGAAACTTTATACCACTCAAGAAGAATAATTTTCATGCATAAATTAATGCCAGGCAGTTCTCTAGCCAACATAACAGATTAGATCTGTGGGAGTTAGAAGATAAAACATCAATTTTAAATCAGAGAATGAGGAAAACTTCAACCACAAAATGATATCAAAGGAAATATTTAAATAAATATTCATATTTTAAATAAAAAGGAACACAGTAAGTACACAAACTGGAAAAAAAAGAATTGATTGCATTTTTCTAAGGTTTGATATTCTACAACCTTGACCATCTGGAATATGCCTGAAATCCAGAATTTAAAAATGGCCTCTTAGCAATAAAATGATGCACAAAAGTTTTTGTGGTTAACTCTTAGATGAAATCTTCAAAAAGATCTCTGCACACAATTCTAAAAAGGCAATTCCCTTTTTTCCCAGGCCAGGGCACATTGAAGGGGAACAAACTGGTGGGTTCAGAAAGGAGGAATTAGTTATAAAAAGCAGTTACGGGAAGTGAAAACGCCCTAGATGAAATTGACGTGAGAAGATAACTATCTGCTGAAACACCACAGAACTTTGTGAAGCACAGCCATTTATTATAGGATAAACAGTTCTAAATTCCTCGATTGCCCCTGAGGATAGCTAGGTGTGTTAGTTTGAAGGAAATGTGCTCATTAGAATGTCTCTATGTCAATAGAAAAAAAAAAGTGTTCTCAGTAGCCTCTGAGCACCATAGATCACTAAAAAGAATTACTAAATAGAGTAGGTCACTCAATAGAATTACTAAATAGAGTAGGTCACTAAATAGAATTACTAAATAGAGTAGGTCACTAAATAGAATTACTGAGTACTAAGTAGAGTACTGAGCGGAGTACTGAGCGGAGTACTGAGCGGAGTACTGAGCGGAGTACTGAGCGGAGTACTAAATAGAATACTAAATAGAATTGGTCACATTTTAATACTTGACTGTTAAAAAAAATAGTTGGAAAATTTAAGAGAAAAAACACTTTTTCCCCACATTGGTTCTTTTCCTATCATTTCAATTTGCTCTTAAAAACAAAAATCACTTTACTTTGCAGTCACCCACTCGCTCTGCCTTCCCTCCTCCAGTTCTTCTATAGCTATAGTGGAGCATAAGGAACTCCAGGAAACAGACAAACCTATCCTTTCTATGATCAGCTCTTCTGTCAGGCAAGCTGATGGAGTAAATCTCTCAAAAGACAAATTTGTCAGTTGTTACTGAAACAGCATGTGAATTCTATTCTCAGGGTCTCTGCGAGAACACAAAGAGCTTAGGGAAAAGTTAAATTTTAAAGTTACCAATATGGGAAATGCATTAGAAAGAATCAGGTCAGAGAGGCAAAAACTCAATTATAATCCTCTAAATTGAGACAGTGAAAATCTCAACTGACCCAAATTTCTTGGCTCCTACAACCAGCTACATTTATATTTGAAATGAGTTGAAATCCGAGCTGTGCTGGCAGCCTAACACCTGCTCCCTCTTCCCCTTGGTGGCTGAGGTAATTACCCACCTCTACCTGCACTAGCTTAGGATCTATGAAATGCTGGTCATGTAGAGTCAATCATTCCCATGTTCTAAGGTGCCAAATGATCATCTGCTAGTCAGAATTGCAACATTGCTGGCAGGCCAGCCTATCAGTTCATTTCATTTTTTTGAGTCTGGTCATGCCCAAATTTTTGCTGGCCAATTAGCCTGTGTTTTCTACAGTACACACCCTATGGAAAAAATGATAATTTAGCCAAACTGTACTTTCCAAATAGAAGATTTTAAAAGAATTTTTACACATGATTACAATTTTAGAGATCTTCTCAATTAGGATTTTGAATATAGTCACGCTGTCCACAGAACAAATACATACACAGTGGAGAATATTGCTTCTCTTTACAAGCACACGATTGTGCCAGCTCTGTGGAATATTTATCAGATTAACCATGGCAGCCTTTAATTTATAGCTCCGACCTCAGCCATAAATCTGTCCTACCTGGGTAAAATCATGAACAAAGGGAACAGCCAAGTTATAACATCACTGTATATCATTCGGAGCAAAACATCTAAGCAGAACATTTTGGAACTTTGTTTTTCAGTTACACACTGAATAACTAAGAAAAATCCCTACTCTTTCCTGTTCCATTCCATATTCTTGAATGGTGGAATGGAATCATTATTTCTCATCAGAGGAGATTTTGTGCTTTATACTGACAGTGCAAGCACATTTTTTTTCTTCATCTAGAAAAAAGATACAAATGGACTCAACAGACTAGAACATAGCTGTGCATAAACAAGAAGGATGAAATGATAGAAAATCTGAAGTTGAAGAGTAGAAAGTCAATGGAGTTCATATTATGTCATCTGAAAAATTTTTGGAAAGGACATGGTAATATATCTGCGGAGACCAAGAGAATTGCGTTGGATTTAGATACTTGATGGAAGAACAATTTATACAGGCATTTTGACAAAAGGAGAAACACATGAAGGCATACAAGTTGGTCATGAGTAGTTTAAACATATAACTGTGTTTTGAGGATCAAGCCTTTAGCCAAAAACCAGACAAAAGGACCTATATTGTAAGAGTTAACTTTTTATAACTAAATTTCTTCAAGCCACAGGTGTACTATTATGTCCCTCCCTAGATAGTGTCACATGGATGGACATAGAAATGCTCAAGAGATGTGGAGTAAGGGACTCACCCAGTGGAAAATATCTAATAGATATCCATCATTATTTTAAAAACTTTATATTAATTCTATTTAACAACTCTACAACTGATATAACTTTATATAACAAACTAAGGCCCAGCACAAAAATTGACCTCATGTTTACACATCTAACTTAGTTAAAGGCACTATTTACGAATGTAGGAAAATGTGGAAATGGGTAAAATTACAGTTACACATTAAGATAATCAAATAGTAGAAAATAGGTCTTTAATACACAATTGTTAAACTGAACACTGCACCCATCCCTCCTGGTATTAACATTTTCCCTTTGAAAAAATGTACGTATTTATGGCAATTATTAAAAAATATTAAAATACACTCCTGCATTAAAAAAATAACAGCTGTTAAGGTGTCATGAGAACTTAACCCACCTGGAGATGAATTTCTTAATTTACAAAAGAGGAAGAAGAAGGCTCATTTACTGAGGCTTTTGTGAGGAAAAGCTAATTAATGATTATACTTTACACATTTGAAGTGATTACTGATGAAGTGCTTTCAAACATAAGCAGCTAAATAAAAGTTTAAAGTGTGTAATGAAATTTGAAAACTTTTAATAAAAACTAAATATATTGGCATTTTTTAATTCTTCATATAAATTTTGATATTTTCATGCCTCTATTCTAACTATGAATTGCAATACTGTGCATAGATGAAGATTATAACTGCTGCAAACATAAATAAAACCTTAATTATGATATGTTTTGCCATCAAATATACATAACAAAAATATTATATCATGTGATATGATTTCATATATATAATATTGTTACAGACAAACTGAACATTTGTGTCCCCCCAAAATTCGTAGGTTGAAACCCAGTCCAAGGATGTGATAGTATGAGGCGATGGCACCTTTGGAAGGCCTTAGGATGGAGTCCTAATGAGTTTTTAAAGTTTTATTTTATTTATTTGAGAGAGACAGGGACAGTGCGAGTGGGGGAAGGGCAGGGGCCGGGGGGGGGGGGGGGGAGAATCTCAAGCAGGCTCTGCGCTGCAGCTCAAATTCACGAAACTGCAAGATCATACCTGAGCCTAAGCCAAGAGTCCCAGGCTTAACTGACTGAGTCACCCACTCACCCCTGCACTTTGTGATTTTGAGTCACAGAGGGCTTGTTTCCCTTCTCTGCTCTCTACATATGAGAGTACAATGAGAAGTTGGCACTCTGCAACTCAAAAGAAGGCTCTCACCAGTATTCAATCATGCCAGCACCCTCATCTTGGACCTCCATCCTCCAGAATGGTGAGAAATACATTTTTGTTGTTTATAAGCTATCCACTCTATGGCATTTCTTTAAAGTCCAAATCAAGACAAGTTTTATGTTTATATTTACTCCTATGTGAGCTGAATACACTAGGTATGAACTTTGTGAAATAGAGCTGGTACTTTAAACAAAATTTGTTAACTCTCAGAGTCATTTTATATTCTAAACCCTGTAATAAAAAGGCTGATAATAATATTTTTTTAAGGCACTCACTGTTTAGTGGTTACTGAGATAAAAATATTTGGTGTGAGCTGAGAAAAAGGAGAAGTAGATAATAGAGCATTTGGGATATTTTGTATGAGCAAAGCCAAAATAAGTTAGATTAGTTGAAACATTCTGAATCAGATGGATATAGGAGATAATGGGAGTAGATCTGGAGTGGAAGGGTCAGTGGATAAATGCATGGAAAAACAAAAGAAGGGAAGTCCTTATTTTCATTCATCCATGCATTTATTTTAAAATCCACAAAATATATTTTAATAAAGTTTTAATAAAGTTGACCCCATTTACCAGTATGAGCAAAAAAAAAAAAAAAATGGCTTGATGACATCAACATAAAGGTTAATCAGGCTGAACAATGCCTATAGAACAAAACAGGTAGCCTGATAATTCTCTCCACATCCAAACTTGGCATCTTCCCTGGACCATCAGAATAAGATAAACTTAGCTCTGCTCCCTACGCCAGTTAAGTTTACTTTGATTGGTCATATGTCATTTATTCTGAGTCACAAGATTTTCATACTTTAAATAGGTTTGATATTTTTCTTGCCAGAATTTTAGTTACTGAAGGTTAAAGAATATTTTTAAAACTTAGAAAGAGGAGGGGCACCTGGGTGGCTCAATTGGTTGAGCCCCCGACTCTGGATTTCGGCTCAGGTCATGATCTCAGGGTCATGGGATTGAGCTCTGTGTCAGGCTCCATTCTGAATGTGGAGTCTGCTTAAGATTCTCTCTCTCTCTCTCTCTCTCTCTCTCTCTCTCTCTCTCTCTGTCTCTGTCTCTCTCTCTGTCTCTGTCTCTGTCTCCTGCCCTTCTCTCACTCTAAAATAAATTTTATATATATATATATATATATATATATATACACACACACACACACACACATTAAAAATAACTAGAAAGGAGAGACAATGTAATATCAATCCCTCTAAAATTTTATAAAATTAGTATTTAATGTGTACATTTACAAAAGGAAGCAACATGGTATCACTATTTTTTTAAAGTTTTAACCTAATTTATCATTTTGGGTAGTACTAGAAAATTATAAAGAGTATTTGTTATTTCCCCCACAGTATTTATATTCTTTGTCAGTCTGGTTATTTTTGTATAAGAAAGGACTGTTGATAGGGAAAATGATATCTGCTTAAACAAAATATCTAAATTTCCAATGTGAAATGATGTCAATATTGAATGAAGTTTCTTATAAAGTGAATCTGTTTCTCCACTCATTCTTACCTTATTCAATCTGTATATGGATTTACATTAAAAACTAGATGACACATTTAACAAGCATATGGTCAGCAAAAGTGGTGATTTGAAACAGTAACTATTTTATTCCAGAAGAGATACTAATATTTTAGAAGGATGATCTAACATATCAAAAGATAGAAAATAAACTCTAATAGTAAAGATTATAAATTTGTTTCTGTCTCTGTGTTGCATATACTTAACCAGTGTTTACAGAATAAATAACAGTAGATAAATTACATTTATTTGTGCTTTCTATCTGTGACACATTTATATGCTTCCTTGTATTATCCTCATATTTTATCATTGTAACAACTATATGATACAATACTATCATCTACCTGTTGTAAATGAATAAATTCATATAGTGAGTTAAAAGAAAACAAGCTTGCCCAAGGACATATAGCTAAGATATTTCAGAGCACAATTTGAGCCAAAACAGTCTGGAGCCTTGTCACACATTTAAAAACATTAGGGGATTGTTTGTGCCAGAAAGGTAGTGTAAGGTGTTCTGAAAACTTCTACATAAAAGCAATGAGAACATTGGCAACATTTGTCAAGAATCAACATTTTCAGAACTCTATAAATTAAAGTATTTCAGCATTCTGGGATACATTCATTGTTTTAAAAAAAAACCCATAGAATCTCAGTAAGAACAGCAAGAACTTTGACTTTGTACTTGTTCATCCCCTCTTCCAGCACGCTCCTGTTATGGATTGAATTGTAACCCCTCAAATGATATTTGAAGTCCTAACCTTCAGTTCTCTTAATGTGACCTTATTTGAAAACAGAATCATTGCAGATGTAATTAACTGAGATGAGGTCATATTCTAGGAGGGCGAGCCTGTAATCGAATATGGCTGGCATCCTCATAAGACAACACAGAGATATCGACACGGTGGGGGGGTGGGGGGAATGCCATGCAGTGACAAAGGCAAAGACAGAAGTGCTGCAGCTAAAAGCTAAGGAATGTCAAGCATTGCAAAGCACTAGAAGCTAGAAGAGGCAAGGAAGGAATTTCCCCTATGGGTTTCAGCCCATACCTTGATTTTAGACTTGTAGCCACCAGAACTGTGTCACAATTGATTACTGCCATTTTACCCACTCACTTTGAGATACTTTGTTATGGCAGACCTAGAAAACTAATACAGCACCTGGCAAAATATCCCTAAGATACAGGAAGCAAAAACTGTCACACAGGACGTCCAGTTTCTTCTGCCTGTACAGAGTTTGAAAGTCACCACCCTGTCCCAACAACTAAAAAGCTGAACAGACTGAAAAATCAACAACTCTTCTTGGATCCTTAAGAGAGAGGAGGACACAGGGTAATCTGCAGCCCGAAGAAGTGGGGAGACTGACAAGCAAATACTGGGAAACAACAACAACAACAACAACAAAACCCAACAAAACAAAATAAAACAAACTTACCAGAGCAAGAGACTCAGGAGCAGAAATCACAATGGGAATCAGTGCCGGGGTAGGAAATCCTAGACTGTAACTGATGAATTGCTGGAGGCTCAACAGTGAGGGTTACAGATACCAGAATGATTGACTAACAGGAGGACCTCCATGTCACTATGAGACTGCCTCAGGAAGCCAGCCAGGTTCCCACAGTGAATACTGGAAAAGGTCCCCTCAGGCTTCTGACAAGGAGAGGACAGAGAAACCACTGTGAAATACACCAGAGTACTCTGTTCCTCTTAATAAAGCCTGGCCTCAGAGGAAACTAGTTAACTAGAACTTAACCAGCTGGGTATTATCAGAGCCTAACTGACATGGGAAAGGGCATAACCCTATTGTAGGTGATTCTTCTTCCATATGGGAGAAAAGAAATACCCAGCTGTAGCCCATTCTAGCCACCCTGCTCACTTAAGCAGTGAGAAAAAAAAACTGAGAAATTCTTGTGAAGTTCACAGTCCAGAGGCCTAGGCTGAGACCTAAAATTAAAAGACTGAAACCTAGTTACAATAAAGAATGCTTCCCATTCCCCACATTTCACCATCACATTATTAAAGGCTTATTTACAGCTGTTCCTTTTACCAAGTACATCATGTCTGACCATCAAGAAAAGTTTCAAGGCATACCAAAAGGAAAACAAAACAAAACAAAACAAAACAAAACACAACACACAGTTTGGGGAGAAAGAGCAAGTATCAGAACCAGACGTGGAGGGATGTTGGAATTATCAGACCAGGAGCTTAAAACAATTAAGGCTAATATGCTAAAACAGACAGCAGGCAGGCACAGATGGGTAACGTAAGTAGAAAGATAGAAATCCCGAGAAAGAACCAAAGGAAAAATAAAAGACTAGAGATAAAAAGCAGTGTAACAGAAATGAAGAATGCCTTTGATGGGCTTGTTAGTAGACTGAATACAGCTGAGGAAAGAATCTCAGCACTAGAAGATACATCAATTGAATCCTTGACAAGTGAAAAGGAAAGAGAACAAAGACTGAAAAACATAGAACAGAACATCCAAGAACTGTGGGACAACTATAAAAAGGTGTTACATATATGTAATGAGAATACCAGAAGGGGAAGAAAGTAAGAAAGAGACAGAAGAAATATTTGAAATGATAATGGATGAGAATTTCCCCAAATTAATGTCAGACACCAAATCACAGATTCAAGAAACTCAGAGAATTTGCTGAAGGATAAAAAAAAAAAAAAAAAGCCCTATGCTTAGGCATATCATTTTCAAACTACAGAAAATCAAAGATAAAGAAAAAAATCCTGAAAGAAGCCAGAAGAAAAAAAATAACCCTACCTATAGAGGAATAAAGATAAAAATTGCATCCAACTTCTCAGAAACCATGCAAGTGAGAGGAGAGGTGAAATGTTTAAAATGTTAAGGGGGAAAACCCCATTTACCCAGACTTTTGTATCCTGTGGAATTACCCTTTGAATGTGAGGGAGGCAGTTGGTGGGGGGGAGGGTGAAAATAATGAAAGGGTTTAAAATACACAAACTTCTAGTTATAAAATAAATAAGTCTTGGGGATGTAATGTGCAAAATGGTGACTATAGTTAATATTACAGTATGACAGTGTTATAAACGTGAAGATTACTAAGAGAGTAAATCTTAAACTTTCCCATCACAAGGAAAAGAAATTTTAACTGTATGTGGTGATGCATGTTAAGTGGACTTATTGTGGTGATTATTTTCAACATACACAAACATCAAATCATCATGTTGTACACTTGAAATTAATATAATGTTCTCTATCAATTATATCTTAATTTAAAAAAAATAAAGAAGTGATAAAGACTTTCTCAGGCAAACACAAACAGAAGCAATTTGTTGCCAGTAGATCTGCCTTGCAAGAAAAGTTGAAAGAAGTTCTTTAGAGAAAAAATACAATATGGGTCATAAACTTGGATCTACATAAAGAAGGAAGAACATGGAAGAAGGAATACATGTAGGTAAACTAAAACACATATTCTTATTCTGAAATGATATAATAGTTAACAGTTTGTTAAAAATAGCAACCATGTATTCGATTATGTATACTTATGAATATATCATATATACATTAGGTATATGCTTACATATACATAAGTGAAATGAATGACAGCAATGATACAAGGGATGGGAGGAGGGAATTAGGATTACTTTATTATTATAAGGTATTTACACTTTCCATGAAGTAATAGAGTGTTATTTGAAAGGAGACTTGAATTTGTTGTAAATGATATTATAAACTCTAGGGCAATCACTTAAAAAAAAGTATAACTGATATACTAAGAAAGGAGAGAAAATGCAGTCATATGAAATGTTTAATTAAAGCCACAGAAAGCAAAAAAAAAAAAAAAAAGAGTATAAAAATAGGAACAGAATAAGGGCAATAAATAGAAAATAGTAGTGGATGGTAGATATTAATCCAAATATATTAATAATCGGGGCATCTGGGTGGCTCAGCTGGTTAAGTGTCCGACTTCATCCCAGGTCATGATCTCATGGTTCGTGAGTTTGATCCCCACCCTATTGGGCTCTCTCTTGTTGGCACAGAGCCCACTTCATATCCTCTGTCTCCTTTTCTCTCTGTCTCTCCCTTGCTGTGTCTCTCCCTCTCTCTCTCTCCCAAAAATAAGTAAACATTAAAAAAAATTCTTCAAATATATTAATAATCGCTTTGAGTGTTAACTGTCTAAATGCACCTATCAAAAAACAGAGATTGTCAAAGCAGATCAAAAACATGACCCAGCTATATATTGTCTACAAGAAACCCACTTAAATATAAAGGTAGAAATAGATTAAAAGGAAATGGATAGAGAAAAATCTACATGATAATACTAACCAAAAGAAAGCAGGAATAATTATATTCATTTCAGACAAAGCAGACTTCAAGTTAAGGAAAACTGTCAGGAATAAATAAAGGCATTGTATATGGATAAAATAATCAGTCCTCCAAGAAGATACAACAATTCTTAATGTATATATGACTAACAATGGAGTGTCAAATCATGTGAAGTAAAGACTGCTAGAACTGCAAAGAGAAATAGATGAGAATCCACTATCATATGTGGAGATGTCAACACCTCTCTCTCAGAAATGGACAGATCCAACAGGCAGAAAATCACTCAGCACATAGTTGAACTCGACAACACCATTAATCAACTAGATATAATGGACATCTGTAGACCACTTCATCTGACAACAATAGGATACCTATTTATTTCAGACTCACATGAAATATTCACCAAGGCAGACTACATTCTGAGCCATAAAGTACACCTTAACAAATTTAAAAGAATAGAAATCATACAATGTCTGTTCTCAAACCACAATGGAATTAAACTAGAAATCAATAACAGGAAGATAACTGGAAAATCCCAAAATACTTAGAAACAAAGCAACCACTTGTACAAATAACACATGAGTCAAAAAAGAAATCTCAAGAAATAAAAATATATTTTGACCTAAATGAAAATGAAAAACAATTTATGAAAATCTGTGGAGAAACATTTATAACATTGAATGCATATATTAAAAAAGGAAGAAAGATCTAAAATTAACCATGTAATTTCCATCTGACAAAATTTAAAAAGAGAGAAAATTAAATCCAAAATAAGCAGAAGAAATGATAAAAATTCAAGAATAAAAATAGAGAATTCAATGAAATTAAAAACAGAAAATCAATAAGGAAAAAATCAATGAAACCAGAAGTTATTATTTAAAAAGATCAATAAAATTGATGATGTGCTAGCCAGGCTAATTAAGAAAAAAAAGAGAGAAAACACAAATTACTGATGTCAGAAATAAAAGAGGTGACATCCCTACAGATTCCATAGAAATTAAAAGGATAAAAAAGGAATAGTATGAACAATTCAGTACCCCAAAATTTGATTACCTAGATGGAATGGAACAATCCCTTGAAAGAAATAAAAACCGAAACTTGTAGAAGAAGAAATAAACAATCTGAATAGGCCTATATCTATGAAATGAATTGAACTAATAATTAACAACTTTCCCAAACAGAAAGCACCAAACCCAGATGTGTTCATTGGCAAATTACAGAACATTTAAGGAAGAAATTGTCAATTTTCTACAATTTCTTTCCAAGTATAGAAGCAGAGAGAATACTTAACTCATTTTGTGAGGTCAGCATTACCCTATGCAAAAACCAGACATTACAAGAAAAGGGATTATAAGGAAAGAAATCTGTGGATCAATGTCTCTCATGAACATAGTTGCAAAACTCCTCAGCAAAATATTAGCAAAAATAATTAGTTTCCTTAATTAATGGTGCTGGAACAACTGAATATTTATATGCAAAAAAAAAAAAAAAAAAGAATCTAGATGCAGACCTTACACCTCTCACAAAAATTGACTCAAAATAGATTACACACCAAAATATAAAATGCAAAACTATAAAACTCCTAGAAGAAAACATAAGGAGAATCTAGATGACCTTGGGGATAGTGCTGTCTTTTTATATACAACAATGAAGACACAATCTATGAAAGAAATAATTGATTAATGTTAATTGAAGCTGGACTTCATTTAAAAGCTTCTGCTCCACAAAGACACTCTTAAAAGAGTTAGAAAAAAAGACACAGACTGGGAAAAAATATTTATGAAGACTCATCTGATTAAAGACTATTATCCAAAATGTACAAAGAACACTCAAAGCTAAACTATAAGAAAACAACCTGATTATAAAATGAGTCAAAGACCTGAAAAATCACCTCAGCAAAGAAGGTACACACACGGCAATGTTTTTCATAAACATATGAAAAAATGCCCCACATCATATGTCATCAGGGAAATGCAAATTAAAATAATACCACTGTATGCTTACTAGAATGGCCAAAATCCAGAACACTGACAACACCAAATTCTGCAGAATTTGGAGAAATAGCAATTCTCTTTCATTGGTGGAAGTGCAAAATAATACAGACACACTGGAAGACAATTTATCAATTTCTTGAAAAATAAACATACTATTACCATATGATCCAGCGATTGCACTCTTTGGTATTTATGCAAAGGAGTTGAAAATGTGTGTCCACACAAAAATGTGTGTGGGAATGTTTATCACAGCTTTCTTCATACTTGCCAAAACTTTGAAGCAACCAAGATGTCCTTCAATAAGTGAATGGATAAATAAACTGTAGTATATCCAGACAATGAAATATTATTCAGAACTAAAGAGAAATATACTATCAAGCCATGAAAGGACATGAGGGAAACTTAAATGAAACATGGAAGAAACTTAAACTTAATATTACTAAATGAAAGAAGTTGATCTGAGAAGGCTACATACTGCATGATTCTAACTAAGTGTCTTTCTGAAAAAAAAGTAAAACTATGGAGTCAATAAAATGATCAGTAGGTGTCAGAGCTAGGTAAGGTATAGATGAACAGGTAGAGCACCGAAGATTTTTAGGGCAGAAAAAATATTCTGTATATTATAATAATGAATATGTGTTATTATACATTAGTTCAAAGCCATAGAATATACAACACCAAGAGTGAACTGAAATGTACTATGGACTTTGTGATTCTCATATGTCAATGTAGGTTCAAACTTGGTAAAAAATGTACCATTTTGGCAAGTGATATTGATGATGGGGGAGGTTATATATGTGTGTGAGTAGATGTATGGGAAATCTGGACACCTCCGTCTAAATTTTCTTATAAGCCTAAAGTTTTTCCTCAAAAGTAAAGTCTTAAAAAGTTTATTGAACTTGAAGAACAAATTAGAAGATTTAACAATACCACTTGGAAACTTAATATCCCACTTTTAAAACAGGACAAATCAACAAAAAAGATCAACAAGGGGGCGCCTGGGTGGCTCGGTCGGTTAAGCGTCCGACTTCGGCTCAGGTCATGATCTCACGGTCCGTGAGTTCCAGCCCCGCATCGGGCTCTGTGCTGACAGATCAAAGCCTGGAGCCTGCTTCAGATTCTGTGTCTCCCTCTCTCCTGACCCTCCCCCACTTGCACTCTGTCTCTTCCTGTCTCTAAAAAATGAATAAACATTAAAAAAATATTTAAAAATAAAGATCAATAAGAGTAGACTTGAAGGTAAGCAAATATAACAAACTTCTATAGAACATTCCAATTTATAACAGCAAACTACACATTCTTCTCTAGTATACATGGAATATTTGCCATATCTTAGGCCATTTAAAAAGTCTCAACTAACTTGAAAGGAATTGCGACCATAAAATGTATCTACTCTGATCACAATGGAATGAAATTATAAATCAATACAGGAGGGGGGCACCTGGATGGCTCAGTCAGTTAAGTGACTGACTCTTGATTTTGGGTCAGGTCTTGATCTCACAGTTCATGGGGTCAATCCACACATCGGGCTCCATGCTGACAGCATATGGAGCCTGTTTGGGATTCTCTCTCTCCTCTCTCTGCCCATTCTCTGCTCATGCTCTCTCTCTCCCTCTCAAAATAAAAAAAAATATTAAAAAAATTAATAAATCAATACCAGACAATTTGAAACTTAGCAAATATGTGAAAAGTAAACATCTTAGTCCTAAAAAAACATTGTGTTGAAGAAAATACTGCGAGGAAGTGTTAAAAAATAGTGAAATGAATAAAAAGGAAATCACACCTACTATATACTAAATGCAATGAAAAAGTGCATTAACGTCAATTTATAGGTATAAATGCCTAGTTTTTACCAGTGTTTTCTTTTTAATTGTGGTAAAGTGTACATAGCAAAACTTACCATCTTAGCCATTTTAAAGTTTCCTCTTCAGTAGGGCTCAGTGTATTTACATTGATGTGCTTGATTTACATTTAAATACCATATCAGAAATGAATCATTAATCCTGAAAATCATAACTAAACAGATGCTAAGCAAATTTACAAAATAGGTAAAAGGTATGTTTAAGTCCCAAATTCCTCTCATTGTCCTAATTCCAAATTCTGGAAATCCTGTTGACGGTACCAGATCCTGATCCCAGAGTGTTAGAGGAGAACAAACAATACACGATGTAGTCAGTCATTGAAACCCTACATGACTGGCACTGCACCTGAAACTGTTGGCGTAATAATCTACGTATCAATACTTGGATCAGAATGGTTAACTGATTTGACTACAGTTACACAGTGAATAAAAGTAAAAGTTGACCTAATTTGTTCTAAGTTCCTGATATTTGTATTATCTATATTAGCTTTATTTTAGGAAGCATGCAAAACTATAAGAATATGGTTTCTGAGACACATGCACATATATCAAATTATTCCATGGAAGGTATGAGTTATAAAAGACATATTTGACCAAATCTCTGTAAACAAATTGCTTTAAGAACTGATTGGTTTATTTTGTATAATAACCAAAATTGCTGTTTTTAAAGTACATAATATACAGCCAAACAGTGAAAATATCTATTTAAAAAAGTAGGAGGGGTGCCTGTGTGGCTCAGTAGGTTAAATGTCCGACTCTTGGTTTTGACTCAGGTCATGATCTCATGCATGGTTTATGAGTTCGAGCTCCACACTGGGCTCTAGGCTAACAGTGTTGAGCCTGCTTGGGATTCTCTCTCTCTTCCTCTTTCTCTGCCCCTCCCCTGCTCACTCTAAATAAATAAATAGAAGGAAAAAAGCTCAAGCCAATAACATAACATTCTAAATTAAGAAACTAGAAGAGGAAGAATAATCTGAACCCAAAGCAAGTAGAAGAAAGAGTCATAAAGATTTGAGCAAAAACTTATGAAATAGAACATAGGGGGAAAATCAATGAAACCAAATTTGGTTCTTTATTTTTTTTTTTTTTTTTTTTTTAAATTTTTTTTCAACGTTTTTTATTTATTTTTGGGACAGAGAGAGACAGAGCATGAATGGGGGAGGGGCAGAGAGAGAGGGAGACACAGAATCGGAAACAGGCTCCAGGCTCCGAGCCATCAGCCCAGAGCCTGACGCGGGGCTCGAACTCACGGACCGTGAGATCGTGACCTGGCTGAAGTCGGACGCTTAACCGACTGCGCCACCCAGGCGCCCCCAAATTTGGTTCTTTAAAAAGAACAACAAAATTGACAAATATTTACCTATTCTAATTAATGAAACATAAGAGAAAGTCAAACCACTAAAATTGAAAATAAATGAAGAGGTATCACTTCTTATTTTATAGAAATAAAAAAGCATTATATAGGAATACCATGAAAAAAATTAGATAGCTTAGATGGAATAGATAAATGTCTTAAAAGACACAAATTACTGGACAAATAGGAATAGAATAGGAATAGAATAAATAGGAAATATGAATAGGCTTATAGACAAACATATCAAATTAATAACTTGAAGAAAACTGAGGAAAATATGGGTTCACTGCTAAATGCTACCAAATATTTAAGAAGTTAACACCAATCTTTTAAAAACACTTCTAAAAAAAAAAAAAGAAAAGAGAGCACTTTCCAAATCATTTATGAGTCATTATAACAGTATGCCAAAATCAAATCATCACAGGAAAGTACAGACCAAAATCTCTTATCAATATAGATGCAGAAATCTTCAACAAAGACTAGCAAACTGAATCCAGTAATTTATAATAAGGATTATATACCATGCTCAAGAAAGATTTAATCAAGAATGTAAAGTTGATTTAACACTGGAAAATCAATTAATATAATGCACCACATTAATTGTTAAAAGACAGAAATCACATGATCATTTCAATTGACACAGAAAAAACATTTGAAATTTTCTAACAACATTTCATGATTAAACTACTAAAAAACTAGTAATAGAAGAGAACTTCTTCAATCTGATAGAAGCAATCCATGAAAAACTCACAACTAACATTATACTTAATTGTGACACTGAAAGATTACCTTCTCAGGTCAGAAACAAGAAAATAAGATCTGTTCTTGGTACTCCTATTCAACATTGTGGTGAAGACGCTAGCTAGAGAGCTTAGGCAAGAAAAACAAATAAAAGAAAACCAGTTTCAAATAAAGAAGCAAAACTATTTCTAGTCACAGATGACATAATCTTGTATACAAAATACCTTAAGAAATCCACAGGCAGCTATTTGATCTAATAAACAAAAAAGTTAATTTGTAGAAACAAGGTCAATAAAAAGTTCATTATATATCTAAACACTAGCAATAAACAATCTAAAAATGAAATTAAGAAAACAGTTCCATTTACAATAGCATGAAAAAGTACATTATTTAGGAATAAGTTTAAAGAAGTACACAACTTGTACATTGAAAACTATAAAATGTCTTTGTAAGAAAAGAAAATATCCAAATAAAAGTAAAGTCATCCTGTGCTCATGAATTGGAAGACTCATTATTTATATTGCCAAATATAATATAAATAAGCTGCTCCTAATATTCATATGGAAATGCAAGGGACACAAAATAGCACAATATTGAAAAAGAATAAAGTTGGAAGACCAATATTTCTTTAAAAAAATTTTTTTAATGCTTATTTATTTTTGAGAGAGACAGAGACAGAATGCGAGTGGGTTAGGGGCAGAGAGAGAGGGAGACACAGAATCAGAAGCAGGCTCCAGGCTCCGAGCTGTTAACACAGAGCCCAACTCAGGGCTCGAACTCATGAGCTGTGAGACCATGACCTGAGCTGAAGTCGGACGCTCAACCGTCTGAGTCACCCAGGCACCCCAAGGACCAATACTTCTTAACTTTAAAAACTTACCATAAAGCTATAATAATCAAGACAGTGTGATGGTGGAATAAAGATATCTATATAGATCAAGTGAATAGAATTGAGAATTCAGAAAGTAATGCTTAGAGTTATAGCCAATTTAATTTTCACAATGGTGCCAGGACAATTCAACAAGGAAAGTACAGTATTTACAAAGAGTGGTGCTGTGAAAATCGGATATCCAATACTAAGAACAAGTTTGGACCAATACGTCACACCACCTATAACAATTAACATAGATCAAGAACTTAAAGAGTTCTAAGTGTTACAAACACTTAGAAGAAAACATATAGGCAAATTTTAATGACCTTGGTAAGGCAATGGTTTCTTGTATATGGCACTAAAGGTACATGCAGCAGAAGAAAAAAATAGATAAATTTACTTCATAAATTAAAAAAAAAATTGTGGTTCAAAGGACAAAATCCAGAAAATCACAGGAGAAATTACTTGTGAATTATCTATCTCATGAGGGACTTGTATCAAGAAAATATAAAAAATCTGCAACTCAACATTAAGAAGATACATACCTCAATCAAAAATGGGCAAAGTATTTGAACTGACATTTTATCCAAGGAGATATTCAATGGCCAATAAGTACATGAAAAGATGCTTTTCATCATTTGTCATTAGGAAAATGAAGCCAAAATCATAATGAGATATCACTTCACACTTATCCTGATAAGTATAAAATAAAGAGATGAACAACATCAAGTATTGGTGAGGAGGTAGAGAAACTGAAACCCTCATGCTTTGTTGGTAGGCATGTAAAATTTCGCAATTGCTTTGTTGACTAGTTTGGCAGTTCCTAAAATGAACGTTGCCTTCCTATATAACCCAGCAATTCCACTTCCAGGTATATAGCCAAGAGAATTAAACACATATGTTTACACAAAAACTTTTACATTAATGTTCACAACAGCAATATTCATAATAGCCATAATGTGGAAGAACAACTCAAATGCCCATCAATTGATGAATAGATAAACAAAATGTGATATATACATAACAATGGAATATTTTTCATCCACAAAAGGGAATAAAGTTATGGGTACATGCTACAAATTGATATACTTTGACTACATTATGCAAAGTGATGGAGGACAGACATAAGAGGCCATATGTTGTTTGATTCCATTTATATGAAATATCCATAAAAGAAAAATCTTAGAGACAGAAAGTTGATTAATCTTTACCAGAGTCTAGGGGGAGTGCCCTTATACCTCAGCAGGGCCCGGTAGGGGTCCCTACCAATTGGAACTAGGTTTCTTTTTGGGGTGATCAAAATGTTCTAGAATTAGTGGTGATGGTTGTAAAACTATGAATGGACTAAAAAAGCAGTAAGTTGTTCATTTCAAAAAAGAAGGATTTTATGGAATGTTATTTTATCTCAACAAAAACTTAAATACAGCTTCACAAGAAATAGTTCAACTTATTAATTAATAACTAATTAATAAGTGAAAACAAATATTTAAAATATGTGGATTTTTCCAGATATAGTTATACGGATTAAATTTCTTGGCCGGTTAGATTTACTGGATCAATATTCAGGCCTCCACGTCTTTCGATCTGTGTTTATCTGTTTGTATAATGTATATGATAATATACTGGAGGATACACATCATTATTTGTCAAAACAATAAAAGGTACAACACCAAAAGTGAACTCTAATGTAAACTATGGACTTTGGATCATAATGTTGTGCCAATGTTCCTTCATCAATTGTAACAAATGTAATACTCTGGTGAGGAACTTTTAAGGGGGGGGGGGACATTACGCACATGTGAGACCGGGTGTGTATATGAGAACTGTCTGTACTTTCTGCTCAGTTTTGTTGTGAACTTAAAACTACTTTAAAAAAATAAAGTCTAGTAAGAAATTGCTACGGCTGAGGTCAGAGAGGGCTTTTCCTGTTTTCTCCTCTAGGGTTTTGATGGTTTCCTGTCTCACATTCAGGTCCTTTATCCATTTTGAGTTTGTGGATCTTGAGAAACTTAACAGGAACCCATGCGGGAGGGGAAGGGGGAAAAAAAGAGGGTAGAGTGGGAGAGAGCCAAAGCATAAGAGACTCTTAAAAACTGAGAACAAACTGAGGGCTGATGAGGGGTGGGAGGCAGGGGAGGGTGAGTGATGGGTATTGAGGAGGGCACCTGTTGGGATGAGCACTGGGTGTTGTATGGAAACCAATTTGACAATAAATTTCATATATTTAAAAAATAAATAAATAAATGATGTATTTAGGCCTTAAAAAACTAAAGTATCAGAAAAAAAACACTGTATTTGACTATGCATATCACCTCTATATAAACAATGCTAGACATTCCCAAAGGCCTACCACCTATGTCTGAATACCTAATTACTTTTTTTGTGATTTCTAAGGACTCATTTCTTTGAACATTCCTTTAATATCAGTTAAAATAACTTCTACACTGTATTTTGTATTCATTTTTATCTAAATCCTTAAGATGCAATGAGATATGGAAAGAATAAATTTCAACTTTTTTTTCTAAGTTTAAATTACTTTCAAATAAAAAAAAAAAATTGAAAGCGAGGGGGCACCTGGATGACTCAGTCAGTTAAGAGTTCCACTCTTGATTTTGGCTCAGGTCATGATCTCATGTTTCGTGAGTTTGAGCCCCACATTGAGCTTTTCTCTGACAGCATGCAGAGACTGCTTAGAATTCTCTCTCTCCTCCCTCACTACCCCTACACTCCAGTGCTCATGCTTATGCGTGTGCCTTCTCTCTTTCTCTCTCTTAAAATAAATAAATAAACTTTAAAAAAATCAAAAGGTAGATTTGTTCAGAATAAAAGGTAATATTTAACATTAAATACTGAAATTAGCCTAATCTCACAAAAATTGCTGTTTGTAAAAAATAATTTAATATTTAATACCAGTAAAAGGAGAATTAAAATGATGAACCTTTTGTTCTAAGTTTCATCACTACTTTATTTAACTATCAGGTGCTAGTTTTAATTTATAAGTCATTTTCTACCAAGAATAGAATGTGCAAAACTATAAGCTACAAAAGAAAACAACAACAAATTTTTACATGCTTTAATGTATCAATCTGTTTTTAAATTTCAATAATTCTTCTCTGGAAAATTGTCAAAACTCCCTAGTTTATTGCTTCTGAGCTTCATAAATGCCATAAATAATATTATCTACAATTAGGTTGAAATTTCTGCTGTCATCTAACCTTTTAATCTAAGAATAGATAGAAGTTTCTAACAGAGGGGGAAAAACTAGAAGTTTCTGACAGAGAAATGCAAAATAAACTTTAATTAAAAAATCAATATGGTTAATATTTTCAATAGCAATTTATATAACTCTGAAGATTAAGATTCACATTAGTTATCTTCAAATGTTGTCGAAGTATAACATTGTTCTTACTGGAAATCACATTTAGAATCAGCCAGGCTGCTCTGTTTAAGTGGGGATAAGGGTGAGCATTTCATGGATTTTGCAGCTTACTCAGTCTTCCTTCCATCCCTGAGAAGATCTCTAAATTGGATCCTCAGGACCCTGAACCATCTGAATTAGATATTCCAAAAATCATTGATATTCAAAACAAAATTTTAGTCTTGTGAGAAAACTGTTATCATTAGCCTTTCTTTTCCCTCTATATATTGCTTAGGAATGGATTCAGCCTTAACTAACTAAATAAATTCCTTTATCTATTAAACTATTAAGTAATAAAAATAGCTTAAAGAACATTTTTTCCCTCATAAATATGGAATCCGGGTGTATTATTTGTGCTAGTTCAGCTTCCCAAAGATGCCATCAATTCAAGTTATTTCTAATTTTCAGTTTCAAAATTCTTGGCCATATTCAAGGCAGGAATAAGGGAAAGGTTGAAGACCTTTCCTTAGGTAGAGTTGAAGGGTGTTGTTTTATTTTGTTTTGTTATTCAGGTATGAAAGCCTCAGTTTTATCCCAGTAGATTTCTTACATCTCTTTGTCCAGAGTGGTGTCATTTGCTCACTCATACACCAATCACAGCTAATGAAAATGAGTTTCTATGACAGGTTTAGTGAAATGATAATTTATTCTATTGAGATTTACCCTTCTTCCAAGAGCAGTGGGTTTTATCCTTTACCTAAATATGTTATAATGATATCATTAGGGAAAAAGTGGGGGGCGGGGGCTGTGAAGAGAGGTGTATGACCACCATAGTGTACTGGAGTGTCTGTTCTGCCATTTTGACTCAATACATTTCCAAATGCTCTAAAACATTGGTAATTTGTAGAGTTCAAACTCATACTAATATTTAAGGTAATCTAAAATGTGCCAAGCATTATATTTTAGTAAACCTTTGTTTTAGCATAATTAACAATTTTTGGAAAATCTTTTTAGACATGATCTAACTTATCAGGTGGTGGTTGTTGTTGTTGTTGTGAATTAAAAGGAATAGTGGCGTTAGATGGCCAGATGGCTTTGGGGTTATGAAATTTCATAGGCAAGAATAAGAGAGTAGAGAAGAAAACCATCAATTTAAAGTAGTAGAATTAAAGAATAAATTACATGGGTTCTTATCACATAGAATGAGATATAATGTCAGCTTGGGTTTCAGGCTTGAAATCAGCCTGAGAGGGGTTGGGAGCAGGTAGTGTACTTTGGAGTTCATCTTGGAAAGCACAAGTAAGGAATCAGAATGAAGGTTATAGGGAAAGTAAAAAGCCACTATAAGCATCCATGAACAAAGCCATGCCTGCAGGCAAAAGAGAGGGGAGCTTGATTCCTAATGGGACTCCCTGAGGAGCATATACAATGTTTGCCTGAAGGGTGGAAGGATGGGATATTTATCTACTGTTTGTCCCCCATTCTTGAGGGTTCCTTTCCAGGGCATTAGTTCCATCACTGGCTATGAGAGTCACAGAGAAGACCCTGGCATAGAGCAGAAAGATGTGCAGTGCACCTTTGAGTCAGGATTTTGTTAGATTGAAAGAAGCCTGACTTAACTGTCTACCATAATTTCAGCTAAAAAGAGCTGGGCAGGGTGCCTGGGTGGCTCAGTCGGGTAAACATCCAACTTTTGATTTCAGCTCAGGTTATGATCCCATAGTTCACGAGTTTGAGCCCCACATCAGGGTCTGTGCTGACAGTGTGGAGCCTGCTAGGGATTCTTTCTTTCTGCCCCTCTCCCACGCATTCTCTCTCTCTCTCTCTCTCTCTCTGTTTCTCTCTGTCTCTGTCTCTCTCTCTCAAAGTAAATAAACAAACTTAAAAAGAGAGCTGGGGTAAGGAAAAGTGATGTGGGGCACCAAAGAGGCATGTTACAAATGGTATAAAATTTCTATATTTTATAAAATTTGAAGACAAATTATATAATAAAGAGGAAAGGGTAATTTTAAAGCAAGGGGGAACAATGGACTACAACCACATTTTCAAGTACAGGCACAAGAGAAGGTATTTATTCAAATGTCTCAAAAACTTGTAATGGTAGGTATTATTTCCATTTTAAAGAGAAAATAGCCTATCCAAATTCCTACAGGTAATAACAAAGAAATCTGGGATATGAACCCTATTTTCTTGTGATGTTTAGTTGGCTCTCCTTAAAATACAGTATGTCTTTTCTTGAGCCAAAAAGTTCCTTATCTAGAGTAAATCCTGTTATTTAGTTCCCCATTTCATATAAGCAAAATACAAATTTTTAATTGTGCTATACAGGGTCCCTCCTGATTCTTGTCTCTGCCTACTTCTTTCTTGCAGGACTATGATTCTTCTTGAGCCTGTGATTGGCCTCAGTGGCTTGACCCTCGCATGTTTACTTCATCCCTTCCTACATGACGTTCCCTTTAATTGGAACATCTTGCCTCAGATCCCTTTCCTCCTTTCAATCTCAGCATAGATGGTATCTTTCTCTGGAAATCTCTGCCCACTCGCCCTGCCCAGATTAGATTAGGTGCCCTAGTGAGTCTCCTGTCTTTATTCCCACAGCTCCCTGATAGCACAAATGGTGCCTTCCATTTTCACTGCTGCATTCCCAGACACCACTTTCCCATGCTTCTGCTACCTGTTCCTTCTTTTATGTCTTTTTAAAATATGGTGTTTCCCATGCATTTGTTCTGAGCTCACTTCTGTTTTTGTATAAAAATTTCTCCCTGGGAAAAATTTCATTCATTTCCCTGATTCCCAAATATCAACCTTATTTGAACAATTCCCAAATCCATTTAAGTTTCTGGCATCCTATGAATAATAAAAACCAAACTTCTTTCAGTGGGTATCCTTGTTATTTCTACCTGTGGTGTAACAGGCCCATGGAAACCAAACATATGCAAACAGAACTGGCAAGATATACAGATATCTCTCACCATCTTATAAATTTGTTCCTTTTACGCATATTTTGATGCAGTCTCCATTAATCCCTATGCCCAAACCACAAAATTTACTGTGATTGCTTTTCAACCCAAAATGCCTTTTGGAACAATGGAATGTCCTAATGATTATTTTTGCAAGATTAAAAATTTTTCAATCTTGTTCATAAAAAAATGAGCAAAGGTAAAAATGGTTTCTTTTAGGTCAATTTACTTCTATAGACAATTTTGTAATCATTGTAGTAATTGATTCAGGCATTTATCACTAATGGGTGTTGGAACTAGTAGGATAAAGTTGAGGAGGAATGTAATCTTTATATAGTTTTAAAGCATCTCTGTAAATGACCTATTAATTAGAAAGAGAAAACAGTAACCTCTTAGTAAGGAAACCTGACAGACAGAATCTTAACTAAGTGATCAGTTTAACATCATGAATTAATGGCACAAGCCAATGACCTGTGCCTCCTGATAGGATACACTGAGAAGAACAAGTATCATTCTCTGCAATGTTCCTGTCAAAGATGCATAATCTGAATACAGTCATGAAGAAACATTATGTGACTCTAAATTGAATTAAATTCCACTAAATATCAATGTCATGAAACACAAAGAAAGATGTAAAACCATTCTATAATAAAAGAGTTTAGAGACATGTCAATTAATATCAATGTAATATCTGAAAAAAAAATCCTGAAACCTAAAAAACACATGAATACATACATAAATACATAAATTTAATACATAAATACATATTTAATATGCAATAAATTTATGTACATAATACATAAATAAAATACATAAATAAAATTAAAGCTACAAATGATCCTTATAAACATTTCCAAGATTTCCAAGATATGTTTTGTGATTTATTTGTTTGTATTTTTTCCAACATACAAAAGAATCTGAGCTTTGGTGATAGCCATTACTGCTATGGTTAACTTTGGTGAATATTGACTTGGATAGGGCATAATGGATGCTTTTAATGAGCTGTAAATTTCTATATTTTGATATGGGTGATAGTTATAGAAATATATAGTTGTAAAATTACATTGATCATTATGCTTAAGATTTGTAAACTTTATGTAATTCAATAACATCAATAATAGGATCATATGTGGGTTTATTGCTACAGATTTATTTTTTCCTTTTGGTTTCAATTATTTAGTCATGTTGGATAGAATGTTGAGAATTGTATATGAAATCCTGAGATCATACATGAAAAATTATAGAGGGAATATCAGTTTCTTCTAGTAGATAGTTAAAATACAATCAAGTTGTAAGATACAGATTGGGATTAAGAAATCTGAAGGATTTCAGATTTTTGTAAGAAGAAAGCTTTGTTTGGATTTTTTAGACTTTTTGTAGACTTATTGGTCAGTTTTTAATTTATTATTATTGTTATTTATTATTTATTTATTATTTATTAGTCTATTATTATTAATAATATTACTACTTTTAGTCTATTATTATTATTATTATTATTATTATTACTACTATCCCTGACAGCTTAGATATCAGCAAAAGTCTTGAGGAAAAAACTGCAGGCAGAATGTTGGCTAATTTCTTTTGCTTCCCTTTTGGTCTGTAAAAGGAGAACAAAAAACAAAGAAACCAAATAACTTCTGTTTACTTTCAGAATCCTTTTTTCTTTTTTTTCATTTTATTTTTTAGAGAGAGAGAGAGAGCACTTTCATGTACAAGCTGGGGGTGCGGGGGAGAGAGAGAGAGAGAGAGAGAGAGAGAGAAAATCTTAAGTAGGCCTCATGCTCCGTGCAGAGCCCCATGTATGGCTGGATCTCATCACCCCCAGATCTTGACCTGAGCCAAAATCAGGAATTGAATGCTCATCCAACTAAGTCACCCAGGCATACCCTCAGAATCCTTCATTTCTGACACAAGCTATGTGAGGATTTCCCAAACCAAGCAGTTCTTCCATTCTCTGTAGACTCCAGTTGGGTGTCCTCAATTCAATTCAATTCTGACATTATCTACCTGAGGTTGATACAGACTGACCCCACCACAGGCTTAGGGCTCAGTCCTAAAGAACAACCCCACTTCAATTACCAGTTGTAAGTCTGAGGTTTTTATATGTGCTTTTGACCTGTTGGCTGTAAGTCGGAGGTTCCTATGATCCCCTCCTTGGGTTTGATAATTTGCTAGAGTAGCTCACAGTCAGGAAAAATATTACTTATTTGATTACTGGTGTATTATAAAAGGATGCAATTCAGGAACAGCCAGATGGAAGGGATGCATAGGGCAAGGTATGTGGGAAGTAACACAGAGCTTGTGCCCTCTCTGGCATGCCACCCTCCCAGCATTTTCATGTTTTCACCAACCTGGAAGCCCTCCAAACCCTGTTTAGGATTTTTATGGAGACTTCATTACATAGGCAGGGTTAATTAAATCATTGGTCATTGGTGATTAATTCAACCTTCAGTTCCTGTCTACAGCCCTTCTAGTGCAGAGGTCAGGGATGGGGCTGAAAGTTCTGACCCTGTAATCACACTAGTTAGTTCCCTTGGCAACCAACCTCCTTCTGAGGTTATCTAAGAACTTTCCAAAAATCATCTCATTAACATAAACACATGTGTGGTTGAAAGGGGCTTGTTATGAATAACAAAAGACACTTCTTTTGCCTTTGTCACACTGGAGTTATTTCAAGAACCCAGGACAAAATAGCAAATATTATAACAAAAGATTCTCCCATTGCTCTTATCACTTAGAAAATTACAAGGGTTTTAGGAGCTGCTGACAGGAACAGGGATGAAGATCAAATATATATTTCTTATTATAAATCACAGCAGAGTTTGGAGGCTTGTTTTCTTATATCCTGTCTGTTTTAGTAGAACCAAAATCTAGTTGTTTTCTTCTCAGTCAAGAGAATCTTCTATAAGCTCGATTTACACAGCTTTTTGTTCCTTCTCTATGCCACTGTATATGAAATGGCAATGCCCTGAGGGGCAAAAAGCGTAGCAAATAAAGGGCTCGACCTTATATATCTCACATTCTTCTGCATTTTAGCCCTTTAGGATTTTTATGGCATGACTGATCTCCAAATCTCTTCAAACTGCATTCCTCCAAGCTCATGTCATTATTTTAAGTGAGGTTACAAACTACCTCTTCACACCTGGGTTTAAATAACTTTTTGATAATACATTTATGGCAAAATTTGATATTTTTCTGATAAAATGGAAAGCAGGCTGTTTAACCACATTGACAATTTAAAAACCTCATGTATCATATTTAGATTTGAAACTAATTGCATATTAAAGTACAAGTTGGAATATATTTTTTTCTATCAACTACAGGAGAGACTTCTTCATGACCTGATGTTTTGATTCCTGTAACTTTTATAAATGAAATATTAGCTATCAGTTTGAAAATAATTGTGTTCGTTTTAAAACTCAGGATAAGACATAATTTATATTCAACGTGATTATTGACATGGCTGGTCTTGTGGCAACCTTTTCTGTTTGTTTTCTATTTGACTCATCTGTTCTCTACCCCTTTTACTTTCTTTTTCTGTTCTCTTTGAGATTAACTGAGTAATATTTACAATTCTATTTTACTTCATTGGTTGGATTATCAGGTATAATTTTTGGTGTTTTATTTTACTGCTTGCAATAAAATTCGAAATATACATTTTTACTTCACCCAGTCAACCTTCGAGTGATATTATACCACTTCGAAGTTAACACAAGCAACTTAAAACAGTATACTTTCTTGCCTCCCAGACCTAGAGTTACTGGTGTCATGTATCTTACTTTTGTATATATTATAACTTCCACAATATATTGCCATTATTCTTATTTAAGTAATTAGATTTTTAAGAAATTTAACTGTCTATCTTTAAAAAATCCTTTAGAGGTGACTGTGACTCAGTCAGTTGGGTGGCTCAGTCAGTTGGGTGTCTGACTTTTTTTTTTTTTTTTTAATTTTTTTTTTTTAACGTTTATTTATTTTTGGGACAGAGAGAGACAGAGCATGAACGGGGGAGGGGCAGAGAGAGAGGGAGACACAGAATTGGAAGCAGGCTCCAGGCTCTGAGCCATCAGCCCAGAGCCTGACGCAGGGCTCGAACTCACGGACCGCGAGATCATGACCTGAGCTGAAGTCGGACGCTTAACCGACTGAGCCACCCAGGTGCCCCGGGTGTCTGACTCTTGATTGCATCTCAGGTTATGATGGGTTTGATCATGGGATTGAGCTATCAGGCTCCAGGCTTGATAGCAAAGGGTGATTCCCCCTCTCCCTCTCTGACCCTCTCCTGCTGGTGCTTGCATGCATGCTCTTTCTCTTTCAAAATAAATAAATAAACTTTAAAAATAAATATAAATAAATAAATGTCTTTTGTATTTAACCCTGTGATAAGCAGTATCAGTGGTCACAGTTTCTTTCTATAGGAAAGGAAATTTCCATTCTAATTCTTCAACGTTTCTGATAATGTGATTAATTCTTTCAGCCCTTAGTTGTCTGAAAACATCTTTATTTTGGCATAGTATTTAAGCATATTTTTTCTGGGTAAAGAATTTTAAATTGATGATTTTGTTTTGTTTTGTTTTGTTGTTTTTATCTCCTCAGTATTTGAAGATGTTGCTCCACTATTATTTTTATTTTTTCTTTCATGTAACATAACTTATAGTTTTGCTACATGTAACACTTCTCCTCCAGGGAGTAAAACTACACAGACACTAGTCACCTGAAGTTATCCCATAACACAATGATGCTCTTTTCTGCTTTTATTTTAATTCTTGTTTCCTTTTGTTGCTACATTTGGATCATTATCATAGCTCTGACTTTAAGTTTATGTTATCTTTTCTTTTAGAATGTATAATCTGTTCTTTTACCTTCTCAGTGTAATTTTCATCTTTGATACTGTATCACTGAGATTATCTTGCTTGCTTCTTTTCAGAGATTATGATCTTTCAGTACCCAATGATCAATACATTTAAGGCCTTTGTTTTTTATATTTTGTAGTTTTCAGTTATTTCAGTCAGGAATGTGAAGTCAGTTCTTGTGATGATATTTAGTACCAAGGAGAAAATGCCTACTCTGTCATTGAAACGTTTCTTTGCTCATTTTACCAAGATATTAGAGATGGAAGAATCTGAGATTCTTGTTCATTTCCCCCATTTACCTGAAAAAAAAATCTATTCACTGTCATCGTCCTTCTGTTCATGTTGTAATTGGTCTTTTTCCTGGGAATTTTTCAACAGATATTTTTAAGAATGAAAACTGAGAGTCATCTAAGTGACTCCTATTTTAATGAAGAAACATACTTCTAGGAATGAGGATATGCATATAGTTACTTCACTACTGTTAAAATTAAAAAAGAGGGGCGCCTGGGTGGCGCAGTCGGTTAAGCGTCCGACTTCAGCCAGGTCACGATCTCACGGTCCGTGAGTTCGAGCCCCGCGTCAGGCTCTGGGCTGATGGCTCAGAGCCTGGAGCCTGTTTCCGATTCTGTGTCTCCCTCTCTCTCTGTCCCTCCCCCGTTCATGCTCTGTCTCTCTCTGTCCCAAAAAATAAAATAAACGTTGAAAAAAAAAATTAAAAAAAAAAATTAAAAAAGAAGTTGGAGATATTTTCAAATTTGAAATTCCTTCCTGGTGGTTGAGCTACAAGGGGAAAAATTATCTTTTTTTTCCTCCCACATATACAAACTGCACTTTTGGCTTAATTCAAACTGTATTCTAGCATTCTTTTAGGGACCCATCACATGGATCATAAAGATTTCTTCTCAGTTATCAATGATGGGTCAGCAGAAGGGTCTTCATAAGATAATATAAATTAAAAAAATTGTTCTGTTGTTGGTAAACTCTGTCTTGCCTCATACATGATATTTCACTTTGGTTTGTCAACAAATTTCATGTTGGAAATATTACACGTGATTAATAGACTTATGTTACAGGCCTTTGTATTTATGAATAATTTTATATCCCTTTTGATAATATCTATTGTCCGTCCTATATTGTCCTTACCACTGAGGCTGAGGATGGTAGGGGGAGATTCAGTAGGAGGCAGTGAATGAAGAATAGGAGCACATAAATGAAGGTCTAATATAAGCCAGGATTTTCATGACAACAACACATTTATTTTATCCTTTGAATTTTGACCAATTAGAAAATCTACTATTGACCGAAAATTTGAAGTGAACGTGCTTCAACTTCTACTATCCTGAAAAGTTTTCAGAAAAGTTTGCCTAGGGTAACAGAGAGAGAATATGAGTTTGAGTGAGTATGTGCTTATTATTTGTTTTTTAAAAATAATTTTGTACCGGGCGCCTGGGTGGCTCAGTCGGTTAAGCGGCCGACTTCGGCTCAGGTCATGATCTCGTGGTCCGTGAGTTCGAGCCCCGCGTCGGGCTCTGTGCTGACAGCTCAGAGCCTGGAGCCTGTTTCAGATTCTGTGTCTCCCTCTCTCTGACCCTCCCCTGTTCATGCTCTGTCTCTCCCTGTCTCAAAAATAAATAAAACATTAAAAAAAATTAAAAATAAATAATAATTTTGTAGGTTTCTAATGATAGGCCTTATTAGCTTGACATGGGCTTTTGATGCAGCTTTGATATTTTTGTTGTTGTTCTTATTTTATTTCTAAGAATAATCCTAACATTCTGGTAGATACTGAGTAATATGATATTTTTCCTTTTCTAGTCAGGTGGAAAACTTATTGGAAAAACTTTTATGGACACAGAAGTTACTTAAAAAATTGAAGTAATGTTACAGAGGATGAGGCAGGGCAATGTTGGGCATTTTTCTAAGCTGCGCATAGCTGGGCTGTATAACATTTGATGACATTTGTCTACCCTTGAAAATGAAAAGCTAGAGATCACTGAACCAAATATTAGGATAAAACAACAGAAATAATTTAGAACTAAATCTCACCAGGCTTCTCAGCTTCACATTCATACTCTAGAAGATCTTGGAATTTAAGAAGTGTATTTCATATTACCCTGTAGAGGAGAGAATAGTAATAAACAAGTAAAACCCTGGGTTATAGCATTATAAGAGAACACCTGACTTTCTAAAGATTAATTCCTGGGGCACCTGGGTGGCTCAGTTGCTTACACATCTGACTCTTGATTTTGGCTCAGGCCATGACCTCATGGTCCTGAGATGGAGCCCTGTGTGGGGCTTTGCACTGAGCGTGGAGCCTGTTTAAGATTCTCTGTTTCTCTCTGTCTCTCTCACACTCTGCCCCTCTCCTTGGCTCATGCTCTCTCTCTCTGTCTCTCTAAAATTAAAAAAAAATAATTAATTAAAAATGATTAATTACTGAATTTAGAGAAAATAGGAACTCATTCATCCAAAAGATCTGGAAGCATATGAAGGGATGGAGGGATGCATTCTGAAGAATGAAGAAACTGGTTTTCTCTTTGAGAGTATCCAGTAAATAATATCCTTTCCTTTACCAATTTTTGAGCAAATTATACATTAGACCAAAGTAAGCTACCTGGAATTGAAAATATTCTCTTTATTACTGATTAAGGGTAAGTTGACAACACAGGGCATCAGATTTATTTATTCCATTAAAGGTAATAATGGCCTGTGGTGGTCCTCCCCAAGTGAGATGACCTCTGTAGTTAAGACATATGTTTGGAAAAGCAGGGAACCACTCCTGTTTACCGTTACTTTTTTCTCCAAAAAGGAAGAAGTAGAAGGATTCGATTAGTAACTTTGTCTCTGCAGGGTGGAGTGACTAAATGAGGTTTCATCTGGAAGGAAAAACAGAGGTCAGGATGACACTGAAGAATATTTTTTAGATAATTTTCGTTTTTAGCTTTGAAAAAACAATAACTATATATTGGGACTCCTCCTGATGAATCTCAGCTCCAAATAGCAAACCTGATAGTTTTCTCAAAATAGAGTATGGGAATATGAATAATGAATGTAAAGTAATGCAAAAGAGTTTGGCAAAGCTATTATGAAACATATATTCAAATGATATTTCTCCTTTAAATTACAAGCCTTCAGAGTTTACATGTTTTATCAAACCGTAACAGTACTGCTCAAAAACAGTTTTGAAATCTTTCCTTGGAAATTAATTTTTAGATTGTATGATGATCTTTTTCAGGAGATTACATCTTTTAAAAATTGAAAAAAAAAATGCACAGGCAAGTTTTTGTTCCTGCTGTCTCAATGAGCTCATTCCCCTATCCTCATTGTCTTCCAGACCACACAAATTCCATACCACCTCAAAAAGACACTTAAAACGAAAAAAGTAAAAAATTTGTATATGGACATTCAGTCTTGTAGAAAACCCTCACAAAATCATGCTAAAACAGTGCTCTCCAAATTATTCTGTTTTTCCAGAGAGTTAAAATATCCTTCTTGGCCCCAGGGCCAGAATATATTAAACTATTCCCTGGCTAGGATAAATCCCACAACTACCTGAACTGGTTTTGCTTAATTGGCCTCCATACCTCACTCAGGTTTAATGAAAATCCTCAACATTTTCTTCTAGATTGTTTCTTCCTTTCATATATTCTTGTCCATTATCAGCTGCTTAACTAAATGAAAACCTTGTATTTAAGCTAATTTACATATGTAAATTTTATCTAATGCTCTAATACATCCATGAATGGGATTGGGTTGGTCATTCATCATACTCTGGACAAAAGTAGCATAAAAATCAAGTCTATATTTTGATACAAGTAATTATTAAATACTAATCTTGATACATTTATCAAGAATCTCCTCTCTGAATTACAAGAAGCACAATGTTGCAAATTCTCAAAATTCAAATAAAACATAGCAACGTCTACCACAGAAATCAAGTCTGCATATGTGAAGTAAAATTGTTCTAGAAAAATATTGCATATACAATCAGAATCCTAGAACCAGATTTTTCTGGTTTTCTCTATAAGCTAAGAACTATTGACAGCTTGCCTTTGAGTGTAAAAGCTGAGGAATTGATCTTCTTTAAATGTAGCTGACCTGCATGGTATACAAGACAGAGATACTAAAAAATAGGAAATTTTGGATCTTCTATGGACAAAGTCAAATTCTTCCAGTCTGCGCTTAAGCAAGTGAAAGACAAGCTGAACCTCAACAAAGTGGTTATATCAAAGGGAAGTCAATGAATTAGAATGACCATTTTCCCCAGATTTTGTTTCTGATTACAAGCCTTAAAGACTTATTCCTTGTAATAAGTTAAAATATGCTTTTCTCTTTCCTTCCCAGTAACTTCTTTCTATTAACCTCATTTCAATTTGCTGCTACACAGAAGACTTTGCTACTTGACTGGCTTCTGTATGAGACAGTAGTTATTCTCTTCTCCAAATTAAATGTTCTCAGGTCTTTCCACATAAATGAAAATATATACATATAGTTAAATATATATATATATATATATATATATATATATATATATATACACACACATACATACATACATATACACACATACAAATATACAAACTGATATTTGTCAAAGGCGGCACATTAGAATTTTGAGAGAAATAAGTTCTCATTGTGTGGAGTCCCCCCATGTAATGTCAGATGCTTAGCATTCTTGTCCCTTTTCTTAAATTCCAAGTGACATTTATAAGTCATTGAGACAACCACAAAATAGCCCTCATGCATTTCTAAATAATCCTTGGGTTTGGTTTGGTCTTGATTGAAACCACATATATCTTTAGTCTATTAATACTCTTCTGTACAAATCCCAGCTTTTCACAAAGCTAGATGTCTTCCTGGAACTGAATGAAGTATAACTTTAGAGTGGAATTATCCTTTTGTTTTTCCTCTGGACACCATATGTCTATGTTGTTATTGAGTCCCGTTTTTGACACGCTATTTTATTTTATTTTATTTTATTTTATTTTATTTAGCATTCATTACTTGTATTTGTATTTGTATTTTTTTTTATTTTTTATTATATGAAATTTATTGTCAAATTAGTTTCCATACAACACCCAGTGCTCATCCCAAAAGATGCCCTCTTTAATGCCCATCACCTACCCTCCACTTCCTCCTAGCCCCCATCAACCCTCAGTTTGTTCTCAGTTTTTAAGAGTCTTTTATGCTTTGGCTCTCTCTCCCACTCTAACCTCTTTTTTTTCTTTTTTTTTTTCCTTCCCCTCCCCCATGGGTTTCTGTTAAGTTTCTCAGGATCCACAGAAGAGTGAAACCATATGGTATCTGTCTTTCTCTGTATGGCTTATTTCACTTAGCATCACACTCTCCAGTTCCATCCACGATGCTACAAAGGGCCATATTTCATTCTTTCTCATTGCCACATAGTACTCCATTGTGTATATAAACCACAATTTCTTTATCCATTCATCAGTTGATGGCATTTAGGCTTTTTCCACAATTTGGCTATTATTGAGAGTGCTGCTATAAACATTGGAGTACAAGTGCCCCTATGCATCAGTACTCCTGTATCCCTTGGGTAAATTCCTAGCAGTGCTACTGCTGGGTCATAGGGTAGGTCTATTTTTAATTTTTTGAGGAACCTCCACACTGTTTTCCAGGGTGGCTGTACCAGTTTGCATTCCCACCAACAGTGCAAGAGGGTTCCCGTTTCTCCACATCCTCTCCAGCATCTATAGTCTCCCGATTTGTTCATTTTGGCCACTCTGACTGGCGTGAGTTGACACGCTATTTTAAAACATACTGATCTCCAAGTCCATTGAAATCCTAAAGTCATTTTCATATTATCGTTAAACCTCATCAGTCCAACTCTGGGCATAGGTGACTGTATTAAAAAGCAAGGATGTTTATATTTATTCTTATTAATTAATTGTTTCTCTGGATAAGTTGCCCAACTTTTTTGAACGTTTGAGGTCACTAATAAGTGTTTATAACACATCTAGCTCTATTCCAATTCAGAAACTTAATATTTGATGTTTTCCATCTAGAACAATTTGAGGAACCTCTAACCACCAAAATTTGTATGGGGATTATCTGATGACTCTAGCCTTCTCAATCCATGATACTCTATTTTCTTCTTAGCACTTACCATAACCTATAGTTACTGTGTTTGTTTGTTTGTTTGTTTGTTTTCTGTCCCTCACAGAAAATGTTAGCTATCTGAGGCAGGCATCATGTCTTAACCACTGTTTGATTCTTAGCACCCAGTAAATGATTAGCCCATACATGGTGCCTAGAGAGGTATTATCAAATTTTCATCTAATATACCAGATTTTTGCCTGCAAGTTTAAATGTATACAATGTTAAAAACATTGCCTAAACAATTCACAGAACCTGATGGTAGATCATCGTGACTGTTTGAAACCTACTTCAGGCAAAAATAACTTGTTAGCATAGCTTAGGTATGATCATTCATTCTGTTTGGAATTTAACTCTTCACATTATTAGTGCTGATTGCCTATTATTCCTGGCTGTCAACTTCTCTGGTAGAGAATTGAAAAAGATTTCTGAATAAGTCACTTGCTTTTACCAACAAAATGTAGGTTGAAGTGCATGTGTCCTTTCTGAGCAGAAGTTTAGAGTGTCAATATTTGCCGGTCTCTTCCTCCTGAATGATACTTAAAAAAAAAAAAAGCAAATATCTATATGGAATCTCTGTCCGTCTGAGCCTCTGAATTACTATACTAAACAGATACCTTGAGGAACCCAAGATAGACATGTAGCTTAAGAAAAAAAATGTATTATTGGGGAACAGTACCCCATTGCCTTGTGATTATTTTTGTTCTAGACTGTCTTTTTGTATAGCAAACACTCCTGGATAATATAGGTAGCATCTCCCTCTAAGGCAGAAGGGAGATTTATAGTTTCCTGACCAGGAAAATAAAGATAACGTTTCCCTCTAGGGCAAAGATTGGGCAGGTTTTTTTTTTTTTTTTTTTTTCCAGCTGCCTATATAGTATTGGGTTTTGTTTGTTTGTTTGTTTGTAAGCTCTGTTTTCCTCACTTGTGGCCTAAACCCATTCTGTGTGCTACATACACCTGAGACACTTGCCAGTGTCGCTTCTTGAGACTGGCAGAGAAAGAGGAACTCATATACAAGTATCTCATGCTGCCTACTGTGCTTTGAGTAATAAAATCTCTTGTCTCTAACCCAGAAATCTTGTGTCCACTGGCAGCATCTGTGAAACTGTTGTAGGCTTCTTGGTTAGCTTACAAAAAGGCTAAAATCTCAGGTCATTCACAGTTCCTTACATTATTTTTGCCCTCTTTTAAGAAACTGTGACTTGAGAGGGGTCATGTATTACTGTAAAATAACCTAAAGTAGCCTGACTAATACACTCATCATCCATCTACATTTCCTTTAGGCTTTATTTCTGCTCATGTTTATAACATTAAATTGGACCTTATTAGTAGTATCACAGACAAAGGAAAGGTGAGACAGATGGTGAGGAAAAACTCAAAAAGCAAAAAATATGCAATGGTCTCACCAAAAAAGGGAGGTCAAGGAGGATATCCCAGACTGTATTAGAACTTGGGAATTGGGGGATAGCCAATAGACTATGCTGTTAATCAGAGATTGTGAAATTCATCATGTATTAATATCAGATTAAAGTTTTGTGATTGAAGAAATAAAGGACATCGGTACCTTCTTGAGCAATCCAGAGAATTAGAAGTTTGTGCTGGAAGGAGTATCAGAGACATAATAAGACTTTGAAAATGAAAAAAAAACAAAAACAAAAACAGAAGCTCAAAAATTAGATGACTTTTGGAAGTCATTCAGGTAGTTAATAAATGATCCAGAATTGTTAGCTGAGTCACCCACCTACTGGTCATAATACACTTCCTACAATACACCGCTATCTTATTCCCTCCCATATTTCCCTCATTTTCTCCTTTAATGAATATTCTCTTGGCATCTGTGTGCCAAGTCTACACTAGATATGGTAACAAAGACACAGTTCCATCATTTTAATCATTTTATCTATATGCAGGAAACATGATTCTATGGATGGGGTCCAGGGACCTTCACAATTACACCATGCAGATGAGTAGATTAGAAACTAAGTCTCAAGGGAATATCTGACTTGAGGTTGACTGAAAATCTTACAGTCCTCTATGTAAACAAACTCATGTACCCTGGTTGAAATAGGAGAACATAATGTTGTTTAGACTTCTTTGGTTTCAGAAAAAGTAACTTATTTTACATAGTGCTTGGTATTAAAAAATTTCACATGCCCTATGTAAATTTATTTACACAGTAATCGTAGCAGGTAATGCATAACAGAAGAAAGAGTATGAACATTAACTTCAGAAGGTCTGCAAGTGAATAAAGTACAGATACCTATACTACACACTTGAGAATTTACTTAATCTCTTCAAATTCATTTACTTCATTAGGAAATGGACATACTTGATCAGCTTGTGAGGATTAAATCGGATAATATACAACCTCTAGCACATTCTAAATTTGAATACATACTAATTGTCTTTATTTTCACATAGCTACTTTTCAATAGGCTAAGCAAATTCCCTTTATGTAGTCAACATGTATTCCACACACACTGGGCAACCTTGCAGTTGTATGGCCCATTGTAGTTTAAAAAATTTTCATATGATTTATTTTACTTGATCCTCCCAATAAAAATTGTAAAGCTCACATAATAAATTAATCATTACAAAGATACAAAATATGTATAACAAAGTTACTGTGTGGAATTAAAACTTGCTGAAGAATATAACATAATTTTAAATAGGATGTAAATATGACAGAAAATAGAACAGAGAAGTTGTATAAACAAAGAAACCCAGAAGTCTAGAAGAGAGTGATGTTACGTCTCATTTGGTCACAGATTCTTCAAGGGAGAGTAGACAGCACTGTCATTTTCCATTCTAGAGAGATTTAGGTAATGTGTAGTGTCTGTTGACAAACACTGAGTGCATGTATACTCATGTCTTGGATGATCAGGAAGACACAAAGGAGTTCAAAGCGTAGCTGATAATAACACAACTATTTTGTAACACAACGTAAACCTCAAATTTTAAACTCCAACTCACAGTCTGTATTATTGTACTAAATAAGCCGTGAATGTAAGCCATGAGCTCTCTGAGGCCAAACAGGTGCAGGCACGTGGGTTTGAAAGACTTCCAAAGAAGAAAATGTATGGGTTTCGCTGTCTACAATGGCAAATAAAAGAGATTCAGTATCAGCCACTGATATGGTGCTCATCCTGCAGAGTGCAACACAATACAGAAAGGAATTTTGAAGAAGTGGGGACATAAGGAACTTCTTTTGGGGAAACCTAAAAGTTAATATAAACTTATTAAAAAAGACATGAAAAGTATATGTATACATATTTGTATTTGTGTTAAAATTAAACACAGGTAAATGAGTACACCTTACCTATTAGTTCTCCATAAACATGGTGACATTGAAACATCACTGGATATCCTGGAGTCACCCATATTCTTGGAATTAATTTGGGAAGACTGCCTAAATGAGATGAACTGGAGGCACAAGTATTTAGGTAATATTCAGAAACTCCAGCATGAATTTGGCTACTGTGATTTGAGTGACTTCTTAAGAATGTCCTTGCTAATTTTCAAGCTGGTTGGAGAGATTGCATTGGGTTGGCTTATGCCATCCCTGCATTTCCTGAGAGGAGCAGGAAAAAGACAAGGCAGATCATTTTGTCATTAAAGTTCACATGAAGAAATTATGATGGAAGCCACTATTCCCTAGAAGAAAACTGGGCAAAACAGTTGATGAGAAAGAGCAAACCTGTAAATTGACCCAACTGTAGAATCATTCAGGGATGAAAGACCAAAAGAATAAATGTGGTTCTGATATAGCAAATTTACCACTAATGTGAATACTAATCTCTTTATCCCCGGAGACTACTTCTACTGCTGGTATTATCATTGGAAAAGGACTTTAATTCAGACATGTCTAATTACACTATAGGTTAATTCTATTAACTAGAAAATCTCCAAAGGACTTCAACATTTTTGACTATTAAATAAATTTAAGTGGTCTAATCAAATTTCTAGTGATTGCCTTTCACTGCAGAGAGAAACTATTTGATAAATCTGCTTTTCCTTCTGGAAAACTAGAACAGAGACTTGACCTTAAGGGCAATAACAATTTATTGTAATTACCCTTAATGTATGGTAGAGATGGTTATGTTAGGTATAGTTTGTATTTTTCCCAGTGATTGCTTCCTTTGCTATTGCCATCCTTATGTGTAGGCACAAATTATTAGTTTTAATAATAAAACTAATAATGATAAAACAAATGGGCTTCTTTATCATACATGCAAGAAAGTCTCATTTGTAGTGTTAATGGAATCAAAAGAGTTTTCTTTCACTTAGGTCATCCTGTTATAATAGGCAAATACCAGTTTTCAGTACAGAGTGTGTGGACTCTCTGAATAGGGTTATTTTTCTTTTTTAAAGTTTAGGCATTAGTCTAGACACATTGGAACAATTAGAACGGTTAAGATTCATTATGGTTGTTTGTTCCAGCTCTGCCTGAGCATTTAACAAACTTTTATTTGTATGTAGAAGAATGTTATATTCCATTCCTATCTCTCCTCTCACCACTGGAAATTTCCCATTCATTATTTAATTCAGTGTTTCTCATTTGGTGAGAATGAGAATTAAATAAGAGTTCAGCACAGCAATATACACTGGGGAGAAAAATACCAATAAAACATAGTGCCTTATCTCAAGGACTTTACAATGTTTTAAATGAGATAGACTTGAACACAGATAATTACAACATGGGAGCCCAGAGGATATGCAACCAGCTCTACCGAGGTGGCCTTGCAGTCGGAATCTAAGTATTTGTGACTAGTTTCAGGAAAACAAATCAGTTAAAGAGTTAGAAATACTTATTTTATAGGATTCTATGACTATAATATCTGAGGTGTGGATTTGGCAAATACTGAAAGATTTCATGTAAATACCATGACTTTAACCTCATAGACAAGGTAAGGACTGTAGAAATAATTATCAGTTGCAAGTTGGAAATGCACAAGTAGACTTTTTAGGATTGAAATGTCAAATGGTGATTTTAAAAGGAGGAAATATGGATATGGTTTATGATATAACCTGGTAATTACAGAGGAACCACAAGGGAATCTATAAAAGTGATTAACGGTAGCTGCATTAAAGAGAAGGAAGACAAAAGAAAGGGCAAAGGGAGAGAGGTAAGGAAAATAACTTCCACTGAGGCAATACAGAATTATCAGAATCTATTTAAATAATTTTGTTCAGAAGCAATACCTAATTGTGACTCCCTGGTACATTTATCGTATAAAAATGACTGTGCTAAAAAAGTCTATCACAAAGTAAATGTGCAAATTCAATATTATGTCTCATTCCTCCTTGTCTTGCCTCTCCCTCATTATACTGCTTATAATGTTATAATATGAATGTGAGGGTCATGGTTTCCAGCTTTGACGTCTACTCAGAAATGGATAGAGAAATTGTAAAAACAACAAACAACAACAACAACAAAATAGATGCATACAAGTGGAGTGCCTCAGGTTGTGGAAAGAAACAGGAAGGATTTTTCTTAGGACCTCCAGTTCTACTACAAGGGTTAAGAAATGGTCAACAAGTTGGGAAGAATAACTGGGAGATGAAAATGAAAGTATTATGTGAGAGTATGAGGGTGGGGGAGGCATTAGAAAGGAAAGAGAAGAATGAACTAAAGGTGTAAATAAGACTAAACAAATTGGAAATTATTAGTGTCCCTGCTTTAGAATGAAAATGCATGTGATAATTTGCTTGTACAGCCAACAGTCATCGTATATAAAACCTCTTTCTGTATCAGGTATGATGCCTTACGCATACTATCTTCTGGAACCCACTTGACAACTCATTAGTTCAATATCCATGCATTTCTAGATAATCTTTTCCATTATCTTCAGATTATGTAAATCAGCTTCCTTCTTTATGTTATCCCTATGTAAGAGTAAGAGTCACAATTGTCGTTTAAAGAGAACAGTTCTCATGTTCCACGCAAAGGTGCTTGTTCCAAAGAAATATATACATCAAGCAACATAAATTTTCTACTTTTAGTAGTGTCTCTAGATTACCAGGGTTTCTAAGATGATTTACCTTAATTACAACCCCTTCACAGCCATTGAGAATCCAGTAACTTCTCTCTGATAGGCAGTCAGGAAAGAGCACTTCCCAATACTGGTTTCAATCTCTGGAGAGATTGAAGGCTAACACTCAAAATCGCCCCATCCATTACTAATCCACCAGAAAAATGTATGATGTCATTGTTCATCTGACTTTCACTAAGCATTCAGACTGGTAAAACCCATTTTCAGCTCAGCCACAGGCAGCCAGCAAAAAAAAAAAAAAAAAAAAAAAAACCAGAATTGGCTGCTATTGCTGCAAGTTTAATTGGCATTGTTTAAACCCTAAACAAATATCAAATCCGGAGTATGAATGGAATGCAGAGGACTGACAAAGGGCTGTCCTTCAGGAACCCCAAAACAAGTATTTCTGATTTGTGGAAATTCCCATCCCTGATCCTTAGACTTTGTTCTCTAGTTCAGTTTTGTAAGTCTCTGTCCCACTAAATGAGCCCCACCAGTCCTTCCCTTTCCTAGGCCCCCAATATATTATAGCTCATAGCCAATGCTGCAGGAACCACTTACAGTGACTCATAACCAATGGTCTCATAACCACTTGCTCAGTGTCAGGCTAGTGAAGGAGAAAGGAAGAAGCTCTGGGCCCAATGACTGCATCCAGATTTGTAACTGATCCTGCTTTTCATAAGCTAATGCTTATCATGGCATTAAAATCTATAGACATCCAATGCTTCCTGGCCTGGGTACATGCTTAGAGGATTCAAAGGAATTTTGTAAAGAAACTGTATTTGGAGTTTTAATTAAAAGTTCCATTTTTTTCTCCTTTTATAGGCTTTCTAATGTACTGTGTCACCCATGACTGTTGCTTCAGTTTTCATCTGTATTCCAGTGGTGCTCTTCTTATTACTAGCATCTCCATTTTGTCTAAAGTTAGTTCAGACCACTTGTCTAAGCTTCCAACTTTTATATCCAAATGCTTACTCAATACTGCACTTAGTTGCCTCAAAGGGAACTGAACTCAGGACATAAATGATCATACTACTTAATTTTTCCTCAAACCTGGTGTCTTCATTCAAAAAAGTACCTTGGGGGTGCCTGGGTGGTTCAGTTGGTTAAGTGTAAGACTCTTGGTTTCAGCTCAGGTCATAATCTCATGGTCTTCGTGAGTTTGAGCTCCACATCGGGCTCTGCACTGACAGCGTGAAGCCAGCTTGGAATTCTCTCTCTTCCTCTGTCTCTCTGCCCCTCACCTGCTTCTGCTCCCTCCCTCTCTCTTTCTCTCTCTTTCTCACTCTCTCTCAAAATAAATAAACTTAAACATAATTTTAAAAAATTAAAAAGTGCCTTGCATTTGTTAAGCACCTAGTATTAGCTAGTAAAACTCTAAATAGTATTAATCTATATAACATGGGAGATTATATGAGGTTTCAATTGTGTGTAACTGTTCAGATTCATTCACTGAATTAGGGAAAACCAATGGCTTGACAAATACTAGGTACTTTTTTTCTTTTAATGTTTATTTATTATTAAGAGACAGAGCGTGAACAGGGGAGGGGCAGAGAGAGAGGAAGACACAGAATCTCAAGCAGGCTCCAGGTTCTGAGGTGTCAGCACAGAGCCCGACGCTGGGCTTGGGCTCACAAACCTCAAGATCATGACTTGAGTTGAAGTCAGATGCTTAACCAACTGAGTCATCCAGGCGCCCCAATGCTAAGTACTTTTAAAAATGACTTACATAGGGGGACCTGGGTGGCTCAGTCGACTTCAACTCAAGTTAAGCATCCGACTTCAACTCAAGTCATGATCTCAAGGTCTGTGAGTTCGAGCCCCGCGTCGGGCTCTGTGTTGACAGCCTAGATCCTGGAGCCTGCTTCAGATTCTGTGTCTCCCTCTACCCCTCCCCTGCTCATGGTCTGTCTCTCTCTCTCTCTCTCTCCCTCAAAAATAAAGATTAAAAAAAAATTTTAAGTGAATTACATATATTGGCACATTTAAACTTTACAACAATAAAAAAACAAGAACTATTATACCTTTTTAGAGATTGGAAGGTGGACACACAGAGAGATTTAGTAACTTGTCCAAGATCACATGGCTAATAAGGATTAGAGCTGGGGTTTAATCCCATGAAGTATGGTTCCAGGTTCCACATTTGTGTTTTGCACACACTATGAGTTTTTCTACAAATATTAGTGATTAATGCTAGTTAACTGTTCACAATGTATCAGGTTTTGAACTAAGTGCCTGAAAAGTATTATTTGTTAAACTTAACATCGACCTAAGAAAGAATATAATAATCTTGTTTTACAGTTGAGGGCATTGAGGTACAAGGTGGTTAGCTAATTTTCATAACTAGTCCTTAACTAGTCAGTTGTGATGCCACAATTTATTACCTTCCATTCTCATTCCAGGTCTCACATTTTTAACATTTAACATTCTTGGCACTTTACAACCCTATTTAAATAAACTAGCCAGTTTTGGATCGGAAGAATAGAAAAACATTTTTATGCATTAGCAAAGTCTCTATCTTTTTAAGTACATTATTATTATTATTATTTATTTTTTTAATGTTTATTTTATTTTATTTTTTATTTATTTATTTTTGAGACAGGGAGAGACAGAGCATGAATGGGGGAGGGTCAGAGAGAGAGGGAGACACAGAATCTGAAACAGGCTCCAGGCTCTGAGCTGTCAGCACAGAGCATGACGCAGGGCTCGAAATCACGGACGTGAGATCACGACCTGGGCCAAAGTCGGACGCCCAACCAACTGAGCCACCCAGGCACCCCAATGTTTATTTATTTTTGAGAGAGGGGGAGAGAGACAGAATGCAAGTGGGGGAGGGGCAGAAAGAGACAGAGACACAGGATCTGAAGAGGCTCCAGGCTCTGAGCTGTCAGCACTGACCCTGACATGGGGCTCCAACTCACAAACCATGAGATCATGACCTGACCCAAAGTTGGACGCTTAACCGACTGAGCCACCCAGATGCCCCTTAAGTACTGTTAAACATGCAAACAAATTTAAATTAAAGTTTTTGTCTTACTCTGATCCAATTCTCTAATCTCATCTAAAAGTCCAAGTGTTTTTAACTAAGTACTTGCACGGCTTCATTCTGAAGAAATTGAGTTCTCTATTAATGGATCAAAATTTAAAAATAAATTAAATAATTTTGACTAATTTTCTTTAAATTTTCAGCATTACTTTTCTTTCCAAAACACTAACTTTTATCTCTGAGGAATTTGGCTATTGTAGAGTCAAATATTTCTCTGAATTTTGGAACATAAACTGGATCTTTTAGGCTTTTCCTGTAATTTGTTCTTTTAGAAAATAGAATGCTGTAGATCTCCTCCCCTCTCTAAACTTTGAAAAGTAAATTACAGGGCTGGTATCACCTTGGGAGCATGTTTTATTTGAGTAATAATCATTCCCTTTGACAACATATGTCATCTTATTTAAAAAAAAAGAAAAAGAAAAGATGATTTCCAGCAGCTCATAGAAAGGCTCCAAATGTATAATACACATCATCAAAGATTTTTCCATCCCTGTTTCATTTTTATGAATAGATCAAGAAACATACATATTTAAATTGCCTTTAGATGAGTGCTTTAACAATGAGACCTAGTACTTGGTTACTTCAAAATATATAAATTTTATTTGGAGTGATTATAAATCAAAAACACATTTTAAAATTCACTACTCTCCAGTAAAGTTTTTTTATGAAATGATGTTAATGTTTAATATTCTATATGAATCCTCTGTTGTAGAGTTAAAACACAGGCAATCTTGAAACACAGCCACTAATTTTACTTTTTTTTTTTTAGTTTTATTTATTTATTTTGAGAGAGTCAGAGAGAATATGAGCAGGGGAGGGTCAGAGAGAGAGGGAAAATCTCAAGCAGGCTCCAAACTGCCCTATGAGGGGGCTCCGGGCTGAAACCCATGAACCCTGAGATCATGGCCTGTGGGGAAATCAAGAGTCGGAGGCTTAACTGACTGAGCCACCCAGGCACCCGTAATTTCACTTTCAAAATCATAGGGGCGCCTGGGTGGCTCAGTCGGTTAAGCGTCCGACTTCGGCTCAGGTCACGATCTCTCAGTCCGTGAGTTCGAGCCCCGCGTCAGGCTCTGTGCTGACAGCTCAGAGCCTGGAGCCTGTTTCAGATTCTGTGTCTCCCTCTCTCTCTGCCCCTCCCCTGTTCATGCTCTGTCTCTCTCTGTCTCAAAAATAAATAAACATTAAAAAAAATTAAAAAAAAATCATAGTGACATCTTGAGTCTTCTAAGATAGATTCTCTGAATTTTGATCTTACTGAAAATCAGCTCATGATCCTAATATGAATCTGCTCACTGGCATAGTTTAACAAAAAAGTGACTATAATTTCATATTATAGTGATCAGTTTTGTTTTTGAAAGAATGCCTAAAAGGAAGAGCAGTTCAGGTGACAATGTTCACAACTCCAAATTAACTCATTTGCTGTTTAATTAGCTGTCTCAGATATAAAGACTGCTACCATGAGACCACATCAAAGGTAAGTATCCTTGCTTTCCTGCACACAGTTGCTGTTCTGGCTCAGCAGTCTTAAGTGGAGAGAAGGGAGAGAACAGACACTCCCCGGGACTTACCTCCAAAGGGAAAAAAGAGTAGTAATAAGTGCCCTTCCCCCCTCCTCCTCTCTAATTCATTTATCCTCTTTACTATTTACAAATATCCTTTCCTCCTTTCTAAGAGGCTCCCTTGTAATCTGTAAACACAAAGAAAAGAGAAGTTGGTTCTTAAACTCTCACTAAGCTCATATGTCAGAATATCAAAGGGTCAGTTTCTGCTGCCCTGGGGATATTCTAGAGAGTGATTTCTCTTGTCTTCATCTAGAAAGACTGGCAGCTGGTGAGATTGCAGCCTCTGAAACAATGGAGTCTACTAAAAATTTCTAACATTTATATGATTCCTTTTATTCCTTTTATCCTCAAAGTGCTTTATAAACATTAAACTAATTAAGTGAAAGCAATTTGTGAATTAAGGCATACTTATAAACAACTGCCTGTCATTGGTGAGAAATATTTGTCCTTGTTTATTATTTCATTACTAGGCTTATGGGTGGCTTTTTAATTTTAATAGCATTATCCAAGACACCAAGGGCAAAGAAGTGGAAATGCTTCATGGTAAAGTGATCCACTTGCTATGCTATAAAATGAACCCAATCACCCCAATACCCATTCCACACACAGCTTAATTCATTTGATAAGAGTAACTGGAAGAGATTTAGCTAAGGAAAACTTAAGAAAAAATCCTGTTAATCTTATCTCTTTTTATTCTCAATATTTTATGGGGAAAAAAAACCCCAATAAACTTAGAATCTATAGGTAGACTATCCATTGTGTTAATATGTTAAGAAAAATAATCTAAAACCTCAAACCTCTTTATATAATGCTAAGTAGGTTAATAAGAAAAGTAGGTTTATAGAACATTTCATAAGGAAACTTCACATGCATATGCAAAACTTTTCAAGAGCATAAATGTCTCCTTGAAAAATTAAAAGATCACTGCTCTAAATGTTACTCTTAATTTATCAAGGTTCTCAAGACTAAAATGTGTATACCCTTGCCCAACCAGGAAGATCTCGGGGGGAAAAAGGCTGAGATTAGATAGGTATGTTTTTAAGTGACTCTCTGAAAAATCCCTTCAAGAGTAAAAGCATTTTACTATAAATTTAGAAAGATTTGGAAACATTTTTTTTCAAGCAGCATGTGAAATTTTTAATTGATCGAAGTAACTGCCCTGACAATTTGAACTGAATAAGAGATTAAAATTCTTCATATACAAACCATGTGCTGCTTTTGGGGAGAAATTTGCATGAATACCTAATGAATAGCTGGGCAATTTTAAGACAATCTACTTGGTTTTTAAAATATATGACTATGGTTAATATCTAATTGATTCCAATGGTGATAAGACAGCTAGTCAACATTTTGAATCATAGAAGAATCAATATAATGAAATCCCATTGCAAAGCCCCTGTATTTTATTTATTCTTAGTATTTTTAAAAAGTTTATTTAATTATTTTGAGAGAGAGAGAAAGAGAAAGAGAGAATGAGCAGGAGGGGCAGAGAGAGAGGGAAAGAATCCCAAGCAGGCTCCTCACTGTCAGCAATGGAGGAACCAGATATAGGGCTTGAAGCCATGAACAATGACCTGAGCTAAAATCAAAATTCAGATGTACAACTGACTGAGCCATGCAGGCACCCACAAAGCCCTTTCAGAAATACATTGCTTATACTGGGAGTCAAAAAATTCATTTTAATCAAGAGAATATTGACATCTGGAATAAAATTTTAGATCTGAAAAAGCTAACATGTCTAATTTCCTCATTACATAACTGAAGAAATACGTTCTCAAAGTTTAGATGCTGGCAAAGTCAAATAGCAACTTTGTTATAGAAGTTAGAACACAATTATGCCAGGTGATCTTTCCACCCCACCAGACTGATCTACATCTAATTCGAGAACTTTGCAAAACAGGCACTGTTCCAGCATATTTTGCTAACATGCTACAGAAGTATTTGTGTGTGAAGAGACGCTATTTGGCACCATATATTCTAACCTTAGTTTCCTTGGGTTGTAAAAAGGGATTGTTTGTCAGTACAGAATTTTCTCTTTGTTAGTGTCTGAAAGGTGCTGATATTTTATTTGCACTGAAGTTTTGTTAGCCCTTGACTTTGTTAGCCTCTGAAGAATGCATTTCTGTTACCAATGAACCAAGAGTTTTTAAACTATTGTGTGCTAATCACTTTTGGGCAGTCAATTGAAAACTATGGACCTTTCTCAAAATAATATACTTAAGTGCCTAAAATACATTGTATATTATAACAAAGGAAACAAATTATGTTGAAATGCAATTATCAATATATTATGAAATGAAACTCACACTATAGTAGAATGTGTCCCTTTATTAATGCATTACAGTGTAGGTATAATACTTACCATAATTTTTTAGTTAACAGTGAATACAAACAATATATTTAGGTACATGCGACAAACTGCAATGGGATTGGAAAATATCTCTGGTTTCTATTGGTAACAGTCACAGGTACTGCTAACTATTATGATTTCCTGCCTATATTAATAATCAAAAGAAGTGAAGAATTTTACCTAGAGATTGCTTAAAAAAAGATATTTTTTTTCCTACGAAAATCATGTACCCTTAAATTCTGACCTCACAGATCTCAAAGGTTCTCACAGGTTGAAAACCTCTATTTCTGTCGGTTTACATTTTAGATAACCCCATTTGTTCCATTTCAATTCATTTCTTTCAGGGTCTACCCTTTATCCTGTGACCCAGAATATTGCTGAAGATTTTGTAACTGAACACATTCATTTTTCTAGTTCAGTTTCGGGACAATCACTGGAGGTAACATCTTTGAACAATTGATCTTATTTTACAACATTGAAGCAATTTGCTGCCACCCTGGTTAACAGCTCAAGTAGCTGGAGACATCTTTTTGCCTTTATAGGAATAGCAACATTGCTAACCAAAGCTTTTTTAGTAATGACAGCAGCCAATAACACTGCTAAACTGTAATGAGTTATGATGATAAATCAGAGCTGTCTGAATATCTTATGCTCAATATGAATCTTCCCTTGCCGGCCTGTTATGATCTATGTTTCCTAACTCTGACAGGGACGACTAAGACAACTGCAGTGTTAATCTCTACCTAACCCAAATGGATCCCATGTCATCAGACACTCATGCCTGGGAATACAGATTGGTAGATTATTAGATTTGAATTAAAAAGGATGTGTTTTTCCCTCCAGGCTTCCTTATTCCTGTGTTTGTTGTCTTCAATATGGATTTTTTATGATGTTTTAACTATTATTGTTTATTATTATTATCTCATTTTAATTGTGTATTTGATGACCCTGGCATCAGGGAGGATCAGGGGAATATAATATAAATAAAATTATCCTGACACACAAAGACTACAGGTGGTGTTTAAATTTGTTTTTCTTATCTCTCCATGAAATCATAGAGGTATTTAATTTATTTTCTCCTCTTTTGCTCACTTTCTTTTCCCCCTATGACACTCAACCTAGAAAACACCTGCAATTAACATGTTTTTCAAGACACATTGCCTCCCTACCTCAAATATGTCTTTGTAAGGTAACATAATTTGTAGTGATCTTCAACTATGCATGAAAGATTTTGGTCAAATTTATTTCTCAACAATTTTCTGTCTTTTCCAGAGACAAAAATCTTTCTCAAAATATGCATTATAGAATTATATTAATAATGTCAACAATGTCAGTTTTAAATACCTTACAAGTGAGAATGTATGTGTATATACAGCAGGTAGGCTCTACAGTAACCATGGAAACAACTAGAATCCAGCAATACTTTCACAATTTACATTGCCTAGTCTGTGTTAAGGGCTGTGGAAAGAGGAATAAAAACAGCAACCTAAAATGATGGAAAGAACTAACCTTCTGTTGACTCTATGTCAAGGGCGCTGTATTCATTATTTGGATCAATTATACTCTCTCAGTTACGCAGGAAATAGCATTATTTCCCTCCATTTTACAGATGAGACAAATGGGTCTCAGAGCAATTAAATAACTTGCCTGCAGTTGTGGAGCTAGCAAATGTGGTGGGGCCAGAATTCTAATTCACAACTCTCAGATGCGGAAGCCATATTCCTTGGCTATGCCAAATATCCCTTTAGATGATAGCGTTAGTTTTGTAGTTTGTAGTTTGGTGTGAGGAAATTGGGAAAGCTTTACTTGAATTAAGACATCCTCCACCCAAGGTACCACTGATTGTTTCTTGGGTGGAGGCATATCATCTAAAGAAAGCTCCATTCTAGATAAGGAAAATATTCTACTTTGAAGAAGTATTTTATTTGTGGGGCGCCTGCATGGCTCAGTCGGTTAAGTATCCGACTTCAGCTCAGGTCATCATCCGGCAGTTTGTGAGTTCGAGCCCCATGTCAGGCTCTGTGCTGACAGCTCAGAGGTTGCAGTCTGCTTTGGATTCTGTGTGCCCCTCTCTCTCTCTGGCCCTCCCCCACTCGTTCTCTCTCTCTCTCTCTCTCTCTCTCTCTCTCTCTCTTTCAAAATAAACATGAAAAAAATTTTTAAAAAGAAAAAGAAGCATTTTATTTGTATCTTCTACTATTTTACCACACCTGTCCTCACTGATTTCTTAAGAGCGATGTTCTGTAAGAATAACATCAATGATAAAAGTAATACAGCACAGGAAGAGGTAAATTTGACTGAACCAGATGATGTGCATTCATTCAAAGAGCTCTGTAGCTGCCTTCCAATTGCTGCCTCAGTTGGAAACCTACATGGATGCGGCAGAAACATTATTATCCAGAGTTGATAACTTTGTTGAATTATTAATTATTGCCTCCCTGTAAGGGAAAAAATTACCAATAAAAGTGTGATTAATGTTAGAATAGATTAACAGGTGGCTAGATATGCTTGTGAACAGGTGAGATAAATTGTCCTAAGGATAGAGGGAGAGAAAACTGAAAAAAATACCAGCACAGATGGATAAATATGAGGTAAACTGGGGAAAATACAGGACAATCCAAAATGATGGTTTCAACCTGATGCTAAGAATTCAGCTCAGTGTTAAAGAGAATAGAGAACATTCGTGACTAAATCCCACTGTTCAGAGCAAAGTGAAAATAATTCACTGGCTTGAAAATGCCATAGGAGACTACTCCACACCTATTTACTTGAGATAATTGGATCAAATCATTATTTTTAAATAATTTGTATATGTTAGATATAGGAGGGATATCCTACAAATTCAATGAGAAGACCTTAGGTTTTTCAAAAGAATTGCTATGGAAAGAACCTAAAAAAGCAAGATGTAGCAAAGCAAATGGAAATGATATTATACTTTTTTTTGAAAGTGATATAATTTATGCTGAATCTGACTTTCTATAAGGGCAGATACCATGTTGTAGTCACAAAGAGAATTTCCAATAACTAGTAAAATTTCTGATACATAGGTAATAGTAAGAAAATGCCAATTTCATATAAGCATAAAAGGAGGGAAGGGAGAGAAAATAAAGAAGGAAGGAAGGAAGGAAGGAAGGGAGAAAGGAAGTGAGGAAAAGAAGAAGGAGGGAGGGAGGAAGACTCATTGAAGTCTTATTTGTTGAACAATATTTCATCAGGCATGTTGTGCAGTTCATCAGTGTAAAATCTACCATTCTGAAAATATTCTACTTGTTGCCATGGTGTCAGTATCCAAAAGTCGGTCAAAGACAGATATGATTCTGAATAACTCTCTTCTGTTCCCCCTTTCAGACTCAGTTAAACTGGAACCAAGTGGTAGATTTGGTTTAAGTTCTTCTTAGGTTCCTGTGTCCTAAAAGACCTAGCAAAGTTATTTATAAGAAGGAAAATCAGAGGAGATAAAAGTAATTTATTCAAGTGGGATTTGCTCTATATCAAGTTGCAGTGATGGTCTTCTAAAGATCAGGGCTGCTACAGTCTTCAAAGTTTATGGAGCCATGTCCACACGTGAATTAGGAGCCCTACCCATTTGCCCCCATAACACTGTATATATCCATTGGATTGTCCCTATCAAATTGTATTTATCTTTCATTCCACTTTCCTAAATCTCCATTGGAGAAGAGAACATTCATGACTGAATCCTTTTGTCTACCAACCATGCTGAAAGTTAATGAGAGCTCACTAAAATTTCATTGAAATAATGGTGTGACACAATTTAGCTTTAAATTATAGTTTCTTAAATTATGTTTAAATCTGTGCTAGTCTTTTCACAATAGGTATATTTCAAGGTTTACCAAGTCTGAAAGTATACTTTTTTTTTCCTCTCCCATTTTGTGCCATATCTTTGAGCACAAGCAGGGTCTTAAGTTCTTCGGTTCTATAGATTTACAGAATTAGTCAAGTAGATATAAACATATCAGGTGACTGAAACTAATAGTAATAGAAATAGTAAACTATATTACCAACATTAATAATCAGAGTAAACCTTTTGTGACAAAAAATGCTAATTGTTATGTAGCCAGAGGCTGGCAGCAAACTATTTGACTTGTCTTTTGCTTCTGTGAAAAATTGTATTCTCCATAGACTGTTTTCCACCACCATGGTCATGTCCAGTGTCTAGATGGATGCAGATCACAAGATCTCACACTGATATCAGAACTTCTAACATGAAAAATTCTGACCAAGTTGGTGAAAGATCACCTCCTTCTTACCAATAAAATTCTACTTAGTAGCACTTAAAGATACCTTCAAAATATGAGATACCTGTCTGTCAATTTGAAACATGTTCATTTTGTTTGTAAAGATACCATTGCAGGAGGGGCGCCTGGGTGGCTCAGTCGGTTAAGCGTCCAACTTCAGCTCAGGTCACGATCTCGCAGTCTGTGAGACTGGGCTGATGGCTCAGAGCCTGGAGCCTGCTTCGGATTCTGTGTCTCCCTCTCTCTCTGCCCCTCCCCGTTCATGCTCTGTCTCTCTCTCTCTGTCTCAAAAATAAATAAACGTTAAAAAAAAAATTAAAAAAAAAAGATACCATTGCAGGTGGAAACTACCACTTAAAGTGATCTATTTGCTGAACCCAATGTAAACCCAAATTGCAAAAACATGCTTCTATCATCCACATTACAGAAATATGAAACATGCAATTGTACATAACACTTCTAATTTTGTGGTTTATGCCTTTTAGATTGCATTAGGGAATAGGATTTAATAAGCAAGCAGGTTGGGTTGTCCACAAAGCATAATTAATTTTGTGTGGAGTGCCACTCTACTGTGTGCTTGCAAGTAATAATAAGAGCTCCTTTTGCTGCCAGGAAAGGCATTTTGCTTTAATTTTTATTATGATATGCACCCAACTTTCTGGTGTTTACTCTATAATTTATATTCCTTATAATCATTACCCATTTTTGTTGTTTTTTAAAGTAATTTTTATATTATTTTCTTTTTAAGGCAAAGCAGGTCAATTAAATTCAGAACTTAATTATTTTAAGTGACTCAAAATTGTCCCCACTTAAATAGTAATTGCTAATAATTCTTTGTTGTAAAGCCAAAACATCAACATACTCAGAATTGCATTAATCTTGGAAATGTTTTAATTACCCAAAATTCCAGATAAATTGGTATTTCAGCATATACCTTCTGAGAGTCTAACATATGAACCTTTCCATAAATGGAGTTAGTACCCTGGAGCTGATTATGAAAACCTTAAGACATTCATAACATGCATTTTAGTTTACTTAAACTCACAGAAATGCCAAAATGTGTCTTTCTAAAATTCTGCCTACAGCCTGAAATATGTCTAAATGAATTTTGTAGCATGATCAAGATTTATGGAGATATCTCTACTATTAATGACTTTTCTCAAAACATTTATACACAGCAAGGAGGAGCACAAAAGTAATTTTGCAATGAGGATGCCATCGGTCAACTGGGGTAATTCACTAGTATTTTTAGTTGTAACAATTTAAACTATACTTCAGCTACATTATAAGTTACTTTCTATCATGGACCTTAGAGGTCACCTGGGAGCAGATAAACTCCGAACATTAAATTCTCTAAATCTGAAATTTTATTGTGTTTTGAAATTTCATTGATGAGTCTATGGAAATCAAGAAATCCAAATGCTGAGATTAATTTTGGTGATAATTCAGGAGTAATCTAGAATACAAAATTATACTGAATGAAATGCAAATAATGACTCCAGAAAGCATCAGTGATCAACCTTTCCCTTGCTAGACATGGGAAGCTATCTATAGTTCTCTGCCTTCATGATCACTGGGACCATGTCCTAGGAGATGGCCAAAATTTTCTAAATAACACTGGTAACAATAATAGTATGTGCATATTGTATAAGATCTGTCTTTAGGATAATGTGATTCTTCTACATTTTACTGTGTAAACAAAGGTGTTAGAAAGTATAGATTTGTCAATATTAGATCGTGCATGTAGCAATCAAACTAATGGATCCAGACTTACTTTACCTTAGAGTAAATTAAGTCTAGTAATTATATATGGCAACTGATTGGCAAGGGACTGAAATCTAGCACTAAGTGAAGACCTCAGAAAATAAAAACCCAGTCTAAGTTTCAAGTGCAATACGTGAAATGCAGGTAGAGCAAAAGCAATGCGGGTAGAGTGAAAGCAATCAAGAAAAGTCTTAATAAAAAAAATTATATTTGTCATACAATAAGTAAAACCAAAACTCAGTTGCTGCATTGTGGCTTTGACTGTGATATTTATAGAGTGCAACACTAGAATATTGAAAGCAGATGTGTAAACGTGCAAAAAATCTCATGAGGCAAAGAGGTAGTGATGGTTCAGATGGATTGATTTCGACATTTGTAGATGTCAAAAGGCTGGGAAAAAAACGCTGTAATACAAAGATTTCAAATCGGAGGTCCTTGAGTTAGTTGAAAAAAAATCAGAACCTACAAAAATAAAGGTATACTTTTGAGGGGATATGATGTATTTTTACTTCTCTGTCTTAATGAACTTATAGATTATTTTCTGAATTAATATAACTGTATTTTAGGAAACCAGCTATTTTTTGAATTTTTTGAATTTGTTAGAAATGAGCAGAATAAAATGTGTTACTATTATGTGTTGGACATCAGATATATATATACTTCTCTTTTATAAAATTAAAACAAAGTAAGTGTTGAGATTTAAACACCAAAATATCTCTGAATGAAGAAAGAATATGTCCAAGAGTCACTCAAAACTTTTGCAAAGAGAATAAAATGGTGTAACATTTTATAGGTATTTGAAAAGATTGTTAATGTTAGGTTAACAGAGCTCTTACTTTGGACTTTTTGTCTCTTCTTTTGTAGTCCTAAAAAATTTGTCATTGACACAATTGGTCCAATTATTCTATTGTTCCTTTCCTTCCTCTAGTCACCATTTCACTAAATCCTATTTTCTATCTCCTGCCTTTATTTAGTGAGAAGGAAGTTTATTTTGTAAGTTATAGCCAGTGTTTCAACAACAAATATTTATTGAAAACCCAGGATGTCTTTATTATTATGCAAGGCATATGAAGGATTTGAAGAGATTAATGCTCACATAGAGAACAAGTCATTAGGGGACAATTAAATTTTGAATTATGGGATGACTATAATCATAAAAAGGTTCAGATATGGAAGAGATTATTTGTGAACTGTTATAATCAAAGAGATCAGTGCTGAAACACAAGTAAGAACTTGGAAGATGGGAGGTGGAATATTTGGTCCACAGTCATGAGACGCAGTTGCTATTGAGTAAAGCAGGAAGGACATCAAAAAAAGTATCAGACGGATCCAGGGTAAAATAAAGGGTACACTCCAAGGGTGAAAAAGAGTGGGTTTGTTTGTTTGTTTGTTTGTTTTTCTTTGTTTTTTTTTGTTGTTGTTTTGTGTTTTTTTGTTTTTAGAAGAGTGTTCTTAATTTTAGGAGAATTTGTTCCAGAATGGAGCAAGAATATGAGAGTAAGAGAAATAGAGTTGCCTAAAAACTTAATGAAGTGAGTAGAAAGAAAGGAAAGAAAGGACTGACAAAACCAAAATTAAAGGAATTGAAGTACAAAGTGTAACTACTTATTAAAAGTTAGGAAACATTTTTAAAAAATGGGGCACCTGGGTGGCTCTGTCAGTTGAGTGTCCCACTCTTGGTTTTGGCTCAGGTTATGATTTCATGGTTCCTGAGATCCAGCGGTATTGGGCTCTGTGCTGGCAGCACAGGGCCTGTTTGGGATTCTCCCTCCCTCTCTTTCTGTGCTTCTTCTGCTTGTGCTCTGTCCTTCTCTTAAAAATAAATAAAAGATATTAAAAAAAAAAGTTACGGAGTGTCCCCTGGTCACTGCAGCAGGTAGTGTTTCCGTCCCCTCCCCGTCCCCCCTACTCACATCCATCTAGGAATTATACAATTAAGGCAGGTCAGGAGCAAGAAGCAGCAGGAGCACAGCTATTTATTCAGGAAAAGAGAGGAGGGAGCAAAGAAGGCAATGGGAACTGGAATGTGCTTCTCCCTCCATTCCTGGTATGAGACAACAGTGTTTCACCCCCACAAGGCCAGCATAAGTATTGTACATTAGGAATCTGAGTGCTAACCTAGGGTTTTGCCTTTAAAAGATCCAGCTTACTGGGGTGCCTGGGTGGCTTAGTCCATTAAGCATCCGATTCTTGATTTTGACTCAGGTCATGATCTCACGGTTCTTGGGTTTGAGCCCCATGTCAGGCTCTGCATTGACACTGTGGAACCTGTTGGGATTCTGTCTCTCTCCCTCTCTCTCTGCCCCTCCCCTGCTCATGCTCACTTGTTCGTTCTCTCTCTCAAAATAAATAAATAAATAAATAAATAAATAAATAAACATTAAAACAAACAAACAAAAAAGCTTTAGCTCATTGACCCACCAGAATAACACTACTGCTAAGTTGTCTGGGTCACTCTGCCTCTCAGCACTTACTTCTACCTCTATTTTCTAACTCCGATTCCCAAACCCTTACCATTCAAGATTAACCATAGACAAATCAGGACATAAAAAACTTTATCCTTAACTTTGAGGAAAAGCTACTGCAAATAAGCAATAAGGATTTGATGTACTAGTGCATGTAGACGTCATCCCTCAAGGGCTGCAAGGAAATACTGAAGGAAATGTGGCAAGGGCTGGCTGATCATCATTCCAAGGCTGCATTTGCTCCAGAGGAAGTATAACAAAATTGGTAGGAATGCAGTCAGACTGCTTGGGCCAGATCTTGGCTGCTTCATTACTAGTGTGAGTTTGCTCAAATCTTTCCACTTCTCTGTGCCTCTGTTTCCTGTACTGTGAAATGGCAATGATAACAGTACTTTCCACATGGTGTTGTTGAAGGATAAATGATGCAATGTGCTCAAGGCGGAGGGGCTTTGTAAGTGCTACATAAAGCGACCATTTATACCGAAGCTCATTTTTTACCAAACTCTGTACAAATATAATTTCGTAGTAAACTGAGAGTTGTTTTCATTATTATCCTCATTTCATGGATGAGACCGAGGCTTAAGAATTTATGACTTTCTCAAGAAGATGATGGAGTGCAGAAAGGTTCAAAATGACTTCACCTGAAACTTTCTCTACCCTCACTGAATCTGTCTCGGAAATCTGACCCTTAAATCTAAACACATCTTTATATTTTGGGGGCTGCAGAAACCTGAAGCAAGCATGAAGAGGAAGGCAAAGGAGTCAATATTTTACAGCTCTCTACATATTTTAGGTTATACTCTCAAATCCTTTGTGCTCTGAAACCCTCTGTATTACCAGCATGCTGCCATCCTCCTCTTTTGCTACCTTTACCAGCCACTTCTAAACGTATTGTACCAAAAACGTCAGGCTTGTTATGTTATTGCTGTTTCTCCAAAAAAGATATGCTAAAGGCTAAGGTTTCTTTATTACGCCTATGTTAACCTAGATTTTCCTTTCCTTAGTATCGTATTCACATTTAAACAACAATGCAGTGATGTTCATATTTCAGAAAGCATGCGAGGCGAAATGAGTCTAATTGGAAAAAAGTGCTTATGATGCCTCAGAGCAGACACACTACAGCCAAGTTCAAAATGTACATAGCTCCGTTACAGATATTCCACGGTAGCAGCACAAAAAGCAACACATTGCGTTAACACATCAGCATGAAAATACCATATCCTGTTCATAAGAGACAGGTGTTAAATTATAGGAGTGTATTTTGTTCATATGGTATTTATGTCTTTCAAGTTTGTTTGACATTCTAGAAACACTGGGACTTATGAATAAAATTGGAATCATTTTCCTTTCTTTTTTTTATTGTACTTTTTTCTCATTCCTACTGTCTATTGGGAAGACAAACAGAGGTGAATTCATTTATGTATGTTAGGAACACACACACTAATTATGCATAGGGAAACCAATTAACTAGGTGAAACACTTTTATTTTTGTATTTCCTGTTATTCTCTCTTGGATTCCTATGGTTTCAAGTGGCAGAATCCATTTAAAATATGGAATGACCATATTGCTAACAGTAAGCAGAGAATGATAAATAAAGGCATAACGGGATCTTGGAAGAGCAATAATAATAATAATAATAATAAAAATAATAATAAACAATTTACTTCCTTCAGGAACACCCTAGAAATTCTAATGTGATAATTCATAATACAGCTCACTTGACAGGGTAGGGAGAAAGGTGTGGGTTTGACGTACTAAATAGCTCTAAAAGGGACTCTAGTTTTTGATACCAAATAAGTAAAATATATACTTCGACATATAAATCAGGGGAAAATTAATCAGTCATATTTAGTAAATGGCTCTTTCCCCTCTATGCATCTTAGTTCTATTTTTAATTTAATCTAGTTTTCGTTATAAATTGGATGAGTTATGTCAGAAGTGTGGGTTGGAAGAATTTTAATTAGTTGTTCCTTAGGAGAGAAATACATTGTACAGAAAGCCAATTTAATGCTGTAGTATATTCTGACATCGTGAAGTTTGAATATATATAGAAACATTATATATACTTATATATATTATATTCATATATAAACATTAACAAAGCCTATATACACTACACTAATTATACATGTTATACACACACACACACACACACACACACACAAACAAATGTTCCAATTCACATACTCTCTTTTCAGTTATGTGTACTTCACAAATTCATTGTAATTTCATTGTAACTCCCCTTATTACATTTCCACAAGTATTCTTAGAATAGTTTACTATTAATCTGTATTGTCTTTAACTTTGCTATTTTATTATTTTAATTGCTTGTGACACTTTTGGTTTGTGTTTACTAATGAATCTTATTCATTGTGAACTGTTACTATGTGTATGTGCATACATGTATGTTTGACCTCATTTTTAGTGGAGTTTTTCCATTTAGTTGGAACTGTGTCCCAGCTAGACGTGAGAGGTTCACTCAGTTCCAGTGTGCTAGGTCTTTGGGGATGTCTAAAGTTCATGAATACATTTTATGTTGCTTTATTGCTTAGAGTCTCTTAAACCAAAAGGGGAAAGTAAATTCAATCCTCACATACCTCAAGGTTTTTCATTCTCAAGGGATTCTATTTTCTGTAGTCAGAGCTTCCTTGCTATCTCCCTCAGTGTGTAGGAGAACACTTTGTAATTACACCTACACTAAGCACATTGATCTTGGGAGGTCTGCTTTGACTTTTGCTTTCAGGTAGGCATTGAAGCCCAAGATCTTGGGCTATTGTGGTTCAGTGACTGTAAGAACATGCACTCAGTTGCTTAAATGCAAATCACTCTTGTTTTTAGCTTCTTTTTTGTTTATGGCATGTGGAGATTACCTTCTTAGTGGTGAGCTCAGTGGTGTATTTTACGATTGTTTTATTGTTGTTACATTTTATGCAGTACCGTAGGTGGTCGGCACAAAGGATTTACTCATATGATGTCAGCTCACCACCTTGCCTGTAACTGGAATTCCTGTTTTGTCGAACTTTTATCAGAAAGCTAAAAAAAAAAATGTGGTTGTTTGAGGCTATCTCCTATGCTAGGAATGACTTTTAAAGAAAATTAGGGACATATTTTAGTCACTTGTGTACTACCTTCAGGATTTGTGGCATAACAGTACCCAACCACTATTTATTTCATAGTTTTGTTATATCAGCTTGCTGAAACACAAAGCAAACAAATAAAGATAAAGCAAAAACACAAGCAAAACAAAGTCTCAGATGGGTTATTTATCCTGGACCTAAACAATAATATCTGGTAAATCATGGTTTTTGAGAAACTATTTATAATTTCCTAGTTAAGCACTAAATTAGATATGTAACTGTTTTTATTAATTGTGTCTGTTTTACCACCTACTTTCGCATCTAATGACACTAAAAATTCATAGCATACTTTAGGAAATTAAAACAGTAAAAACTCTTTATCACCTATGATGATAAAAACTAGGTGAATACAGTTACCAATGAATTTATGCTGCATATTTGAATATTTATAGATGAAATGCAAAATGTGTTTGAATTTTAATAGTTTACTAAATGATGAATATATTATTCTATGTATTTTATATCATTGTATAATATCATATATAACTCACAATAATTATCATTAATATTATTATATTTAGCCTCCTAAACATTTCCACTAATTTTAATAATTCTTACCTTGCTTGATTTTTAAAAACCTTTTGTTTTTAAATTGTTGAAATACCACCTACTTAGACTTGTTTTCAATTTTTCTTGTGCTTTTAGATTGTAAGCATGTTGAGGGATAATAAGTGTGCCTTGCTCATCCTTGAATTTTCTATGAGTTCAGGAAAGTATTTGGATAGAAATGAAACTCAATGATAAATAGAATTAAGTTTAGCAAAATAATCAAACCTATTTGGTATGAGATAACCTTAGCCATTACTCATGGGATAAACTGGATTCTGATTAATAGCATTTTCTGAGAAGCAGTGTGTCTATAGTCATTCACTCACATGGGAAAAACACAATTAGTACTTTTAGTTTTATGTGTATTCATTGACATTTTCTACTGCTTCTGATATTTCCTTGTTTTAAAAAAAAAGTTTATTTATTTAGTTTGAGAGAGAGAAAGAGACAGAGTTGGCAAGGGGAGGGGGCTAGACAGAGAGGGAGAGAGAGAAAATCCCAAGCAGGTTCCGCACTGTCAGTGCAGAGCCCAGCTCGGGGCTTGAACCCGCAAACCCTGAGATCATGACCTGAGCTGCAACCAAGAGTCGGTTGCTCAAATGGCTGAGCCACCCAGACGCCTCTGCTTCTGATATTTTCATTGTGTTACTTAATCTTTTATATAAGTTAAAAAGATGTATCATCCAAGTATTCTTTTCCACTGACATTGCATTTTTGCTTCCAAAATTAATGTAAATGTTGTTAGAAAAATGTAGCAATGAACTATAATAAATCTAATTCAGTTGCATTGTTATAGGTCATTATAAATCTCAGTAAAATTGTTATTTTTCTTAATGAAAATAGTATTGAAAACTATGATTCGATCTTATTGTTTTGCCCACAGAGGCATGAAAAACAATATTAAAAATAAAATTATTTTTCTGTTTTGCTTGCATTTATTATTTCCAAAATCCAATTACAAAAAATTGAACTGTGATAAAGTAAAAAAAGATATTCATTTGTCAGTAACAGCTTGTCCATCTCTGTAATGACAAGATTTTCCTAAAGTATAAATGTCCTGAAAAAGGAAGCTTACATTATAGAAAAATTATAAGGGTATAGAAATTGAATTTTGACTTAATAAATATTTATTGAGTGTCCAGTACAATTCGAGTATTATGTTAGATGCTAGGGATACAATAGTGGCCAGACATTTCTTCTGTTTGCAAAAAGTATAATAATGTAATGATGGAAGTATGTATAGCTTTTCAAGACAGTACAAAGGGTGGGGGGGCGCCTGGGTGGTTCAGTCCGTTGAGGTCTGACTTGGGCTCAGGTCATGATCTCACAGCTCCTGAGTTCCAGCCCCACATCAGGCCATGCACTGCCAGCTCGGAGCTGGAGCCTACTTTGGATTCTGTGTCTGCCTCTCTCTCTCTGCCCTCCCCCACTCTCTCTCTTTCTCTCTCTCTAAAATAAACAAATGTTTAAAAAAAAAGAGTACAAAGCAGTTAGACTTTAATTCTGTTTGTAGGGGTAAGATTTCTTACTTACAGAACAATGACGAGGGATTTGAATTGGGTTTTCAAGATATTTCTGGGAGAAGAAATGTAAAAATGCACAGAGATGTAATGGTGTGGCATTTCAGGTGAAATAGTGCCATATTGCTTGATATAGAGACGAATGGGGCACTCTAAGAGATTGAGTTTGGAAAAAGGGTACATAGGCATGCCTTGTAAATTACAATTTGAGGACATAAAAAAATCATAAGGAGCCTGTGTCTCCAGTTTAAAACACACTTTTAAAATCTGGCATTTGACAGGAGTTATTGATATCTAGTCAATTTTCATTGACTTTCTGGGCATTTTCATCTTATCAGTATACTGAAACCAGAAACAGAAAACTAATAAATTATTCTAAGAAGAAATCTTGGCAGTAATTTGGAGCACATTTAACAAAAATTTGGAAATATGCTCTGATAGTTATGTAGATGTCTGCAGTGGCTAACAAGATATTTTCTAGGACTGATCTAATAATATTTGACCAAAATGCATTTCACAGAATATGTTTGCTATCAGTTGACAAGGTGATGAATGTAGAAGTCTACATTTTTGTTACCTTGATTAGAAATAAGAAACGCTAGTGAAATAATGTCAGCTCATTTTATACATACCTATTACAAGAATGTGTCTGCCATTAGAAAATCACCTTTTTAATAATTTATTTTCTTCATTCCTTCAATAATTTATTGAATACTTACATTCCTTGAATATGTTTGCATATATATTTGTATGGATGTGTTTAGTCTTCACTAATATTAATTTCAGAAAAAAAATTTAGTGTTTAAAATATGGGCTTTGTAATTAGGATTTCCAGAGTTTAAATCCTGGCTTTGCTATTTTCTAGGTATATAAACGAGAACAGGTTATTTTATTTCTTTTAATTTAAATTTCTTCATATTTACAATAGAGATACATATACAACAGGGATATGTGTAACAAACACTGAATACCTTGTCCTCCACATAGCAAATGCTCACTGAATGCAGATTGTTGTTGTTATTATTAGAATAGTATTATTGTTATTAAGGTCATGTACAGAAAACATATTTACAAGTCCTACTGATGATCTACACCAAAAACTATATATCAGTGGAATCCAATATTTTGTCAATCACCCATACAATAGTTAAAAAGAAAATATGCATATTTTCTCTATCTCTTCTTATCTACACTTTGTATATCTACTTACCCAATTAAATCTCAAAGGACAGCATAGGATATGATATTCTGTGAAAGATACTACATATAAATTCTGTTTCAATTAGTTTTAATCTTAAAGAGCTACCGTTTTATCACAGTTTATTGTATTATTATTGATATTATAATAAGATTAATGAAAATTTTACCCTTGAAGTAAGAGAAATTTGAACTCTGTTATTTTCTTATTTGTTTACCTTCCCAATATTAGCACTTTCTTTAACCTTTATTGCTTTGCAGGAATCTAATTGAGTCTACTTGGTACAGGTTATTTTAATTTAAATTAAATGATATAATATGTAAATCCAATTAATCAGCACAAACGCAAGCTGCAGCGTATAAGAGTACGCTGAAAGTTAAATAATGAATTTCTTATTCTTGATTCCGCTTTATCATTCAAAAGTAGTTCTGAAGTGTTTATAGTTGTCTAAGACACATTTAGATAGCAACACTGAAACAAATAGCAAGAAATATATTGGTCTGAATCAGATAATTATGTAATTATACAATTATTTAGATCTAATATTTAAAAATATATATATATCTAGGGGCACCTGGGTGGCTCAAGTAGGTTAAGCATCCGACTTTGGCTCAGGCCATGATCTCACTGCTTCTGAGTTCAAGCCCTATGTCAGGCTCTGTGCTGACAGCTCAGAGCCTGGAGCTCCTTTTGGATTCTGTGTCTCCCTCTTTGTATGCCCCTCCCCTGCTCACACTCTGTCTCTCTCTTTGAAAAAAAAAAAAAAAAAAAAACATTAAAAAAATTTTTAAAAAACACCTTAAAAAAATATATATATACATATACATATGTGTGTATATATATATATATATATATACATATGTGTGTATATATATATATATATCTCAGTATATGTCTTAAGACATATATTGACTTAAGAAGGACTTAAGTCTCTCTCTCTCTCTCTCTCTCTATATATATATATATATATATATATATATATACATACATGATATATACATATATCATATGTTAGAAGGACTTAAGTACAATGAAGAAGAATAAAATCAGGAGAAAGAGGCTAGTAACCAGGAATAACAGAGTAGCCAGAAGTGAGGTCATGCTATCTTTGCATGAGGATAAGGCCCAGGATATTCCCTTTTCCATCTCCATATAACTTGATCCCTTGTGATGTATGACAACATAACACACTGGGTCTTATCCTGTGGTGTACTGTTATAAATAGAGGTACTGCCCCTATTTGTTACTAGAACATAGATTGCATCTTGGACCACTCCCTGACTAAGATGAGAAACGTATGTCCTCACAGTAGTGGTTCTTATGCAGTTTGTAGGCTGTTTTCCTGGAAAATGGAGCCATTGGATTATCTATCATTAGAAGTTTTACTCAGTACACAAATCATCATAAAGTACATTTAAAGTCCAGTTTATCCCAAAAGAGGGCATATATTTTGAATATAAAAGTAGCCTACTACTTTGCCCCTTAGCTCCAGTCAGAACAAAGGAAGACTCCTTAATTTAATTAAGTCTTGGCTCCAGAGTCTCATTAAGTCTTAAAATAGCATGTTTCAAGTATCAGAATGACAAGGTAACAAGTAGATTCCTAAACCACCAGTAACTACCACAGTGTTCCCCTTGGTCCTTTATACTGAGTTGGGAATTAAAGAATCAGGCCAGTGACATGTGAGTGGCTCAGGCCAGTTGAGTGTCCGACTGGCTCGCGTCATGATCTCACGGCTCATGAGTTCAAGCCCCACATGGGGCTCACTGCTGTCAGCACAGACCCACTTTGGATCTTCTGTCCCCCCCTCTCTCTGCCCCTTCCCCACTTGCACTATCTCTCTCAAAAATAAACAAGTCTTAAAAAAAAAAAAGAATCAGGACCCAGAATACTTTATTTAATATTTGACATTCCTGTACTTAGGACCAGGATTATTATTGCATAAACCAATATATTCATGGTTGGAGTAATATAAATATCTTATTTATATTTCAGTGAAAAGAACTAAGGGGCCTCCAGAATTTAACTAGTTATGAGAATACAATGGATGGGGAAACAAAAAGTTCTTTCAAAACTAAAGAAAAATAAATTCAACCCTTTTTCTTTACACGTATTATTAAAGTTATGAAAGTCCATCTAAATATCTTTTTGAGGATGTAAAAAGAAAAGCCAAAATGGGAAATGTAATAAAAACAAAGGATAGAAATCACAAAACAGGAAAAAAAAACTATACAATATAGTCTGAAGTTTTCCAGTAAAATTGGTTTGGAACAGATACATAAACCAATTTGGTTCATTGACTTCTTGATGGTGTACATTTTGTCCTTTCAGATCTTATATTGAATGTAATAGATCACTATATATGAAATGGATATAGTTTTTATTAGAAAAAGAGAGAAAAATCTGGGTTTCATTAGATCTTATCAAGCTGAAACACTATGATCTTTAGAAAAATATTGGGTCTCCATGCCCAAGAAAAGAAATATGGATATGTTGGATATGTTGACTTTCAGAGTTTTTAGTAGAATACATATTTAATAAATAAGTGTCCCTGTATGAAATTTCTTATAAAATCCTCACTTCTTTGAGCTATGAATTGCTTGATCTTTGATTTGGGCTTTTGCTGAAAACACAATTAAATGTTATATATCAAGTATTTGAATGTTTTCTCTTTTAGTGAATTTGCTTCATTTTTTAAAATTGATTTTTAAGGGGCGCCTGGGTGGCTCAGTCGGTTAAGCGGCTGACTTCGGCTCAGGTCATGATCTCGCAGTCCGTGAGTTCAAGCCCCGCGTCGGGCTCTGTGCTGACAGATCGGAGCCTGGAGCCTGTTTCAGATTCTGTGTCTCCCTCTCTCTGACCCTCCCCTGTTCATGCTCTGTCTCTCCCTCTCTCAAAAATACATAAAACGTTAAAAAGAATTTTTAAATTGATTCTTAAGAAAAATCTCGGAAGTCCAAACTTAGACACATTTCTCAGACAAGATTTACTTTAAACTTTACATCTTATATAATTAATAACTTGAAATCATAAAGGACATAGAACTTTTCTACACATTTACCCATCACAATAAGCTCACTCTTAAATCCTTTGCAGCTAACTTTCCAACAGGAAGCAGGATTACCCTTGCAAGATGTAGGAAATTATATGAAAATGGATAAGACTTTTATCTATAAACAAATCATAAATTCTGTTATCATTTCTCCTAACCAAAGCCAAAAAGCTGATGTCTTTAATAAGAAGGAATAACACTCCACAATTTTAGACAACTAAATGACTACATAGATACATAGATAGAGCAATGAGTGTGATGAGTTTTAAATCTCTTATCCGTTGCATAGATATGGGAATAGGGAACTGGCATGCAATGTTTAAATACCTTAAGAAAAGGAACAATGACATCAGTTTGCAATTAACTTAAATTTCTGTGCATTCTGAAAACATAAATAGATGTTCTATATTTTAATCACTGTGTTTTATTTTCTCTCAAAGCTATATTAGAATTACACTGAATAGATATATAGTTGTCACTACTGTGTAACTATAACATGAACATGAAATTAAGTTTACATATGGGTGAAAATGAATGTGATAAAACAAGTTCTGTTTTACTTTTGATACGTAGGTTATCCCTTTCTCTGGAAGTGTCTGGTTTTCCTCCACTATGTGTGTGTGTGTGTGTGTGTACATGTATTTATTTAAAGATTTAATCAATATTGAAATACAATTACTGATTTAAAATAAGACCATAAGAAGAAACTAAGGAAACAGAAATAGGTCAGAACAGTATTAAAAATTATAAAAGAGAGAAATAAAGGAAAAATCCAGTTCTCTCAGGTAAGAAATCCTTTTTTTTTTTTTTTTTTAAGTATGGTTACTAAGACGACAGCTTAATGTAAGACTAGAGAACTGAAAAAAAAAAGAGTTAGTCCAAAAACCATCCTAATTATAGATGCCAGTGAACATATTAGAGACAGGGACACCATATATCACTATGCAAAAGATCGCATCAAATATAAAATTATGAAAAGTATATAAATGGGTAAAGAACTCACACAGTACATTTACTAATAAGGAAATCCCAAAGGAAGTATATTAGCTTATTAAAGCTGCCATAACAAAGTACCACAAAATGGGTGGCCTAGAACAACAGAAAATTATTGTCTTAGGGTTCTGGAGGCCATCAGTCCTGAGGACTATGAGGAAGAAATCTGTTCCAAGCCTCACTCCTAGTGTCCAGCGATTTGATTATGATCTTTGGTGTTCCTTGGTTCTACTTCATCACTCTGATCTTTGCCTTCAACTTCACATGGTGTTCTCCCCATGCATTCCTGCATCTGCATCCCCCCCATTTTATAAGGACACTAGTAGCACTGGATTAGGTGCCTACTCTACTACAGTATGGCCTCATCCTCACCTAAATACATCAGTAATGACCTTAGTCTCAAATTTCGAGGTACTAGGTTTTAGGACTTCACCATATGAATTTTGGAGCAACACAAATCAACTCATAACATGTAAGTACATAATATATATACTCTATTCTTCATGTAATGAAAAAACTTCAAATTAAAATTAATAGTGTGATACCACTAAAAATAAATGAAAATTTATATTATTCAATGATGATAAGTCATTTTCATAAACTCCTGGTGACTTTTTATGTCTCTGTTATCTTCTTGGGGGAGAAAATCTATTGATATGTGTCAAATGTCTTCAAATTCTGGTTTTGGCCAAATCATTTAACATGTACAGATATCCTCAAGGAAAATCATCTTAAAAGTAGCTATATATTTTATAGAAAGACCATCAAAACATTTTATATTTATAAATATTTGAAAAATAGTTTTGAACTTTAGGGACTAGTGGAAAAAACTGGTTGATATGTATAAATATAATCATATCCAGACATTAAATAATTATAACTTTTTTTTATATTTATAATTGTGTGAGGTATTAATCTAAGCATTTTCATGTGTATTAACACAGAGAATTCTCACAAGAACCCTCTGAGAAATATGCTCTACTAACTCTCTTATTTTTGGTAAATTTTAGGTGTAAAAAAATTAAATAACTTGTCTCGGGTGACCCAGTTTTGCAAGCAGCAGAGCTAGGGCAAAAACCCAGGCATCTGTTCCCAAAATTCATTTTCTTAACCACTTTGCTATATTAACCTCATAAACTGATATTGAATTATTTATGATATCAGGTTGTTTAAATAAAACAAAGTATAATACTGTACACACAATTTTCAATTATCTTCATTGAAATATAAGTCAGAACATAATATGCCAAGATAACAACTGTTGCCTTAGAATTGTGTAATTATCATTGTTTTTACTGTTACTTATGCCTTTGGTATTTTTTTCTAATATACTTAAAATTTTAAGATGAAACAACAATAAAAATACTTCATAGGTGTTCATATGCATTTTTTATACACATTTACCGGATCAAATATGACAGTAAGATATTTGGTAATTTGAATTTTTGTTTCTCTCTAGGTAAACTCTTATTTAATTCAAGCTTCAGGCTGCTAGATTCACTAACAAAATATAAATAGATTACATGTTTTATTTAATTAACCCAGGGTCACTATCCATTAGAGTTTAGTTTGCATATCTACCTTAAGGGACTATGGAATGGTCCAGGTGGTTCCTGTGACCTAATTTGCATATATGGCCATGGCATACGCAAAAGGAATTTTAGCCTGTTGCCAGGTTCTCTGGATACTTGATGTTGGTTACTACCATGCAGACTTATATTCACTAGAACATTCTGGGAGGGGTGAAGAGTTGTAGGAGCTTTGAAAATATAGTGTACCATAGACTAGTAAGCAGTCAACAGAAGCCTAGCTACCCCACCAAGAATAAAAACAATCCAAGGAAAAGTAGAATAATATGAAATGCAGCAGAGTACAGAAACATGAATTTCCCCAGCATCACAGTATATATTACACTTACTGCCTGAATATTAGAGGTGTTGGTGGAGGGAGAAGGGCACAACTGAACCATAATTAGTTGCACTAGTAAATAGTCAGTTAAACAGATGATTAAACAAAATCATCTTTGTTTTTGGCCTTATCAGAACTACCAAGACAAAATATGACAAGAGCAGGTTTTAATATCTATTCCTACATACCCAGTCATATCTTTCAATCCCAGACATAAAAAATATTATTTTATTCAACATTCCTTGCCAGGAACCTGATATGTTATAGTATAATTGAGGATTATATCCCTAAAATAACTTAGAAGGACATCAGAGAAGTCCCTTAAACCTCAAAAAAAATTCCAGGTGTGCTTGGGTGGCTCAGTCGGTTAAAGGTCTGACTCTTGGTTTCAAATCAGGTCATGATCTCAGGGTTGTGAGATCAAGCCCTGTGTTGCACTGGGCATGGAGTCTGCTTGAAATTCTCTCTCTCTCTCTCTCTCTCTCTCTCTCTCTCTCTAATAAAAGAAAAATTCCAAGAAAAGTCTAGAAAATAACACTTCTGAGAATAAGGAAGGAATTCAGATTTTAGAGCTGAGGCCAGAAAGTGAAAGTTAGATCACCCACAAGAGTAATAATTTGAGTGCCAACATTTTGCTGAGATAAAACTTTCTGGGTCACTCATGCCATAGAAAATTGTGCAGAAAATGCTGGAAATAATAGTTTATTATTATGAGCAATGTTGTTGTTAATATTTATTAATACCCATTGTGTAGCCCGGAAAGCTCCATGTACTAGAGATCCAAAAATAAAAGATCATCACTCCTCTCAAGAAATTCTGTCTAAAATAGAATGTTACACTGTCTGTGGGTCTATCCTTGCAGGGAGAAACCTAGGAACCATGAGGAACATATAAAGGACATCCACATAAGATTGGCTAGAGATGGAAGTGGCATTAGAAGTGAAGCACTGTTAAAGAAGGGTTTCTAGAAAAGGTTATAATTGAGCCGATTATACAAGAATGTCTCTCTTGCTCAGTGTTATGACTTGACTTTGTTCAATTAACATTTGTTATATCGAGCACAGGGTGCCAGACAATGAGCCAGTGTTCAGCAAAAGACCACAAGAGAAATTGAAATAGAGAAGTTTATTATTCCCAGGTCCCGGAGGAAGTACATGGCATAAAGCCACACAGGGAGATTAAGACAGAATACAGGGAGAAAGAAAGACAGGACATGGGTACGTGACTTTATTGGGGTCCATGGATGGGGGCTTTGGAGTTCCCTGGCTACAGCTGGGACAGTTGATTCAAAGTAGAAAAAGCAGAATTTTGATAAGCTCCACAGAGGTCTTATTTCAGAGGTACACAAAGAGAAGACCTTGGGAGAAGGGGAGGCTACTGATCACAAGGATCATTGGGGAATTCATATCAGGAACTTATATTTGTTGTGGCTCTGCAGACTGTTATCTGGTACCAGCACTTGCATGAGCAAACTGGTATCAGTTTAAAGTCCCCACAGTCCGCTGGGCCAAAGACAATGGATGCTGAGGCAGCAATACCATGGAGTAACTTAGCTAAACTCTTGCTTTTCTCCTTATCACTACTTTAGAGAAGCTACAGCTCTATTTTTTTTATTTAAAATCAGTAATAAATGTACAAGAAAAGCAAGGGACTCTTACGGGTATCATATAGGTAATAGGCAGAGATTTGGGTATTCTCCAAAATCTCGTATTTCATGAGTTATCTCTCAGAGGTCGTATAGGAAGGATGATAATCCTTTTGTTAGTAGCATTAACAGGGAAATCTCACGAATAAGTTTTGGGTCTTTGTGCCACGAACTGATTTTCCCTGTAGCCTAATAAGAAAAGACAAATATAACATCTACAGTCAACCTTTTCAATGCTCCTCACTGATAAGGAACAAATTGACCTGGGATCTTTTTCACTACAAATAGAGCTTTACAGGGGAATATGTCAGGTGAGTTAAAAAAGAAGAACAAAAATGTATTTATGTGAAAAGGAGAACCACAGTTATTTTAAACTTTAACTGTCATTCATTTTGAGAAACTTGTTCCACATGGATATTACTGGGTGTTGCTATTTTAACAGCGAATTATAGAGAATATAATAGAAATAACAACTTGAGCTATTCCAAATCAAAATCGAAGAGCAGAAATGAAACCATGGAATCTGTGGATTTGACATCGAAAATTGTAATTCCACCAATGTGATCATAAAAAGAGATCAGCTCTAATAGCACAATTTTGGAAGCATTTTGGAATATCTAATATGAGCTGCTTAACAGAAACAGTAAGGCCACATCACATATATGCTTTCAAATCTTTGGAAGCTTAAAAGCCAACTAAAAAGTTATTATTGTGCATTAAAGAAGTTTCAGTGAGAGTGTTGCCTTGTAGGTCATGATATATGTTGAAAATTAGTTGACTTAGCAGGATGCAACACCCAATATTCTTATTTTAGGTAATGCCTACACACTTAACTAATTTTGTACTACAAGTAGAGGTCAGAAGCAGAGAGATTCAGAGTGGTTTGTCATGAGTGGGGTTCCCTGTAGATTTAACGTTTGTAAGTTTCATTTCTACTTTTCAATCAATGAACTGGGGCATGATATGAATTCATTATGAGGAAACAAAGATTGAAAAAGTTGGATAAATGATTCCAGAACATATGCTCAGGTAACTGTAAAAATCAACTTCTATTCAAAACTCAGAAGTTGAAAAGATTGGAAAATTGGATTCAGTTACTTACATAAGAATGTAGGCTTAGGGCTTGATGCATTAAGAAGTGGGAAGAATATGAGATTTTACCCTATTGGGTGCTAACAATTTACTCTGGCACATTATTACGGATGATGACTGACAGTAGGAGAGTCCTGTTCAGAGGAAGGACTTTATTATCTTGAGATAGTAAGCAGCATAAACTTATCTTGCACATCAGTTGTTCTTGTGTCCCCCTAGTCTCACCAGGATGACATAAAACATCCCAGATAGATGCTGTTCACACAGTAGGTCTGCAACATGGTTGAGGGACTCTGAGCTTAGTTAACTCAAATCTCTTATGTTAGGCTGTGAACAAACATGCTCAATCTTTGTTCCCTCCAGGGAGACACTATATCTTCTAAGGCCATTTCCAATACAAGTATCCTTGAAAAGATAGTCCAAAACAAAAGCAAGTGCTCCTGCTCATAACGGTGCAGAAAGGCAGGAGAGCCATTAAGAATTATCTCCCAAAGTGCTTCTGCCTGGGAAAATTTTAGTGCAGCTGATGTGCCATTGGTTAGTTTATCAAGTTGTGGGCATATTTCAAAATATTGAAATTTCATGCTTCAGTTTTCCTCACTACCCTTTCCCATTAGCCTGATCTTTGGCATTTCTTATGATTATCTTGCACATGTGGCCATTACCCTGCTAGCAAGCATTTTAGTGATTATGTTCTCCATAATCTGAGTAATATTTTTGGTTATTTGTATGCTCAGTAACATCTCTAATTATTATTAAGATTGTTATTTTCTGAATATCTTAATATCTTAATAGTCATAGTTTTGAGGTTGGATTTGTTTATGCCTTTATAAAGTTAAGATGTGTGTTTACCTTTATTAATTTAAGAAAAAGTAATGCAAATGAGTATGAAATATGCATGCAAGTTTTCTAGAGAAAATGTTTTATAAAATTTCCTCTTTATACTAAGAGGCTATTAATGCATCAGGAGCAGTGAGAGTAATTGTTAGAGAAGTCCACTCAAATACCACCCACATATACAATGGCTAGAATAGGACCCAAAAGATTTTCTCGGAAAAGTTTGCATACAGCAGACAACACAGCCAAGTCATAGTCATACTGAGTATTTCTGCTCCAATGGCAAGATAAAGATTTGTGACAAAAATGTTCTAACATCCTCAAAAGCACCACATTACACAAACCACCTCTTTTAGCAAATAATACCTATATGTTGTGTGTTTGCACATAAAATCACCACAATCACAATTTTATAGATTTACTTCATGACTTAATTTATTCAAATGGTGATGGTTGTTTATTTCCCACACTGGGTAGATTGAAATGACGTGCACTACTGGGTTTCAGAACTGGTCTATATTTAATTCATGGATGTTGACAGAACCTAGTGCCACACCTGAACATCCTGTGTAAGTCCTGTGTAACTCCCATCCCACGCTCACTCAAGTAAGGTCAAAGCTCAATTCAAATAGTCAAACAGCTGTTTTCACACAAAATGTTTAGAGAATCTTACTTTGGATTAGGGATTGCCAATCAAGATAGTTACAGGAATCAGACAATTATGATATGTCAATGAAATGGGTCAGCAGAAAAGGAAGTTCACATTAGAATTCAGTGTCAGAGGAATAATAAGAAATGAGGGGACGTGGAAAATGCACACCCTCTCTAGAGCAGAGCATCTGTTACCCAGACTCAGTCCATTGTGAGGAGGTGGCATGTTGACCAATTTTCCAATATTTTCAAGCAAAAATTAAAAACTCTATGTTCTTGCTTTTCATAAGAATTGGTACTAGAAACAGGTATCATGAAATCCTTTTATTTACTAATGAACTACTAAATTAACGCTCTTAGTCTGAAGAGACTTCAGGCTATTTCTGAAAATGCAGAATGTGTATCATGCCTCCATGGCTGGCTTCTCATGGACAGCACTGATTTTATGAATAAGGCCTAAATCATGGTAGTCTCGGGTATGTTCTCATGAAAGTTCTCTAATTGAGAGTAGAGAAAAAGGAAAAGGCTACTTAAAAGTTAAAATCAATTAGTTCACTGAACTAATATCCTCAATATTATTGAACACCATTTGGTCCCCAAATATAAAACAAGTAAGTACCCTCTTGCATGGATCCTTGCAAATGTGATGAAAAGAAAATCTGGCCCATTCATTACACATGGCTTTGAATCAATTCAAATGAATGTCTCAGCTCTTAAAAGAATCCATTCTCAGTTGGAATGTTAAAATACAAAGCCCAACCAATGATATACAAAGATTATATGGTTCATTCCCTCAAAAGGATAACTACATTTAGGTGTTAAAAGTCAAACTTCACTTTGGATTCAGAAAGCTTATTTTCTTTTGACATTAAATAGGTAATCACCCTTCTTTTATTTTCCTAACTATTATATAATGTCTTAGAAGGACTTGTAATGATTTTTACAATAAACCTTAAATCTTAATAGTGGAGAAATTAATCCCTCTAGGTATTAATTATGTAAAAAGCACTCTAGGGTTGGAGGAGGTGTTTGTTATAGGATTGAATTAATGATTAAATAATAATTACAGAATCTAGTGGGTAAGGTGAATATTGCAATCAAAGGTACTTGTAAAAAATTCTAATGTAAAAAATTCTGACAGCCTTCCTGTGATTGGCTCTAAGCTAATAAGGAACTCATAGCAAACAGGAAGGAAGGAAGTCTCTGAAAGAGAACTTTAGAAAAATTAATTGTATCTGTGTTCAGGTCTTCAAAATACTAAATCTAGGATCAGTCATATGCTGGAAAGCACAGAGCAGAATACATGAAGGTAAAGTTTCCGGGGTATCACCCCAATGTCTTCTACCAGTACGCCTTCTTTACCTGCATGTCATTCTTTTTTTCCCCAATGTTTATTTTTGAGAGACAGAGCACTAGTGGGGGAGGGGCAGAAAGAGAGGAGACACAGAATCTGAAGCAGGCTCTGAGCCATCAACACAGACCCCAGTGTGGGGCTTGAACCCACAAACTGAGATCATGACCTGAGCTGAAGTCAGTGCTCAACCAGCTGAGCCACCCAGGCACCCCATTGCATGTCATTCTTTTGGGCTTTAGGGGTGTGCTAACTTGAATGCCTTAGGAGGTCGAACTGTATTACCCCAATAGAATGACATTTTTTACATTGCCTAGCTGGCAGTCAGAAGACAATAAATATCCTAAAGATACAGTATGATGTGATTAAGTGGAGATCAATATAGAATACTAAGTAATTTGCCAAGGAAGCTGATGCCTGCACCATACTCTGAAAAATAAAAAAAACCTGCTCCTCTGGAAACTACCCTTATGCAACCAGTTATTCCTTTTTAATATTTATATGCATATTCAAATTCTCTCTCATGGCTCATATTTAAATATGATGGTCTTGAGCGTTCTGGTACAAGATAGGGACATAGAGAGACCCTGAAGTCACCTCCTCCACACACCAATTTATATCTATTTATATAACATTTCCCCCTAAAGATATGTTGAATAGCTCCTGATAGCTATTGAACAACCAAAGATAGAACAGCAAGAGAACATCAAGAGAGGCAGACACACAGTAACAAAAGGAAACCCTCACCTCAATGCTGCAAATGGCTGTGGGGAGGGACTGTACTCAAGGACCCTGAACAGATCCTTCTGTCCCTGGGCACAGAAAAAAGCTGCAGTTTAAAAGAGCAACTCGCATATAAAAGAGACAACACCAGAACTCTGGCAAGAGGCAAAGGAACTGCAGGAAAGCTCTCCAGGTCACAGGGATTGGAGAGAACAGTTTCTGTTCCTACACCTTAAAAGCCTAGACCAGAGCAGGGTCTGGACACTATAATGGGTAAGTCCAATCGTCATAATAAGCTTGAGTCTACTAGCCCACACCAGTCACCCTGTGGTGCCAGGGCACAGAAAACAAGCCTTGGTTTTGTGCTTTGTTGTGTTACTGTTGTTGTTGTTGTTGTTTTATTTTACTTTTTAATATTTGTGGGGTTTTTTTTTTTGGCTCTGTTCTTTTCTTTCTTGTTCTCTTTTTTTCTTCTTCTTCTTTTGTTTTCATTTTATTATTATTAATTACTTCTTTATTCTTTCTGTAAAAAGCCATGGTTTAAAAGAGTAGCTAACATATACAGCCACAGCTCCAGCCAACCAACAAGTCATCAAGCACACACAGTCTGCATAGGGGACATTATTCACAAGACCACTCCTTCAACTTTAGGAGAAGTAGCTCTTTTACCTAATCCATAGAAACAAACACAGAAAGTCAAGCAAAATGGGGAGACAGAGGAGTATGCTCCAAAAGAAAGAACAAGAAAAAAAAAATCAGAAAAAGAAGTAAATGAAACAGAGATAAGCAATATGTCTGATAAAGTATTTAAAGTAATGATCATAAAGATCACCAGGCTAGAGGAAAAAAAAAAAAAAAAAAAAAAGAAATAACTCACGAGACCTTCAATAAAGGGATAGAAAATATTGAAAAGAGCCCATCAGAGTTAAAAAAAAAAAAAAACACAGTGGGGCGCCTGGGTGGCGCAGTCGGTTAAGCGTCCGACTTCAGCCAGGTCACGATCTCGCGGTCCGTGAGTTCGAGCCCCGCGTCAGACTCTGGGCTGATGGCTCGGAGCCTGGAGCCTGTTTCCGATTCTGTGTCTCCCTCTCTCTCTGCCCCTCCCCCGTTCATGCTCTGTCTCTCTCTGTCCCAAAAATAAATAAAAAACGTTGAAAAAAAAAAAAAAATTAAAAAAAAAAAAAACAAAAAAAAAACCACAGTAACTGAAATAAAAAATACACTAGAGAAAATCAACAGTAAATCAGAGGATGCAGAAGAATATACCAGTGATTAGAAAGACAGGGTAATGAAAAGCACACAAGTTGAACAGCTAAAAGAGAAAAGAATTTTAAAAACTGAGGATAGGTTAAGAGATCTGTTGGACAACATCAAGCAAAGAAACATTCACATATAGTGGCCCAGAAAAAGTGGAGAGAGAGGAAGGTGTAGAAAACTTATTTGAAGATATAATAACTGAAAAATTCCCTAACCTAGGGAGAGAAATATATATCCAAGTTCAAGAAACACTGACAGTTCCAAACAAGATGTACTCAGGAGGTTCTTACCATGGCACATAATAATTAAAATGTCAGAAGTTAATGATAAAAAAGAGAATCTTAAAAGCAGCAAGAGAGAAACAAAAGTTACCTACAAGGAAAACCTATAAAGCTATCAACTGGTTTTTCAGCAGGAATTTGCAAGCCAGAGGGAGTGGTTTGATGTATTCAAAATACTGAAAGGAAAAAGCCTACAACCAGGAATACTCTCTCAGGCAAGGTTAGCATTCAGATTTGAAGAAGAGATGAAGAGATAAAGAGTTTCCTAGACAAAAGATAAAGGAATTTATCACCGCTAAACCAGCCTCACAAGAAATGGTTAAAGAACTTCTTTAGGTAGAAAAGAAATGGTTATAAGTAGACATAAGAAAAATATGAATTAAAAGATGTAAGAAAAAGGATGAAAGAAAAGGAAATATTTCTTTCTTCCCTTCTTTCTTTCTTTCTTTTCTTCATCTTCGTCTTCTTTCTTCTTCTTTTTCTTCTTCATCTAAGAATGTGTTTACAATGAAATGTCCACCAAAGTAATATGGACTGCTATTTACTTAAAATGTTATATATGAACTTCCTGGCAACCACAACCCAAAACCTATGATATATACACAAAAAAGCCAGAGAGAAAGCCAAAGAAAACATTATAGATATACACTGATCACAGAGAAAAAAGAGCAAAAGGAGAAGAAAGGAACAAAGAAGAACTACAAAAACAACCAAAACCAAATTTTAAAAGTGTCAGTAAGTACAACCATTTGATAATTACTTTAAGTGTAAATAGCCTAAATGCTCCAATCAAAAAACATAGAATTGTGGAATGGGTTAAAAATACATAAATAAATAAATAAATAAATAAATAAATAACAATACTCATCTATATGCTGCTTAGAAAAGACTCACCTCAGACATAAAGATGCATAAAGGCTGAAAGTAAAAGGATGCAAAAACATTCACCATACAAATGAAAGTGAAAAAAAACAAAAAAGGTGGGGTAGCAGTACTTAGACAAAACAGACTTTAAAACGAAGACTAACAAGAGACAATGTAGAACATTATATAATGACAAATAACAATAAAGAGATCCATCCAACAAGAAAATATAACATCTGCAAATATCTATAAACTTAACACTGGAACACCTAAATAATAAAGCAAACATTAATGGACATAAAGAGAGTAACTGATGGTAATATAATAGTATTAGAGGACTTTAACTCTCCACTCACATCAATGGATATATCCTCCAGATAGATAATCAATTAAGAAAACTTTGTCTTTGAATGACACATTGGACCAGATGGACATAACAGATATACACAGAACATTCCATCCAAAAAAACCAGAAAATACATTCCTTTCAAGTGTACATGGAACATTCTCCAGAATAGATTATATATTAGGCCATAAAACAAGCCTCAGTAAATTTAAGAATATTGAAATCATACTATACATCTTTTCCAGCCACAATGATATAAAACTAGAAATAAATCACAAGGAAAAAAATGAAAAAACACAAACACATCGAGACTAAACAACCAATGGGTCAATGAAGCCATCAAGAAAGAAATTAAAAAATACATGGAGACAAATGAAAATGAAAACACAATAGTCCAAAATCTCTGGGACACACTGAAAGCAGTTCTGAGAGGGAAGTATATAGTAATACAGGCCTATCTCAAGAAACAAGAAAAAAATGCAAGTAAACAATCTAACTTTAAGCGTTAAGGAACTAGACCTAGAAAAGGAAGAAAAAACAAAGTGCTAGGTGAGTAGAAGAAAGGAAATAATAAAGATCACAGGACAAATAAATGAAATAGATAAAGCTTCCAAATATACTCTATGAAGCCAGCATTATCCTGACACCTAAACCAGGCAAAGACAAAAAACATCACAAAAAAAAAAAGAAAACTACAGGCCAATATCCCTGATGAACATAGATGCAAAATCCTCAACAAAATATTAGCAAACTGCATATGACAATACTTTAAAAAGATTATTCACCACCATTGAGTGGTATTTATTCCCAGGATGCAAATCAATCAATGTCATACACCACATCAACAAACTAAGGATAAAAATCATATCATCATCTAGGTAGGTGCAGAAAAAGTATATGACAAAGTTCAATATCCATTCATGATAAACAAACTGGGGTTAGAGGGAACATACCTCAACATAATAAGGCCATTGATTAAAAAAACCCCACAACTAACATCTTCCTCAAAGGTGAAAAACTGAGAGTTTTCCCTCTAAAGTCAATAACAAGACAAGGATGTCCACTCTCACCACTTTTATTCAACATAGTACTGGAAGTCTTGCCACAGCAATCAGGGAAGAAAGAGAAAGAGACATCCATATTGGAAAAGAAGAAATTAAACTGTTACTATTTGCAGATGGCACGATACCACACATGGAAAATCTTAAAGACTCCACCAAAAAAACTATTAGAAGTAATAAATGAATTCAGTAAAATGGTAGGATAATTAATACCCATAAATTGCTAGTGTTTCTATATGCTAACAATGAAGTTTCAGAAAGAGAAAAATAAAAACCAACAACACCATTTACAATTACTCCAAAAAGAATAAAATACCTATGAATAAACTTAACCAAAGAAGTGAAATATTTGTACTCTAAAAATTTTAAAACACCGATGAAAGTAATTGAAGAGAGCACAAACAAATGGAAAGATATTCCATGCTTATGGATTTGAAGAATTAATATTGTCAAAATGTCCATATTACCCAAAGCAATGTACAGATTCAATGTAATTCCTATCAAAATACTAACAGCATTTTTCACAAAACTAGAACAAATAATCCTAAAACTTGTGTGGAACCACAGAAGACCCAAAATAGCCAAAGCAGTCTTGAGAACAAAGAACAAAGCTGGTGGTATCACAATTCTGGATTTCAACATGTACTACAAAGCTGTAGTAATCAAAATAGTATGTCACTGGCATAAAAACAGACACATGGATCAATGGAACAGAATAGAGACCCCAGAAATAAACCCATATTATATGGTCAATTAATCTATGACAAAGGAGGCAAGAATATACAATGGGGAAAAGATATTCTTTTGAATAAATGATGCTGGGGAAACTGGACAGCTATATTTAAAAGAATAAAACTAGATTACTTTCTAACACCATGCATAAAAACAACTCAAAATGGATTAAAGACCTAAACATAAGACCTGAAACCATAAAACTGTTAACAGTCCTAGGAGAGAATACAGGCAGTAATTTCTCTGGCATTAGCCATAGAAACATTTTTCTAGATATGTCTCCTAAAACAAAAATAAATTATTAGGAATACATAAAAAATAAAAAGCTTTTGCACAGCAAAATAAACCATGAAGACAACAAAAAGACAACCTACTAAATGAGAGCAGATATTTGCAAATGATATATCTTGCAGGGGTTAATATTCAAAATATATAAAGAACTTATACAACTCAACACCAAAAATATAATCTAATTAAAACATGAAAGAGGGCCTGAAGAGATATTTCCCAAGGAAGACACACAGATGGGCAACAGACACATGAAAAAAAGTTCAACATCACTAATTATCAGGGAAATGTAAATCAAAACCACAATGAGATATCACCTCATACCTTTCAGAATGGCTAAAATCAAGAAGATAAACAACAATTGTTGATGAGGATGTGGAGAAAAAGGAACTCTCGTGCATTGTTGGTGGGAATGTAAATTGGTACAGCCACTGTGGAAAACAGTATGGATAGTTCTCAAAAACCTAAAAAAAGAATATTTTATGATCCAATAATTCCACTATTTATCCAGGGAAAATAAAAACACAAAGTCTAAGAGATATATGCATCCCTATGTTTATTACAGCATTATTTGTAATAGCCGAGAGAGGAAAGCAATCTACGAGTCCATCAATACACAAATGGACAAATATATATATATATATATATATATATATATATATATATAATGGAATATTACACAGCTATCAAAAGGAGGAAACCTTGCCATTTGGAGACAATATGAATGGCCCTAGAAGGTATATTAAGTGAAATAAGTTGCCTGAGAAAGACAAATATCATGATTCCACTCATGAATTGAATCTAAAAAAATAAAAAAATTAAAAGTAAATAAACAGGGGCCCCTGGGTGGCTCAGTTGGTTGAGCATCTGACTCTTGATTTTGGCTCAGGTCATGATCCCAGGGCTATGGGATTGAGCCCTGCATCAGGCTCTGCGCTATAGGTGGAACCTGGTTAAGATTCTCTTTCTATCTTTCTCTCTCTCTGCCCCTTTTCTGCTCTCACACGTGCTCTCTCTCTAAAATAAAATTTAAAAAAAAATTTAAAAATGAATAAAAAAACAAAAAACAGAATCAGGACTATAAATACAGAGAACAGACTGAGGGTTACCAGATGGGAGGGAGGTGGAGCATTGGGAAAAATGGATAAAGGGAAGAGGGAGATAAGGCCTCCAGCTATGGAATGAGTAAGTCATAGGAATAAAAAGCAGAGGGTAAAGAATTATAGTCCATGATATTATAATAGCAATGAAGTGTGACAGATGGTAGCTATACTTGTGGTGAACATGGCATAAGGTATAAACTTGTCAAATCATTAAGCTATAAACCTGAAACTATTGTAACATTGTGTGCCAACTATGCTCAAATAAAAAATATATGTTAAAAAAGAAGTAATTATGTTACAAAAAAAAATACTTGCCAAACAAGGAAGATGTTAAAATAAAGGATCAACATCCACAGAATAAATATAATTCTCTACATATTCTTCTTATAACTATTTTTCATAATTGGTATAAAATACCAAGTTTGAGTATGCTTTCTTTTTTTTTTTTAATTTTTTTAAATGTTTATTTATTTTTGAGAGAGAGAGACAGAGACAGAGCATGAGCATGAGCAGGGGAGGAGCAGAGAGAGAGGGAGACACAGAATCCCAAGCAGGTTTTAGGCTCTGAGCTGTCAGCCCAGAACCCAATATGGAGCTCGAACCTACACTGTGAGATGATGGCCTGAGCCAAAGTCAGACACCCCAAACCAACTGAGTCACGCAGGCATCCCTTTAAAAAAAATTTTTTTTGATGTTTATGAGTATGCTTTTTTTTTTTTTTTTACTATTTATTTATTTTTGAAAGAGAGAGAGAGAGAGAGAGAATGTCAGCAGGGGAGGGGCAGAGAGAAGGAGACATAGAATCCGAAGCAGGCTCCAGGCTCCAACACGGGGCTCAAACTCATGAACTGTGAGATCATGACCTGAGCCAAAGTTGGATGCTCAACCAACTGAGCCACCCAGGTGCCCCAACCTATGAGTATGCTTTCTTAAAGCAACCGTTGCTATGTATTATACATAAATATTTAATTTATTCTTAGACCTATATTGTTTTTTTTTTTTTACAGAATTCATTGGCATATTGTGTTATGGTATGAAATAAAATTTTGTACTAGTTTTTTTACTTAAAAAAAGTAAACAAAAATAAAATAAATTTAAAAAATAAATATGATTGTCTTACTTAAAAACAAACAAACATACAAAAATACCTCCTTTAAGTCTTCTCCCTCTTCTTCTTTTCTATCTCTTACACTGCTTAAAAATTGTTTATACTTTCCACCTACCTTTTTTTTTTTGCCTTTTTGTTTACTATTCAAACTCTTCCAATGTGACGTAAATTCCCTTCAATTCACATGAACATGTCTACTAGATCCTAATAGCTTCCCTGTTTATGGCTCTTAATTATATCTCTTCTTTATAAAGTGAGCATAAAACCAGCACTCAAGGTTTCCAGGAAAACATTTTTAAAAGCTTTTGTCTTTTCCATGGAGAAACCAGTGGAGTGGACGTTGTTGGTTGTGGCTGCTCATCTTAGAGGGGTCATCTCACTTGACTTTTCTCCTGTATAATTTACATTCTCCTTTTTGTACTCAATATTTTAAATCCAGAGTGTATTTTATACTTACTGTGTATCTCAATTTGTTTTAGGATTTCTACTACTCAGTAGGTGCATATGGCTGGTGGCTAGTGTATTGAAGGGGACGGTCCTATGTCCTGGCCTAGTTAATTCATAATATCTGTCATCTCATCTAATGTACTATTTTTCTCAAAAATTCCTTCAGTGATAGTCTAGTCAGTGTATTTTTGATATATGATGTCATAACATCATTTCCTCTCATCAATAATGCTTATTTGGTTTTAAAATTATACATTTATATGGCATGATAATTGTTTGACATCTCATCAGAGTAGGAAGTGTCTGTTTGGTTTTTTCCCCATCATTGCTTTCCCAGTGCTTAGTTTGATCCCTGAGCCCTTATAGGCATCCAAAATATATATTATATTATGAATGCATTAATGACTAAATAATTGAATGTGTAGGAAGGAAAGGGAAACACTGGCATAGAAATGGAGTGGCAATGAAGACAAACTATGATATAAAACAAATGGTATGGATTTGTACTGAGATGGACCTAGACTTATAAACTGATTCTCCTCCTTCAGTTGGGTGATTTGAGCATGTGTCTTAGCGTTGTATTATTCATTGATGTTCAATCAAATTAGGTATGAAAAAAGCATATCAAATGATTAAAATAATTTCATAAAAATGATAAAAATACTTTCCTATGCCCGTATTTATATGGGGACTATTGAAGGTTGAAAACTCACCAAGAGGATAGCATGAGACTGTTAAAACTCATTATGCACAAATATGCATGTGTAAGAATTGATTATATTCTGAGTCTCTCTTTATCATCATCTAAGGGTATTTGTCTACTAACATATGAAGTAGAAATTTTTGGAAAAACACAGTGATTGGGGCGCCTGGGTGGCTCAGTCGGTTGAGCATCCGACTTCAGCTCAGGTCACGATCTCGCGGTCCGTGAGTTCGAGCCCCGCGTCAGGCTCTGGGCTGATGGCTCGGAGCCCGGAGCCTGCTTCCGATTCTGTGTCTCCCTCTCTCTCTGTCCCTCCCCCATTCATGCTCTGTCTCTCTGTGTCTCAAAAATAAATAAAAACGTTAAAAAAAAAAATAAATAAAAAATAAAAGGAAAAACACAGTGATTAATCAGCCTTAAAAAAGAAGAAAATCCTACCATTTGCAGCAACATGGATAAACCTGGAAGAGATTATGCTAAGTGAAATAAGTCAGTCACTAAAGGGCAAATACTGTATGATTCCTCCTAATAGTCAAATTCACAGAAGCAGAGAATTGAATGGTGGTTGCCAAAGGGATATGGGGAGGAGGAAAAGGGTAAATGTGGTTCAACGGGTATAAAGTCATAGTTAAACAAAATTAATAGGTTCTAGAGATTCACTGCACACACTTAAAAATTATTTTAAAAGGACAGAACTCATATTAAATGTTATTACCATTAGAAAAAACAACAACAAGGGGACACAAGAAATCTTTCAAAGATGATAGATTAATTACCTTTTTTGTGGTGATTGTATCACAGGTGTATGTATGTAGTCCAAACTCATCAACATGTATATGTTAAATACGTGCAACTTTTTGTATATTAAATATACCTTAACAACAACTTGTTTGTTCTTCTGAAAAAAAGTGTTTGACTTTATGTCAATGATAATAAAGTGTGTTTATTCCCCGAATCCACATGGTATAGGATTAGGAAAACACAAATTTCCTGAGGAAACAAAAAATTGTAAAACTGTATTTGTCAAAGCATTGGGTTTTATTCCAAAGCTGATTTACCCAGTGGCCTCAAGAGCCAGCATCAGGTATCCTATCTGTGCCAGGGATCTCTAAGACAACCCTTATGCTCAATGATTCATTAGAAGGATTCACAGAACTCAAAAGCTATTATCCTCGTGGTTATAGTTTAAACTCTAAGTATTTATAGTTAAAATCAGCAAAGAGAAACAGGCATGTGGGAAGGTCTGACAGAAACCAGGTACAAACATCCAGGTGTTCCTTCTCGGGGAGGGGGGTGGTGTTGCATGAATGTGTTTAATTCCCCCAGGAAGGATATTTAACACCATACTCTGAGTGATGTCAGTGGGAGAAGCTCACCTGAGGCTTTGTGTCTAGATTTTTACCGAAGATCAGGTCACATAGGCCATGCAGCATCTGCACGACCGACATCAGCTACACAGACTCCAGACTCCTCACAGCAAAACCTACAAACACATTGCTAGCATCTACTATCTGCTCACACTGGTACAACATGGCCCACTGCCTCAGGCTTACAATGAAATTCTATCAGGCAGAACATTCCAAGGGCTCAGAGCTCAGCAACTAGAAGCTGGCTATGGGCCATTCCTGAGAACAGACCTTCTTGGAAATGTTTGGGATTTCACCAACACAGGCCTGCTGAATAAACAGTTTCTTGTACAATATCTAAAAACGACAGTATCTAAAACAACAAAATCCGTGAATTTCCACCTCTAGTGTCTCTTTCACAAAAGCCTAGAACCCATTCTCAGAAAATTTCACATTCATATATCTAAAACAATCCCAATCAGGAGAAATAGGATTTCATGATTGGTTTTAATTTTGAATTAATATCATCTTACCTGAGGGGAATATTAAGCACAAATGGGGCTCTGTTAGGAAGGGAAAAGTACAATTGAATTAGGCAATCATACATGTTTCCTCCAACATAATTTTTAGTATTGTCAGTTCTGATAGAATTAAATATAAAATCATAAGCAATGAGACTATTCTTGGATTGTTTTTATAGACATACATATGTAGATATACATATATATCATGTATATATCTATACATGTTTATGTCTGTATATAGCAATTATGCTCCACCTTAGAAGATATTAGAAATGAACTGAAATCCTATAAAAGGTTACTTTTATTTAAATGTTCTTACTGTTAAACTTTGAGCTCCTTTGCAATAGCATTTTTTTTTCTGAATAAACTATTTTCTCATTTTTTTCTATCCTTGCCTCCATACCTCTTTTCAATTCCCCAGAAAGTGATTGTTAAAAACTCATGAAATATTAATGCTCCTCTGGATCCAGACTCATTCATTCCCAGAAGCTTATGTTCTCTTATCCAAGCTTTTAGTGGAAACTGATGTACAAAAAATTGTCTCCTATCCTGAATACTTTTATTTATCTTTTAATGCTTCCTACTACACTTTGTCCTGGTGACTAATGTTATCATCCAATCCAAATAGATTAATTCACTTTATATATTTCTAATCTAACTTCACAGATACTTGAAATTTTAAGTTTGACTTCAAAAAATGATCAGTGTTTCACCCAAAAAAATAATAAACTCTTTTTAAACACTAGACAGAAAATTTTGAAGTGGATCCTCAAATCATATAGGTTTATAATAACTACAAAAAAATCCTTCATAGATTTCTTGCCAAACTGGCTATCTCTTCTATTGTTTTCTTCCTGTTATTTCTTCACAACACTCTTGCTCCTTGAGGAAAAACTCAATTATAAGCTTTAAAAACCTGAAGAAATTAGAAGATATAAAAATACAATCTTGTTAAGGGACATATTTGATTAACAAATGAGAATGTGACAAGAGTATTTGAGGATTTTCAAAGTTGGCCTCAACCTACTTGTCTAACCTATGTGGCTAGCCTTTCTCTATTCCTCCCCCCTCCACATTGTACACAGGCCCATATTACCAAATTCCCTAATGGTCTATGGAGTTTTATGATTCCTTTATTTCTTTTCAATTCCCATTTTCTCTGACTGACCTGTTCCTATCTATATTATCTCATCTGCTTGAGTGCCTCCGATTCTTTATTTAGTTAGCTCAAACATCACATTTTGCTGGGGAACTTTTTGATTTCCCTAGACAAAATCAGTGACTCCCTCCTCTAACGTTTCACAACGCCAAGTACAAATCTCTACTAGTTTGTATCCCACATTATATACATATTTGTACCCCTTTAATACCTAGCTCAATATCTGGCTCATAGTAAATGATCAATAAATCTGTGGACTGGGAGAGTTTTAGAGAAACACAGCAGTGTTTTAGAGAAACACAGCAGTGGTGAATATAAAGGCTGTTATAAATTAGATAAGAGAGTGATTCATATGCGTGTGGGGAGAGCAGTATTGTGACTTAGAGAAGTCTTTACAAGAAGTAACATGAAAAGGTCCTTATAAATAGAATTCTACCATCTGGAGAATTACAGGAAGAACATTAAAACAGAAAGAATTAATAGAAAAATAACTTATTTCATTAATTATATATTTTTCTACCAGTATCATAAACTCATATGGACAGCTTAAATTAAAAAAAAAAACTATTAAGAAGATATATTTCTCACAGAACCAAAGTTAGGCCTCAGAAATGGCTTAGACCAGGGAATAAAATCCAGCTGAGGCTTGCTCTTTCTCTTCAAGATCAACTTTCTCTGTTTTTATAGTCTACATGTGGGTAGGATATTATAGGCGAAAGGAAGAACATGGTTTTAAGTCAGATTCAGCTTCGACCCTGAAGTGGATCAATAGGAAGCCTCAGAAAACCCATAGGAACCAAGAGCAGGTTCTTCAGCAAATATAAGAGTCCCTCTTCTCTATACTTGTGCCAGAATTAATTCACCAAGTGGCTAAGGCCTGCTTTCATTTCCCAACACACTCACCTTCTTTAAAACGTACATTTTTTTTCCTAACACTGATCTTGTATTTAGCCACATTTTATGAACTTACTGTGTTCCTTTAAATTCCTCCAAACCTCTCTCAACCTATTCCTAATAGTTTATTCAGGAAGCTTCTGAAAGCCTATCAACTGAGCCTCACTATCAGACCATTAACCTGGTCAACACTAAACGTTGGTTAGGGAAGGCTTTCAGAACTCTCCTCTTTTTAGCCTCTGGTCATTTATCTTAATTATATGTTTTCCTTAATTATATGTGTTGATATATTTTGGCTAAGAATTTCTGTTACTCTTGGAGTCTTAAAATTCCATTGTCCAATATTCCATTGTCCACCTTACTCACATAAGGTGTTTTTGGTTTAAATTTAAAATAATTTAAAATAAATATTAAAATTTATTTCCCTCAGTTACATTAGCCCTATCTTAAATGCTCAAGCAAGAAAGCTATATTGGTATTGTTCTCAAGAACATAGGTAACTCTGAATTGGGGAATGTACAGTTTCTTCAGTAAATAGTGGTGGGGAACCTGGATAGCTACATGTAAAGGAATGAAAATGGACCATTACCTTATATCATACACAAAAATTAACTCAAAATGGATTGAAGACTTGAATGTATCTAAAATCACAAAACCCCTGAAGAAAACAGGTGGTACTCCTTGACATAGGTCTTGGTGATGATTTTTTAGAGATGACACCAAAAGCAAAGACAACAAAGAAAAACAAAACAAAAAACTAGTCTATACCAAACTAAAAAGCTGTTAGTTTTAGTTCCAGCAAAGGAAGTCATCAGTAGAATGAAAAAGGAATTTACTGATTAGGAGAAGCTATTTTCCAATCATACATCTGACAGGAGTTAATATCCAAAATATGTAAAGGACTCACAAAACTCAAGAGCAAAAAAATAAACAATTCGATTAAAAAATACATGGAGGATCCGATTAGATATTTTCCAAAGAAGACATACAAATGGCTAATAGGTACATGAAAAGATGTTCAACATCACTAATCATCAGGGAAATGCAAATCAAAACCACAATGGGATATTACCTCATACCTATTAAAATGACTATTATAAAAAAGACAAGAAATAACATGTGTTTGCGAAGATGTAGAGAAAAGAGAATGTTTATGTCCTTGTTGGTGAGAATGTAAATTGGTGCAGCCACTATTGAAAATGGTACAGAGAGTCCTCAAAAAAATAAAAATAGAAATACCAAGACATCAAAACTAAAAGGCAACCGATAGAATGGGAGAAGATATTTGAAAACGACATATCAGGTAAAGTGTTAGTATCCAAAATCTATAAAGAACTTATCAGACTCACCCAAAAAACAAATAATCCAGTGAAGAAATGGGCAAAAGACATGAATAGACACTTCTCCAAAGAAGACATCCACATGGCCAACCGACCCATGAAAAAATGCTCATTATCACTCATCATCAGGGAAATACAAATCAAAACTACAATGAGATACCACCTTACACCTGTCAGAATGGCTAACATTAACAACTCAGGCAACAACAGATGTTGGCCAGGATGTGGAGAAAGAGGATCTCTTTTGCACTGTTGGTGGCAATGCAAGCTGGTGCAGCCACTCTGGAAAACAGTATGGAGGTTCTTCAAAAAACTAAAAAGAGAACTATCCTATGACCCAGCAACTGCACTACTAGGTATTTATCCAAGGGATACAGGTGTGCTGTTTCGAAGGGACACATGCACCCCCATGTTTATAGCAGCACTATCAACAATAGACAAAGTATGGAAAGAGCCCAAATGTCCATCGATGGATGAATGGATAAAGAAGATGTGCTATATATATACACAATGGAGTATTACTTGGCAATCAAAAAGAATGATATCTTGCCATTTGCAACTACATGGATGGAACTGGAGGGTATTATGCTAAGTGAAATTAGTCAGTCAGACAAAGACAAATATCATATGAATTCACTCATGTGAGGACTTTAAGAGACAAAACAGATGAACATAAGGGAAGGCAAACAAAAAGAATATAAAAACAGGGAGGGGGACAAAACATAAGAGGCTCATAAATATGGAGAGCAACGAGAGGTTTACTTGAGGGGGTGTAGGAGGGGGTGATGGGCTAAGTGGGTAAGGGCATTAAGGAATCTACTCCTGAAATCATTGTTGCATTATACACTAATTTGGACTGAAATTAAAAAATAAAATTAAATTAATAAAAAAAGAAATACCAAAAAACGAACAAACACAAAGAAAGCTATCAAGTAATTCTAGTTCTATGTATTTACCAGAAAAAAATGAAAACACTAACTCTAAAAGATATATGCATCCCTATGTTCATTGTAGCATTATTTACAATAGCCAAGATATGGAAACAATTTAAGTGTTCATTGATGTCTGAATGGATATCACACACACACACACACACACACACACACAGAACTACTATTCAGCCATACAAAAGAATGAAGTCTTGCCAATTACTACACTATAAATAGATTTCGAGGGCATTGTGCTAAGTGAAATAAATCAGACAGAGAAAGACAAATATTGCATGATCTCATTCATATATAGAATCTTAAAAAAATCAAGCTCTTAGATATAAAGAACAGATTGGTGACTGTCATTGGGGGTGGAGAGTAGGCAAAATGAATAAAGGGGGTCAAAAGGTACATATTTCCATCTATAAGGTAAGTAAGTCAGGGAAATGTAATGTATAGCATTACAACCATAGTCAATAACACTCTTGCATGTTTGAAAGTTGCTAAGAGAGTAGATCTTAAAAGTTCTCATCAGCAGAAAAAAATTCTAACTATGTATGGTGAGGGATGTTAACTAGACTTACTATGGGAACCATTTCACAATATGTACAAATATCCAATAATTATGTTGTACACCTAAAACTAATATAATGTTATATGTCAATTATACCTCAATAAAAACGAATAGAGGGACCCCTCACTCAGCCTTTCAGTCTAAAGCATTTCTGCAAGGGGGCACCTGGGTGGCTCAGTTGGTTGAGTGTCCGACTTCAGCTCAGGTCATGATCTCGCAGTTCATGAGTTTGAGCCCCGCGTCAGGCTCTGTGCTGACAGCTTGCTCAGAGCCTGGAGCCTGCTTTGGATTCTGTGTCTCCCCCTCTCTCTGCCCCTCCCATGCTTACGCTTACTCGCTTGCTCTCTCTCTCTCTCTCTCTCAATAATAAACAAATGCTAAAAAAAAATTTTAAACATTTCTGTAAGGTTTTCTTAGAAATTCATGTTGCTGCTTTGTAGGCTCATCAGCATCAAGATCACACCTGTCATATTACTTATTAAACCTTTTTAGAGGTAGGGAGGAAGGAATAGGATTTGTAACGGTGAGGTGGTTTCTGCAGGGAGCAGGGTGTTCACATGGATATACCTAAGAAGTACCTGTTTATATTAAAAATAAGACAATCTACAAATGTAGTTACTTTGTGTCTTGATGTTTCCAGTTTAAATGTCTGAAGCCTTCCAAGTACATATGAGTGTTCTGAAATTATGCAAATGACTTCTGCATATATTTCCTTCTTTCCCCTCCACCTCCCATTTTATTTATTTCCTCGATGGGGTCACAGGCAAAATGCCCTTAAAATCAGAGTCCAGAGGACATCTCAGAGCTCCTCTAGTCAGGAAATTTTCAGTAAGTACTAGAATGTTCTTTAGGCAGTTAAAGATTGAGGATGCTACTTCTTCTGAAACAATTAAAATCTGTCTGCTTCCTCTGATAAGTTTTTCCCCCAGGGGTTGCTTGTTACTGATGATCAAGGCCAGTGTTTGTAGCTGTGTAGTCCAGATCTTGTCACTCTGTTGGGATAGAAAGGTATACTTGAAATGCTGCTTATAAAAAATGAATTTGTTGAAGCTTTTTATTAAGGAGAGAATACTTTGGTAATGTGCATAATTTCATTCTACAGGAGTGTATTGTTTTGTTTTGATTTGGTTTTTTGAAGCATTTCATTTTACACTAAATTTAAAAGTTAAATTGGTGACATATCAGTATGAAAGAAATTAAACAAATATTTTTCAAAACACTGTTTTATTTTATGTGCTATAAACAAAATATGTCACTGACACTTTTATGCTTATGGTGCCTGAGGACAATTCATTTAGAAAAGGAAAGAAGAAATACATGGGAATAAAATGCATGTTATCAAATATTCAATAACAATTGTCATGGGCACAATTAGACAAAAGAAGCATTCAGTGAAATAAAAAGTTATATGCCTCTTTAGAAAACAACAAACATTTCAGTAGATGAGTTTAGTGGTCAAATTATACAGGTTACAATTATAGCAAGACTAATATTCTGTAAAAGTTCATAAAGTCACCCTTGGGATGATTAAATCAAAGAGAAGATGACCAAGGAAGATTTAATTGGTTTATATTTAGCTTTGTAATTACAAATACAGAATTTGTTACTAGATGTCAAATTTTTATTTTTAAATGTATATTACCTGGCTTTGGAAAAACAGCTAAGACACATGAAAACTTGAGAAGTATCCAAGATTTAAAATTTTTATTATTTTACTTTCCAGAGGGGCCAGGAGATAGGGGAACACCACTTCTGAAGGAACACATCAAAATATCGGTGGGACAGAATACTTCCCATGGAAAATAGGAAACACTAAACTACATAAAAGTGGTGCCTTTGTGTTAATTTAGCCCAGTTTTTCCCTCATTTATATGTGGTATAGTTTGTGCCTCTATAAATTGAGTCTAAGCTGGGATAAATATTCAAGTGTATGTGGAATGGCTGAAGAGAAAGAATTGCTCACATTAAATGGATACCTCGATAATAATGGAAACAGTGGTTGTGATTAATTGTTATATATATATTTCAGATCATGCCACATACAAAAGTTCATTTTGAGGCTTCTTAGCATATGGACACCTTTTCTTTAGGTAATTCCCTATCTTGGGGATTTTGGTGGAAAGCAAAAACTATCTGCACAACTGAAGCTGAAAATGCCCTATTATCTTGTCTTTCCTGCAACTAGGCTGTGGTCATGGGCTACTTAATCCTCCTACTTAGAAGTCAATACTGCTGAGAATCAGGGATAATGGCAACACGGTGTTTCCAGGGACAGCTGTGACACTACTGTAAGTTCTGAGAGGAAGACATCATACCAAGGAAACCAAGAAATAAAGCAGATTTAAGAAGTATGCCACAGAAATAATTTGGGGTGTGTTTATGGCACAGAACCTTGCCTGCAAGGAAGTAATAATTCTGAAGGAATGACATTGCCAAAAATATTGGATACCAGTCCTAACAATTACTTGAATAATTGAGCCTTAAAACAGTACTCTGGCCTACGCACTTTATTATTTATTTATTTTTTTTAAAGTTTATTTATTTATTTTGAGAGAGGGAGAGAGCACAAGCAGGGGAGGAACAGTGAGAGAGGGAGAGAGAGAGAATCCCAAGCAGGTAGGAAGTGTGCTGATAGAGCAGAGCCCTATGTGGGCCTTGAACTCACGAAACATGAGATCATCACCTGAGCCAAAATCAAGAGTCAGATGCTTAACCAACTGAGCCACCCCACCATCCCTGGCCTACAGACTTTAAAAAGAAGAAAGCAGGCTCCAAAAGCTACACAGTTTAAAAACATCTACTTTATATGTAGTCATGGAGGAAACAGACAAACCAGGTGATATTCCCAAGGGTCTAGAAGTGGAGAACAGAGTCAAGGACTTTTCAAGAAACTTCTCCCCTCTAAGATTTTCTTTGTAGAATTCCATTATCACTATGAATCAAGGACAACTTTTGTCTCCTATACATCATTTTTTAAAGTGGAAATTTTTATTGTGCTTGTCTTGTCCCTATTACACCACTGTATATGAAGAGAGAAGTACTGGAAACTTGTTTTCATTTATGTAGATTACAAGAACATAAACAATCTCTTCCAGATGTGATGCAGAACACTCACACAGAGAATATGAACACTTAACTGACAACAGTAAGTAGGTAGAACTTTGGGTTATCCCCTCTGTGTGTGGGTGGAATTATGTTCTACAGGGAAGAAGAACTGTCCATGGGTATTTGACAGCCATATTCAACACAGATGGCTAGCTGTAACCAATTATTTACATCTTCTCTCATAGACTACAGTTCCTTCTGGGAACATGCTGCCTTTAAGAATTGTATTTCCAAGCCCCGACCACTGAAAGTGTGTGCAGATATAGTTGTTTCCAATGACATGGGAATGAAAGTGTTGAGTATCATTTCTAGGCTAATCCAGTTAAGAAGTTTGCCTGCTCCTTCTATCCTTTACCTTCTTTATTAATTTTTTAAATGTTTGTTTATTTTTGAGAGAGAGAGTGCAAGCAGGGGAGGGGCAGAGAGAGAGGGAGGAAGACACAGAATCTGAAACAGACTCCAGGCTCTAAGCTATCAGCACAGAGCCCGACATGGTGCTTGAACTCACGAATTGTGAGATCATGACCTGAGCCAAAGTGGACGCTTAACCAACTGAGCCACCCAGGAGCCCCATATTCTTCACCTTCTTTAATATTCAAGCTTTATGTCAATGTTGAGAGCAAACTGGGATTCATGAAGTGAAAACTGGGATTCATGAAGTGAAGGTGTAAAAGCCTATGCCAACCTGAGGCTCTGAATGACTGCCAGGACTATAGACCATCTCCAACCCCACCATTAATCGGAAATACCAACACTGATATTTATCTGAATATAAAAATAAACATCTCCTGTAACAATTCATAAACATGTTGAGCTAACATTAACCTATCTAAAATGCTCTGTAACCCCTTAGAAAAGAGACATGTTAAATAACTCATTTTCCTTATTATTAGCATATGCTTATATTTTAGTATCCACCTGGCTAATAATATTGATAGCATATAGTATATTTTTTCATAAAACATAGTATATTTTTAATATTATGCTACTCACCTACCTTCAAGGATCAAAGTTTAGTTGGGAAAACAGAGCCATTGTAAGTATTGCAGAAGAAATTATTTCAAATAAGAATTAGAATTTACTTGAATGTGGGACAAGATGGGACAATGAATGTCTAGAAGTGGGGATTACTGAACCAGAAAAATAGTCATTGATGAAGTCATGCAAAGTACTAGTATAGGTAGATAAAATATACCTTGAAGGAAAACAAAAGAAACAATTCAGAAGTAAACACTGAAGTGGTATGCCACAAAAGGGGACCTTATAGAAGCATGGAAACTACCACCTAATGGAATCTATTGACTGGAAATTGCTGCCTCTGAGGCAACCAGTGTTACCATAGGAGTGACAACTTCTTAAGGCCTTAGGCAAACACCTGGTGGTAAATTTGGTGCTGCTTTTGGCCAGCCAGGCCTGTAACCAGAAAGTTAAGTGAGGCATGCATCAAGAAGAGAATGAGAACAAGCTGGGGCTCATTAGGAAGCATTTCATTGTCTGTCATCATTTATGACCTTCACAGAGAATCTTCTAAGAAAAATGGACTCTGCTTACCTTATTCCTTCCAAAACATGTATAAATTCCTCCAATCAGCTTAATCTGATCTGGAAAAGAGGATTCTGGAAAAAATAAGTTCTCAACGTTAGACAGGAGAAATTGTGCGAAGTTGATAAAACAAAACCTTGCAAGGGGTGCCTGGATGACTCAGTCTGTGAAGCATCCAACTCTCAATTTGATTTCCACTCACGTCATGATCTCACAGTGAGATGCAGCTTCAGGTGGGGCTCTACACTGACAGCTCAGAGACTGCTCGGAATCCTCTCTCTCTCTCTCTCTCTGTCTCTCTTTCTCAAAATAAGTAAATAAACACATAAGGTAAAAAAACCAAAAAACCAAAAAAACAAAAAACCCAGCAAATATGATTTTGCCAGGTACCCAGATTTAACTTTGTTAACACACATCTGCTATCGTATCTTCTATTTTGTATTATTGGAATTTTGACAAGCCCATGATGGAGAATAAGAGAAAATTATAGAAACTCCAATTTTATTTATTAATTTTTTTTTGTTCACAGAATACCCCATTGCCTTTTATTGTCTGTTCTTTTGTTTAGGCATAATTAAATGCAATCAAGTGGGATTTATCCCAGGTAAGCAAGGCTGGTTAAACTTTCAAAATCAATTACTGTAATTCATCATATCAATAGATTAAAAAAGAAAAATCACATGATCATATTAACAGATATATAAAAAGCATTTAATAAACTCTGACATCAAATCAGGATTAAAAACTCTCAGAAAACTAGGTCAACTTGATACAAAATACCTACTGCTAACATCACACTTTAAAAAAAAAAAATTAATGTTTATTTATTTTTGAGACAAAGAGAGACAGAGCATGATTGGGGGGAGGGGCAGAGAGAGAGGGAGACACAGAATCCGAAGCAGGCTCCAGGTTCTGAGCTGTCAGCACAGAGCCCAACGCGGGGCTCGAACTCACAGACCACGAGATCATGACCTGGGCTGAAGTCGGACGCCCAACCGACTGAGCCACCCAGGCGCTCCTGCTAACATCACACTTAATGGTGGGAAACTTAAAGCTTTTCCATTAAGATCAGGTGAAGTAAAAAAAATTTCCCTTTCATCACTTCTTTTCAACATTGTACCAGAAGTCCTTTTTAATCCAATAAAGCAAGAAAAGGAAATAAGAGATATACAGATTGGGAAGAAAGGCACAAAACTTTGTTCACAGATAATATGATTGTCAATCTAGTAAATCCAAAGGAATCAACAAATATTCTAGGAACAAGTAAGTGATTATGGCAAGGTATAGGATACAAGGTTAAATACAAAGTTTATTGCTGTAGTATATGCCATCAATGAACAAAAGGAATTTGAAATTTAACACATAATACCATTTACATTAGTAGCCCACAAAATGAAACATTTTTGTACAAATCTAACAAAAACTATACAAAATCTATATGAAGACAACTACAAAACTTTGATAAATTAAATCAAATAACTAAATAAATGAAGAGATATTCCATGTTCATGGAAAGACTCAATATTTTCAAAATGTCAGTTCTTCCCACTTTGATCTATAGACTCTATGCAATCCCAATCAAAATCCCAGAAAGTTATTTTATAGATGTTGACAAACTGATCCTAAAGCTTCTAAGAAGTGGCAAAAGACCCAGAATAGTCAACCCACTACTGAAGGTGGAGAACAAAGTTCTTGGAGATTTGATGCTTCCCAGCTTAAGACTTACTATAAATCTACAGTAATAGGTGGTGTAGTATTGGGGGGGGGAAGATAAATGGAACAGAATAGAGCCCAGAAATAGACCCCCCACAAGTATAGTCAATTAATTTTTTACAGAGCTGCAAAGCACTAAAATGGACAAAAGTTAGTCTTTTCAACAAATATAAAATAAGAATCTAGACAGAGTACTTACACTCTTCACAAAAATTAACTCAAAGTGGACCATAGATCTCAATGCAAAATGCAAAAATAATACTAGAAGATAATTAAAGAGAAAACCTAGATGATTTTGGATATGGCAATGACTTTTTATATTAACACCAAAGACAAATCCATGAAAGATAATTGAGGGGTGCCTGGGTGGCTTAGTCAGCTAACCGTCCGACTTCGGCTTGGGTCATGATCTCATAGTTCATGAGTTCAAACCCCATGTCGGGTTCTGGGTTCACATCTCAGAGCCCGGAGCCTACTTCAGATTCTGTGTCTCTCTCTCTCTGCTTCTCTCTCGCAAAAATAAATAAACATTACAAAAAGCTTAGTGAAAGAAATAATTGATAAGCTGAACTTCATTAATACTGAAATAACTCCTGCTCTGCAAAAGACAGCATCAAGAAAATTAGAAGAGAAGCCATGGAGTAAGATAAAATATTTCACATGTGAGAAAGGACTGTTACCTAAAACATACAAACAATTCTTAAAACTCAACAATAAGAAAACAGTCTGATCTTAAAAATCAACAAAAATCTTTGATAACTCACTAAAGAAGATACACAGATGGGAGATAAGCATATGAGAAGATGCTCCACATCTTAACTCATCAAGAAAAGACAAATTAAAACAACAGTGAGCTACCACCACACACCTATTAGAATGACCAAAATCTGAAACCCTGACAATACAAAATACTGTCAAAGATGTAGAGCAAAGGAACCCTCATACATGGCTGGTGGGAATGCAAAATGGCACAGCAACTTTGAAAGACAGGTAGGTGGTTTTTTACAAAATAAATATGCTTTTACCAGAAAATCCAGCAATTTAATTCCTTTGTTATTCACCCAAAGGAGCTAAAAAGGTATGGGCACTCAAAATCTGCACAGATGTTTGTGATAGCTTTATTCATAATCGCCAAAACTTGGAAGTAACTAAGATGCTCTTCAGTAGTGAATGGATAAACTATGGTACACCAAGATAATAGAACATTATTTAGTGCTAAAAGAAATGAGCCATCAAGCCATGAATAGACATGGAGGAACTTAAAGTGCATATTACCAAGTGAAAGAAGCCACTGTGAGAAGGCTGCATACTATGGTTCCCATTAAATGACATTCTGGAAAAGGCAAAACTAAGGAGGCAATAAGAAGGTCAGTGATTGCCATGAATGGTGGAAGGAACAAGGGATATGACTAGGTAAAGCACAAAATATTTTTAGGGCAATTAGAAATACTCTGTATTATATATTAAATATAAATATATGTCATTATACATTTATCCAGATGGATAGAATATACAACCCCAAGAGTGAACATTAGGGTAAACTATGGCCTTTGGGTGATTATGATTTGTCAGTATGGGTTAATCCTTGATAATAAAGTACACTACTGTGATGAACAACATTGATAAAGGGGCAGAGTATGCATGTGTGGGGCCAGGGGGTATATGAAATTCTCTGCACCTTCCTCTCAATTCTTTTGTAAACCTGTTACTTAATTCTTTCAAAAAAATTAATATAAGAAAATGGCAAGAATAGCAGAATGATTTTGTAAAACAAATGTCCATCAAAGATCTTGTAGCCAGAATAAAGGACTTTTATAATAAGAAATCATATAACACAATAAAAATGTTGGCAAGATATTTAAACAGATATCCCAAAAAAGAACTTATATGAATGTTTAATAAGTCAAAAAGAAATTCTCATCATTACTGGTCATCATAGAAATACAAATGGAAACTATGAGACCTGCACACACACACACACACACACACACACACACACACACCATAAAAGTAAAAAAGATTGATAGAAAGTGTAATCACCACATATCTTATACCTTGCTGATGAAGATTCAAATGGGACAACCACTTTGAAAATGGCATACAATTATCTTATGACACAACCATTCCACTTCTACATTTTTAAGAAAAATGAAAACTTGTGTCCACTCAAAACTGTGTACACTAACATTCATATTAGAATATTCATAGACCTGGGGTGTCTGGGTGGGTTGGTTAAGCATCCAACTTCACCTTAGGTCATGATCTCACAGTTCATGAGTTTAAGCCCTGCGTGGGGCTCTGTGCTGACAGCTCAGAGTCTGAAGCCTGCTTCAGAAGCCTGCTCCTGTGTCTCCCTCTCTCTCTCTGCCCCTTCCCTGCTCATGCTCTATCTCTCTCCCTCTCAAAAAAAATAAACGTTAAAAAACTAAATTTAAAAAAAAGGTAAAACTATCCTAAACTAGAGCAGATCAGCTTTTCCTTGGGGCTGGGTCTTGGGAAAGGAGAGTCATTTCAAAGGTAGAAAAGAAAACTTTTCATGGTCTAGGAACTGTTTTTTGATTGTAGTGGTGGTAATCGAGCTACCAAAATTCAACATTCTTTACACACATTGGTAAATTTTATTGTATGTAATAATACTTTAATGAACAAAAGAGGGGATAAAAGCCCAAAAGATCAATATATTTCACTACATTAGCACAGAAAGGATATGAAAAATAGCATTACTTGATAGAAAGACTAACCAATTAGTAATGGAAAAGAATTGCAGCTACCACAAAATGAGACTGAACAAAAATTACAGCACACATCATATTTAATGGTGAAATATTGTCACATATTCTCAGATTGAGAACAAACAAAGACAATCATTATTACCACTTTTCATCATTTTTATTACACTGGAGACCAAAAAGTTAAGGGAAAGAAATGAAAGAATATGGATTAGAAGGAAGAAATAAAATGCATTATTTACGGATTCAATAGTGGAATACATAGGAAATCCAAAACAATGTATAAACTATTAGAATAAATAAGTGAATTTACCAAGGCCATTGTATACAAAGCCAATATACAAAAATCAATTGCAGATATTCCCTCCCGCCAAACTGAAGCAAACTTATTCCCTTAGCTCCTTCTTCACATCACTTAGAAAAAAAAAAAAAAAAAACACAAAAACAAAACCTGAACATAACACAACAAACTTAGAAAGGCTCTAAAGAGGCCCAAAGAAGAGAGCAAACAGGCTAAGGATCTTGAGACTCTAGAGACAATACAGATGTGAGTTCTCTGCTCCCTTGTGGCTTCCCATAATCCCAGACAGGCCATCATAGAAGCTTCTAACCTGGAACAGACAACACGGAGTAGTGGGGGGGAAGCCCCAAGAAAACTTGTTCCTTCTTAGGTATTTTGGCTCCATTCCCTGTCTGGCAAAAGCAGGAGTGCTCCAATTTGCCCACAGGGGTAGTGTTAGTGGGGGAGGTTCCAGTGGTGAACAGAACCTCCCCCTTTGTGGGGAATAAGCTTAGGAATTCCCTGAGCTTGTACTAATGGGTTAAAAATGCATAAAGAATTAGAAAGCCACAGGATGAACACACCCAAGTTTGGGCAAACAAGATTAGGTAAACAAGGCAAAGGTCCCTAGTATAGGACAAAGATATAGGAGTAGAAAAGGCTCAGGATGAAAGCATCAAAAATGAGGTAAACAAGATGAGGTATTCAGTGCAGAAATGCCCCCAACTTAGTACAATAGCAGAAAGCTGCTTTCACAGAACAGAAGGACCAAATTAGGTAACAGGTAAACAGGGCTATACACTGCAGCAGGGACAAGTTGCCCAGTGCTGAGCTAATTAGCAAAAGAAAGGTGCCTTGTTGACCCTGAGATAGAATGCTCTGTTTTTCTTGTCCCCTAGGCAGGGGTGTCTGCTGTAAACAACCTTCTACCCAGTACCAGGACTTTGTTTTGTATTGACCCAAACCCCTAACACCACATATCCTCAAAACTCCCTTTCCCCACACCCATGAGTTAATGTCCATGGTTTCATTGTCCCTTTGCACACGCCCATCACCCCATCATGCTTCTAAGCCTTCTGATCCTAATAAAAATGGAGCAAGGACCTTCACTTAGGGCTCTTGTCTCCTCCCGGATATTAGCTTCTCTCTCATTTTAATCCTGCATCCACTCTCTTGCTGGACAAGAGAGAACTTTAGACCCAGAGTCTATGACACCTCTTCACTCAGCAAAAATGAAGCAGAGGATGTGGTGGAAGGTGGAATAGTAAGCAATCTTTTTTCACCGTTTTCCTCTCTTGGTGTCAGTAGAGCACAGTGGGGAGCTGAGCTTATGCCCCCAATTGCAGCAGGAGACAGGTGTGAGTAAGCCTTCCTTTTCTCCCCTCATGGGTGCTGGTGGAGTCCAGTGGGAAAGTGAACATACACATTCATCCAGCACTAATAATACAGCAGAAAAATCCCTGCCTAAAATAGAGAATTAAATAAGATTCAGAGTCTATAGAATTATATAAAAATTCCAGGATACAAGTGAAAATCATTTCTCACAGTAAGAACCAGGAAAATCACACCATGAATGAGAAGAGACAATGAGCAAATGCCAATACCAAATTGAATCAGATATTGCAATTATCAGGAAAAAGTATCCATCATAAAACAGCTCTAACAAGCTCTAACAAGTAATTACAAATTATCTTGAGACTTTTTTTTTCCATTAAAGAAAGGGAAAATCTCAGCAAAGAAATAGAAGTTATAAAAAAAGAAATAAATGAGAATTATAAAACTGAAAAACATAATAACCAAATTAACGTAAGTTACTTAAAAGGAAATGAGCTTTTTACACTTCACTTGAAGTAATATTTCAATAACAGTAGACTATAGTAAGTTATGCATATATACTGTAGTACTTAGAGAACCAATAGGAAATTTGCGAGGCAATATATTCAAGAATACTATAAAAAAATAAAATGCTAAATATTGTTCAAGTAACCCAAAGGAAATAAAGAAAATCTAAACAGAAAAATGAGGGAGAGGATGAAAAATGAGAAACAGAAAAAAATAATGGCAGACTTAAGCACCAACATAGTAATAACTATATCTAAGTGGTCTAAATACACCATTTTTTTAAGTTTATTTATTTATTTTTGAGAAAGAGAGAGAGAGAACATGCAAATGGGGTAGGGGGAGGGAGGGAGAGAGAGAGAGAGAGAGAGAGAGAGAGAGAGAGAGAGAGAGAGAGAGAACTTGAAGCAAGGTCCACACTGTCAGTGCAGAGTCTGATGAGGGGTTCAAACCCTCAAACTGTGAGATCATTACCTGAGCCAGAGTCAGATGCTTAACTGACTAAGCCACCCAGGCGCCCCTCTAAATACACCAATTTAAGGAGACTGGCAGAGTAGATAAGAAAATATTATTCAACAATATTCTGTCTGCAAGAAACTCACTTCAAAACTCATTTCAGGGGCACCTGGGTGGCTCAGTTGGTTAAGCATCTGACTTCAGCTCAGATCATGATCTCACAGTTGATGAGTTCGAGCCCTGCATTGGGCTCTGTGCTGACAACTTAGAGCCTGGAGCCTGCTTTAGATTCTGTGTCTCCTCCTTTTTCTGCCCCTCCCATGTTCATGCCCTGTCTCTCTCTGTCTCTCAGTAATAAATAAACATTTAAAAAAATTTTAAAAACTCATTTCAAATTAAACTTGTTAGTTTGAAGGTAAAAATATCAAAACAATATATAACATGCAAACCTTAATGAAAAATAAACAGGGGTAACCTTATTAATAGAAAGGGTAGACTTTAAAGGACAGAAAATTAAGAGAGATAAAGAGGACCATTATATAAGATAAAAGGATGGGTCTACCAGGAATAACAATTTTAGATGCATAAGTACAAAACAGCAAACCCTCAAAATACATGAAGCAAAACTGATAAAGCATAAAGGGAAAATGAAAAATTAAAGTTCGATATTTCAATGTCCACCTATCAGCACCTGATTACAGACAGCAAATCAGCAGAGATATAGAAATCAGCACCATCAACCAAGAGATCTCAATCAACATATATCGAATATTCCACCCAATAGCAGAATACACATTCTTTTCAAGCATCTGTGAAACATATATAATTACATACCACATTCTGGGTCATAAAACCAATCTCAATAAATTTTTAAAAATTGATGTGATGCCAAATATGTAATATGAGTGGAATGGAGTCAAACTGGAAATCAATAATAAAAAGCAACAGAAATCTCAAAACACTTGAAAATTATACAATATACCTCTAAGTAATGCATGCATCAATGACGTGATCTCAAAAGGAAATTTCAAAACTACAGAGAACTAAATGAAAATGAAAATGAAAACACAACATATCAAACATAATGGGATGCAGCTAAAACAGTGCAGAGAGGAATATTTATAGCAATAAACACACTGGAAAATTCCTAAATCAATGACTTAAAGTTCTTACTGTAAGAAACCAGACAAATAAGAGGAGAATAAACCTAGAGTTGGGAGAATAAAAGAAATAAAAAAGAACAGAAATTAATGATATTGAAAATAGGCAAATAACTTTAAAAACCCAATAAAAAAAAGAGCTGATTCTATCAAAAAAAAGATAAGAAAATTTATAAAAGCTCTAGTAATTCTGTCAACTAGAATCCAAAAGAAGACACAAATACCAACACCAGGAATGAAACAGGGAATATCAGTATATACCCTGCAGCTTTTAAAAATAAAAAAATACAATAACAAATTTATTCTCATACATTTGAAAACTTAGAATTTGGACCAATTCTTAGAAAACTACAAACTATGAAAACTCAACCAAGATGGAATAAATCATCTGAATAGTTCTCCTATAATATTAAGAAATTAAATATTAAAATTGAATAATTCAAAAGCTCTTCAAAAGAAATCTCCAGATACAAGATTTCAGTGGAAAATTCTACCAGACATCTAAAGATGAATAAATATCAATTTTTACAAATTCTCTTTCAGAACAGAGGAGGAGGGAATACTTACTATTTTATGAGAGTAATATTTCTCTGGTTCTAAACTAAATAGACAGTACCAGAAAAAAAACAAAAAACAAAAATCAAAAAATGAAGAAAGAAAAAGAAAACCACTGATTTAGATGGAAAAAAAAAATATTAAACAAATCAAATATCACTATTTATAGAAAGAATTATACAACATGGCCAAAGGAGATTTAATCCAAGTACATGAGATTGGTCATCATTCAAAATTAATATAATCCACCATATCAACAGGTGTACAAGGAAAAATCATATAAATATAATAACTGATACATAACAAGTATTTGTCAGAATCCAAGACCCACTTATTATAAACTCAGGAAAGGATGAATACAGTGAACTTCCTCAGCTTGATATCGATAAAGATCATGTACAAAAAACATACTGCTGGCATTAAACTTAAGGAGTAAGACTGAATGTTTTCTCTCTAAGATCAGGAAAAAGGCCAAAATGTCCCCTGTCACCACTCTTTTTCAGTATAATATTTGAGATTCTAGCCATTGCATAAGAGAAATAAAAGAAATAAAAGGCATTCATATTGTAAAGGAATACATAAAAGTCTCCCTATTTGCAGATGACATTATTTTTACATAGAAAATCTGAAGGAATATTTAAAATGAACAAACAACAAAAATCTCCTACAACAAGTAAATTAGTCTAGCAACTTCACAGGAGACAAGATTATACTTTTATATATTGAAAATGCACCTGGGGAAAGAAATTTAAATTATAATGTGATGTGCAATCACTCAAGATAAAATAAAATAAAATAAAATAAAATAAAATAAAATAAAATAATGAAATGAAATGAAATGAAATGAAATGAAATGAAATGAAATACTCAGGTGCACATTTAACATGTACAAGACTTGTGTGCCAAAAAATTGAAAATGCTGATGAAGTCAGAGAAGCCCTAAAAAAGTGGTGAGGCATAATGTGTTCATGGGTGAGAAGACTTAACATAATAAAGATACCTATCCCTGAAATTGGTCTACAGATTTTACACTATTCATATGAAAATTGCAAAAATGTTTTTAGTACACATAGACTGGCTAACTGTAAAATTTATATGGAAAGGAATAAGCTCTAGGCGGTAGGATAAATAATTTTTTTTTTTAGAAAATTGAGGAGAAATTACTCTTATATTTAGTGATATAATATAACTATATTGATCAAGACAATGTATTAGTAGTGGAAAACTAGACATACAGATGAATGGAACTATAGAGAGCCCAGAGGTGCCCAACGAATTTTGACAAAGGTGTAAAAGCAAATCAGTGGAGAAAAGATAGGCTTTTTAACAAACGGTGCTGGAGCAACCAGTATTGGCAGGCAGAAATATAGAATGAATGAATGAATGAATGAATGAACAAATAAACAAATTTGATCTAAAATTTACATCTTACACATTAACTGAAAAGGGAATATTGACTCTATTAAAAAACTATAAAATTTTCAGAAAAAAAAAAGTAGGAGTAAATCTTTGGAATATGGGGTTAAGGCAAAGAATGCTTATTTCTGACACTAAAACCTTGTTCTGTTAAAAAAATAATAAACTCAACCTCATAAAAATTAAAAAAAATAAAATTATGTTAAGTAAAAGACCCTGTTTATAGAATAATAATAAAAAAGACATAGACTGGATGATAATATATGTAAAAAACATATCTGACAAAGGGCTAGTAACTTGATTACATAGAAAACTCTCAGAACTCCAAAGTGAAAAAAACAATCCAATTACAACATGGGCAAAAGACATAAATGGAACTTCCACTGAAGAGGATAGACAGATAGCAAACAAGCACACAAAAAGTTGTTAAACATGATTATCTACTTGGGAAATGCAAAATAAATCACAATGACATATTACTAGACAACTATTAGACCGGCCAAAATAGGGGCGCCTGGGTGGCTCAGTGGGTTAAGTGCCTGACTTTGGCTCAGGTCATGATCTTACAATTTGTGAGTTTGAGCCCGTGTCAGGCTCTGTGCTGGCAGCTCACAGCCTGGTGCCTACTTCAGATTCAAATTCAGATTCAGGAGAGAGGGAAGATGGCGGCATAGGAGGACGCTGGGCTCACCGCGTGTCCTGCTGATCACTTAGGTTCCATCTACACCTGCCTAACTAACCCAGACCACCAGAAGTCTAGCAGAACGGAGTCTCCGGAGCCAAGCGCAGACGAGAGGCCCACGGAAGAGGGTAGGAAGGGCGGTGAGGCGGTGCGCACTCCACGGACTGGCGGGAGGGAGCCGGGGCGGAGGGGCGGCTCGCCGGCCAAGCGGAGCCCCTTAGTCTGGCTGGCAAAAGCGGAGGGGCCGGATGGACTGTGTTCCGACAGCAAGCGCGACTTAGCGTCTGGGAGGTCATAAGTTAACAGCTCTGCTCAGAAAGCGGGAAGGCTGGAGGACAAAGGGAGGGAGAGCTGCTGAGCTCCCGGACGACAGAGCTCAGTTTGGTGGGGAACAAAGGTGCTCGCCAGCGCCATCTCCCCTGCCCATCCCCCAGCCAAAATCCCAAAGGGAACCAGTTCCTGCCAGGGAACTTGCTCGCTCCGCGCCAACACCTAACTCTGTGCTTCTGTGAAGCCAAACCTCCGGCAGCGGATCTGACTCCCTCCCGCTGCCACAGGGCCCCTCCTGAAGTGGATCACCTAAGGAGAAGTGAGCTAAACCTGCCCCTCCTGCCCCCGTGCACCTTACCTACCCACCCCAGCTAATACGCCAGATCCCCAGCACCACAAGCCTGGCAGTGTGCAAGTAGCCCAGATGGGCCACTCCACCCCACAGTGAATTCCGCCCCTAGGAGAGGGGAAGAGAAGGCACACACCAGTCTGACTGTGGCCCCAGCAGTGGGCTGGGGGCAGACATCAGGTTGGACTGCGGCCCCGCCCACCAACTCCAGTTATACACCACAGCACAGGGGAAGTGCTCTGCAGGTCCTCACCACTCCAGGGACTATCCAAAATGACCAAACGGAAGAATTCCCCTCAGAAGAATCTCCAGGAAACAACAACAGCTAATGAACTGATCAAAAAGGATTTAAATAATATAACAGAAAGTGAATTTAGAATAATAGTCATAAAATTAATCGCTGGGCTTGAAAACAGTATACAGGACAGCAGAGAATCTCTTGCCACAGAGATCAAGGGACTAAGGAACAGTCACGAGGAGCTGAAAAGCGCTTTAAACGAAATGCAAAACAAAATGGAAACGACGACGGCTCGGATTGAAGAGGCAGAGGAGAGAATAGGTGAACTAGAAGATAAAGTTATGGAAAAAGAGGAAGCTGAGAGAAAGAGAGATAAAAAAATCCAGGAGTATGAGGGGAAAATTAGAGAACTAAGTGATATACTAAAAAGAAATAATATACGCATAATTGGTATCCCAGAGGAGGAAGAGAGAGGGAAAGGTGCTGAAGGGGTACTTGAAGACATTATAGCTGAGAACTTCCCTGAACTGGGGAAGGAAAAAGGCATTGAAATCCAAGAGGCACAGAGAACTCCCTTCAGACGTAACTTGAATCGATCTTCTGCATGACATATCATAGTGAAACTGGCAAAATACAAGGATAAAGAGAAAATTCTGAAAGCAGCAAGGGATAAACGTGCCCTCACATATAAAGGGAGACCAATAAGACTCGTGACTGATCTCTCCTTTGAAACTTGGCAGGCCAGAAAGGCTTGGCACGATATCTTCAGTGTGCTAAACAGAAAAAATATGCAGCCGAGAATCCTTTATCCAGCAAGTCTGTCATTTAGAATAGAAGGAGAGATAAAGGTCTTCCCAAACAAACAAAAACTGAAGGAATTCATCACCACTAAACCAGCCCTACAAGAGATCCTAAGGGGGACCCTGTGAGACAAAGTACCAGAGACATCGCTACAAGCATAAAACATACAGACATCACAATGACTCTAAACCCATATCTTTCTATAATAGCACTGAATGTAAATGGATTAAATGCGCCAACTAAAAGACATAGGGTATCAGAATGGATAAAAAAGCAAGACCCATCTATTTGCTGTCTACAAGAGACTCATTTTAGATCTGAGGACACCTTTAGATTGAGAGTGAGGGGATGGAGAACTATTTATCATGCTCCTGGAAGCCAAAAGAAAGCTGGAGTAGCCATACTTATATCAGACAAACTAGACTTTAAATTAAAGGCTGTAACAAGAGATGAAGAAGGGCATTATATAATAATTACAGGGTCTATCCATCAGGAAGAGCTAACAATTATAAATGTCTATGCGCCGAATACCGGAGCCCCCAGATATATAAAACAATTACTCATAAACATAAGCAACCTTATTGATAAGAATGTGGTCATTGCGGGGGACTTTAACACCCCACTTACAGAAATGGATAGATCATCTAGACACACAGTCAATAAAGAAACAAGGGCCCTGAATGATACATTGGATCAGATGGACTTGACAGATATATTTAGAACTCTGCATCCCAAAGCAACAGAATATACTTTCTTCTCGAGTGCACATGGAACATTCTCCAAGATAGATCATATACTGGGTCACAAAACAGCCCTTCATAAGTTTACAAGAATTGAAATTATGCCATGCATACTTTCAGACCACAATGCTATGAAGCTTGAAATCAACCACAGGAAAAAGTCTGGAAAACCTCCAAAAGCATGGAGGTTAAAGAACACCCTACTAACGAATGAGTGGGTCAACCAGGCAATTAGAGAAGAAATTAAAAAATATATGGAAACAAACGAAAATGAAAATACAACAATCCAAACGCTTTGGGACGCAGTGAAGGCAGTCCTGAGAGGAAAATACATTGCAATCCAGGCCTATCTCAAGAAACAAGAAAAATCCCAAATACAAAATCTAACAGCACACCTAAAGGAAATAGAAGCAGAACAGCAAAGGCAGCCTAAACCCAGCAGAAGAAGAGAAATAATAAAGATCAGAGCAGAAATAAACAATATAGAACCCAAAAAACTGTAGAGCAGATCAACGAAACCAAGAGTTGGTTTTTTGAAAAAATAAACAAAATTGACAAACCTCTCGCCAGGCTTCTCAAAAAGAAAAGGGAGAGGACCCAAATAGATAAAATCATGAATGAAAATGGAATGATTACAACCAATCCCTCAGAGATACAAACAATTATCAGGGAATACTATGAAAAATTATATGCCAACAAATTGGACAACCTGGAAGAAATGGAAAAATTCCTAAACACCCACACTCTTCCCAAACTCAATCAGGAGGAAATAGAAAGCTTGAACAGACCCATAACCAGCGAAGAAATTGAATCGGTTATCAAAAATCTCCCAACAAATAAGAGTCCAAGACCAGATGGCTTCCCAGGGGAGTTCTACCAGACGTTTAAAGCAGAGATAATACCTATCCTTCTCAAGCTATTCCAAGAAATAGAAATGGAAGGAAAACTTCCAGACTCATTCTATGAAGCCAGTATTACTTTGATTCCTAAACCAGACAGAGACCCAGTAAAAAAAGAGAACTACAGGCCAATATCCCTGATGAATATGGATGCAAAAATTCTCAATTAGATACTAGCAAATCGAATTCAACGGCATATAAAAAGAATTATTCACCATGATCAAGTGGGATTCATTCCTGGGATGCAGGGCTGGTTCAACATTCACAAATCGATCAACGTGATACATCACATTAACAAAAAAAAGAGAAGAACCATATGATCCTGTCAATCGATGCAGAAAAGGCCTTTGACAAAATCCAGCACCCTTTCTTAATAAAAACCCTTGAGAAAGTCGGGATAGAAGGAACATACTTAAAGATCATAAAAGCCATTTATGAAAAGCCCACAGCTAACATCATCCTCAATGGGGAAAAACTAGAGCTTTTTCCCTGAGATCAGGAACACGACAGGGATGCCCACTCTCACCGCTGTTGTTTAACATAGTGCTGGAAGTTCTAGCATCAGCAATCAGACAACAAAAGGAAATCAAAGGCATCAAAATTGGCAGATGAACTCAAGCTTTCGCTTTTTGCAGATGACATGATATTATACATGGAAAATCCGATAGACTCCACTAAAAGTCTGCTAGAACTGATACATGAATTCAGCAAAGTTGCAGGATACAAAATCAATGTACAGAAATCAGTTGCATTCTTATACACTAACAATGAAGCAACAGAAAGACAAATGAAGAAACTGATCCCATTCACAATTGCACCAAGAAGCATAAAATACCTAGGAATAAATCTAACCAAAGATGTAAAAGATCTGTATGCTGAAAACTATAGAAAGCTTATGAAGGTAATTGAAGAAGATATAAAGAAATGGAAAGACATTCCCTGCTCATGGATTGGAAGAATAAATATTGTCAAAATGTCAATACTACCCAAAGCTATCTACACATTCAATGCAATCCCAATCAAAATTGCACCAGCATTCTTTTCGAAACTAGAACAAGCAATCCTAAAATTCATATGGAACCACAAAAGGCCCCGAATAGCCAAAGTAATTTTGAAGAAGAAGACCAAAGCAGGAGGCATCACAATCCCAGACTTTAGCCTCTACTACAAAGCTGTCATCATCAAGACAGCATGGTATTGGCACAAAAACAGACACATAGACCAATGGAATAGAATAGAAACCCCAGAACTAGACCCACAAACGTATGGCCAACTCATCTTTGACAAAGCAGGAAAGAACATCCAATGGAAAAAAGACAGTCTCCTAACAAATGGTGCTGGGAGAACTTGGCAGCAACATGCAGAAGGTTGAAACTAGACCACTTTCTCACACCATTCACAAAAATAAACTCAAAATGGATAAAGGACCTGAACATGAGACAGGAAACCATCAAAACCTTAGAGGAGAAAGCAGGAAAAGACCTCTCTGACCTCAGCCGTAGCAATCTCTTACTCGACACATCCCCAAAGGCAAAGGAATTAAAAGCAAAAGTGAATTACTGGGACCTTATGAAGATAAAAAGCTTCTGCACAGCAAAGGAAACAACCAACAAAACTAAAAGGCAACCAACGGAATGGGAAAAGATATTTGCAAATGACACATCGGACAAAGGGCTAGTATCCAAAATCTATAAAGAGCTCATCAAACTCCACACCCGAAAAACAAATAACCCAGTGAAGAAATGGGCAGAAAACATGAATAGACACTTCTCTAAAGAAGACATCCGGATGGCCAACAGGCACATGAAAAGATGTTCAACGTCGCTCCTTATCAGGGAAATACAAATCAAAACCACGCTCAGATATCACCTCACGCCAGTCAGAGTGGCCAAAATGAACAAATCAGGAGACTATAGATGCTGGAGAGGATGTGGAGAAATGGGAACCCTCTTGCACTGTTGGTGGGAATGCAAATTGGTGCAGCCGCTCTGGAAAGCAGTGTGGAAGTTCCTCAGAAAATTAAAAATAGACCTACCCTATGACCCAGCAATAGCACTGCTAGGAATTTACCCAAGGGATACAGGAGTACTGATGCATAGGGGCACTTGTACCCCAATGTTTATAGCAGCACTCTCAACAATAGCCAAATTATGGAAAGAGCCTAAATGTCCATCAACTGATGAATGGATAAAGAAATTGTGGTTTATATACACAATGGAATACTACAGTGGCAATGAGAAAGAATGAAATATGGCCTTTTGTAGCAACGTGGATGGAACTGGAGAGTGTGATGCTAAGTGAAATAAGCCATACAGAGGAAGACAGATACCATATGGTTTCACTCTTATGTGGATCCTGAGAAACTTAACAGAAACCCATGGGGGAGGGGAAGGAAAAAAAAAGAAAAGAAAGAGGTTAGAGTGGGAGAGAGAACCAAAGCATAAGAGACTGTTAAAAACTGAGAACAAACTGAGGGTTGATGGGGGGTGGGAGGGAGGGGAGGGTGGGTGATGGGTATTGAGGAGGGCACCTTTTGGGATGAGCACTGGGTGTTGTATGGAAACCAATTTGACAATAAATTTCATATATTAAAAAAAATAAAATAAAAAAATAAATTAAAAAAAAAAAACAAATTCAGATTCAGAATCTCCTTCTCTCTCTCTCCCCTCCCCCAACTCATGCTCTGTGTGTGTCTCTCTCTCTCTGAAAAATAAGTAAATATTTTTAAAAATTAAAAATAAAATAAAATAAAATAAAATAAAATAAAAATAGTGACAAATCAAATGCTTACAAGGATACAGAGAAACTGGATTACTCATACATTGCTGGTGGAAATGTAAAATAATACAGCCATCCTGCAGAAGAGATTTGGCAAGTTTTATAAAACTAAATATACACATATATGACCCAGCAATTGCACTCTTGGAAATTTATCTCAACAAAATGAAAATTTACAATCACATGAAAACCTGTATACGAATGTTCAATAGCAGTTTTTTGGTTTTTGTAATAACCCTAAATGGGAAATAACTCAGATGTCTTTCAGTGGAAAGGCTAAACAATTACAGAACATCCATACCATGTAATACTGGTCAAGTAACAATAAAAAATAACAATTATAACAACAAATTATTGATAGATGCAATGACTTGGATGAACCTGCAAGAAATTATGCTAAATCAAATGTCAAATAACAGAAGATAATACACTGCCTGATTCTATTTATATGACATTTTAAAAATAAAAATGATATTAGTGTAGAACAGATTATTTGTTGCCAGGAGTAAAAGATGGGAAGAAGAAGAGAGGTAGATTTGGCTGTAAGGAGGGATCTTTGTTTGCCATAACTCTTATGTGTCTTGACTGTAAAAATGTCAATACTTTGGTTGTGATATTGTACTATAGTTTTGCAAGGTTTCCTTGAGGGAAACTGGGTAAAAAGCACATTAGATATCTTTGTATTATTTCTTACAAATGGAGTTGATCTAAAATTATCTCTAAATAAAAGGTTTACCTAATAACTGGTTGTATTCACCATATTCAAGCAACAAATAGAAACTTACATTCTAAAATTATGTTAGTTATAATATCCATTATATTTAATGCTTAAAATATCATATAAAACTTTCTTAAATTATCTACAGTGAAAACTATAAAACACCATACAGAAAATGTACAAAAACTCCAATAAATGAAGGTATATGCCACGTTTGTGGATTGGAGACTCAATACTTTATTAAAAAACTTTTTTTAATGTTTATTTTTGAGGGAGAGAGAGAGACAGACAGAGCGCAAGTAGGGGAGGGGCAGAGAGAACGGGAGACACAGAATCTGAAGCAGGGTCCAGGGTCTGAGCTGTCAGCATAGAGCCTGACGCGGGGCTTGAAGTCACGAATGGTGAGATTACTACCTGAGCAGAAGTCGGACGCTCAACTGACTGTGCCAACCAGGTACCCCTAGAGACTCAATATTTTAAATAAATATTTTTTTTTCCAAATTTGTCTACTGATTCAATGCAGTAACGAATATATTTTTCAGAGATTTAGATCAATGAATTCTTTCAGACAATGCTTTGGATATCTATATATCAGCATTCACTAAAGATGATCTAAAGGAAGGCCAATGATCAATACCTTTCTTTCTCAGCGTTAAATTCAACAGAAATGTGTCATGTTGTTCATCAAAAGCCTTATACGAAAAGTTTTGTACTAGCATTATTGACAATTACCAACATTAGAAACAACCCAAATGTTTATCAATAGTCAAATGGATTTAAATAATTGTGGTTCAATCACATATAATTCCATGCAACTAAATGAATTTCATAAACACAGTGCTGAACAAAAACTGAGAATCCAAAAGTGTACATTGTATGTTTCATATATATAAAGTTCAAAAAGAGATGAAATTCATCTGTATTACTAGAATTCAGAATATGGGGTGCTTAGTGATGTCAGAGGAACAGGAAGGGGTTTCTGGAGTTATGATAATGGTTCAAATTTTATTCCCAATGTGGTTATATTTACTCAACGTGATCTGTTGGGGAAGTTGCACTCACGTAATGAGTGCATTTTTGTCAATATATTATTACTTTAACAAAAAAAGTTTCAGTACAAAACCTTCATGACTATGTAATTCAATAATTAAAATAATTATCAAATAGGCATCACTAGATAAATCACTGAGTTTCTTAATATTATATAACTCAAGTTATACACACGCACACACACACACGCACGCACGCACTTCATTTTACAATCTAAATGGCCCTGCACATTGCACATTGCCCTGTATCCCCAAAACTCTATGACTATGGATAAGTTAAACTGTCTAAAATTTTCTTACTTTTTAAAGTTTATTTATTTATTTTTAGAGAGAGAGAGAGTGAGAGAGAGGGAGCATTTGCACGAGTGGGGCAGGGGCAGAGGGAGAGAGAGAGTAACACGCAGGTTCTGTACTGTCAATGCAGAAATTCACACTGGTCTAGCCCATGAACTGTGAGATCACGACCTGAGCCGAAGTCAAGAGTTGGATGCTTAACTGAGTCACCCAGGTGCCCCATTGTTTCTTAGTTTTAAAAGAACCTAATTATACTGACATATCTAAAGTTCTTCTCATCACTCAAAAGCTATGTTTGCAAAGCATATAATGTTTATATAAGCTGTTTGTAAAATATTTAAAATGCAACACCTATTCAGTTTATAACTTAAAATTTTGGGTACATCAGAGAAACCTGAAATGGCCCTGTATTTAAATATATTTTAGTGCATAACATGTTGCTTTCCTTGCAGATTTAATTTAAAGGAAATGGTTATGTTCCTTAGCATGAAAGAACCATGAACTACATATTAGCTAACTTGATATGATAGTTTTAGTTCTAGGTCTGTCATAGAGCAGCTTTGTAACATTCAACAAGTCACAAAACTTTTTTTTGGTCTCAGATTCCTAATTCCTTAAATGAATAATATATCCCCTGCCACTCAAATGGCTCATGTGTGGATTAAATAAGACAACACAATTTAAAATATGTAAAGCAGTTTACAAATGCAAATGTAGTTACTATTATTACCATAATTATTATAGGTTTTTATATCAGTCTTTATTTTTTTTAATTTTAAATGAGAGAATGTAGAATGGTCATACTTACAGATATACACAAACACGCACCTTAATTAGGCAGTGGGAAAGAAAATGTAGTACAATTTGTTTTTACTTTTTCTATTACTGAAGCTCTGCTTTGCTCATTACCCTTCCATTACTTTCCCTTCATTTTCCTCCCATGGGGCAAATGAAGATAAGCTCCTGTTGATAGTTCATGAATTTCAAGTTATATACCCAGGAGCAGGGCATTTTCGATGGAATGTTCCCAGTGTCAGAACTTCCTGCCACTTGTGCTTCCAGAGAGAACCCTGTGTAAACCTTCAGGCTAATATGTAAATCTGTTTTTGTTACTTTAAACAGAAGACTTGTGGGTATTTCAAAACAGATCTGCATTAAATAAATATTTATTCAACATTACAGATGTTAGAAGTAAGAGACTTTCCCAGGGACAAATAAAGTGAGTGAGATAGCATGGATGGAGACTACATTTCCAAGTGTCTGGCCCTGAACAAGTGTCCACCAGGCAAAGCATAATGGAAAGGATTATCTCACTGTAAAAAGAACATGTGTGTGTGCAAAGAGAGAGGCATTGCAGTACAGCCCTAAAATGCTTATGGCTGTTTTCTCAAAGTATTGGGATTTCAATTGGCCTTTACATTCTTCTTTATATCTTTACACAGTTACAATGATTTCACAATTAGTATGCAACTTGTATAAACACTATATTAAGAAACTATTCTACAGTTAAAAATTAGTGCTATTTCAATAAAATTCAATATCCTCACAATAAATAGTTTTATTGATTTATAAAAGCTATTATACACACAGTTTAAAAAATAATTAAAAGTGGGAAATTATTATATGGGATCTACATAGTCTCTAGCTTATAAAATATTCTACAGGCATACCTCATAGATATTGCAGGTTTGGTTACAGATGATTATAATAAAGTGAAGATCACAATAAAGTAAATACCACAATAAAGCAAATCATATTATTTTTGGTTCCTCAATGCATATAAGAGTTATGTTTAGACTATGCTGTAGTCTATTAAGTGTACAATACTACTATGTCTAAAAAGATATATACAGGGGTGCCTGGCTGGCTCCGTCGGTTGAGCGTCCGACTTCGGCTCAGGTCATGATCTCACGGTTCGTGGGTTCGAGCCCTACATCGGGCTCTGTGCTGACAGCTCAGAGCCTGGAGGCTGCTTCAGATTCTGTGTCTCCCTCTCTCTCTACCCTTCCCCCACTCGCACTCTGTCTGCCTCTCTCAAAAATATATAAAAATTTAAAAAGTTTTTTAAAAATAAATAAAAAAATAAAAAGATATATACATATACATATACATATACATATACATATACATATACATATACATATACATATATATGTATATCATCTGAGCTTTTAGTGAGTCACAATCTTTTTTCTGGTGAAGTATCCTGCCTTGATGTTGGCTACGGTGGCTGTGGCGATTTCTGAAAATAAGACAACAGTAAAGTTTGTAGCATGAATTAACTCCCTTTTTTTGAAGGGTGTACATTTTATTAGAAACCTTAAATACTCTTCAGACATAATACAATGTCTTCAGGAAAGGCTCTCATGTGCTCTCTAGTGTAAACTGACATTTTTGGATTAGGGGCAAGGAGAGGGATAGCATGAAAAACGAGTGCTTAGTTTGCCAAAAAGATCCCCTCATGAATGCTCTTCAGCTAGCTTATCAGATTTTTCCATAGCTTCTTCAACGTGACCTACCATATAGAAGGGCTGTTCTGGGAGATGGTCATATTCACCTGCTAAAATCTGTTAGAATCCTTTGATGGTCTCCTTCATACTCTCCTTCATAGGTATCACCTTCCCCATGTGATCTATGAAAACCTCAGCAATCTGGAATGGCTGACACAAGAAAGGCTGTATTTTTCTGTGCATGGGATACAGTCAACTTGTCTTCCTCAGAAAGTTCATCCATACCCAGGGTGGCAATGATGTCCTAGAGGGATTTTTAGTCCTATAAGATCTTTGGTACCCCATAGGCAACATCATGATACTCATTTCCAACAATGTTGGGATCCAGGATTCCAGAGGTGGAATCCAAAGGATCCACAGCTGGATAGACACCCAACTCAACAATAGCATGGGACAATACAGTGGTAGCATCCAAATGGGCAGGGGGAAGGGTCAGTAAAATCATCAGCAGGTACAGAGGTAATAGATCCCTTCCTGGTGGTGGTGATTCTTTCCTCCATGGTACCCATATCAGTAGCCAGGGTAGGCTGACAGCCCACAGCAGGAGAAATTCTGCCCAATAAAACAGACACCTCAGACCCAGCCTGGGTGAAGTGAAAGATGTTACCTATAAATAGCAGTACATCTTGACCCTCTTGGTCTCTGAGTATTCAACAATAGTCAGTCCATCCAGAGTTACCTTGTAATGAGCACTAGGTGGTTTCTTCATTTGACCATACACAAGCGCTACCTTGGGGGTAGCATCTTTTAAGGTGATAACACCAGACTCAATCACTCATAGTTTGTCATTGCCTTCATATGTCCTCTCACAAATACCAGAGTATTTGTGACAAACACAGAGTAACTACCATGGGCTTTGACGACATTGTCAATTAACTCCATGATCAGTACTGTCTGGCACACTCCAGCACCAATAAAGAACCCCGTTTTTCCTCCTTTGGCATAGGGATCCAGCAAATCCACAACCCTGATAGCAGTAACCAGAATTTCTTGTTCAAAACTCATCTCCATGAACTCAGGAGTCTCAGCATGAATAGGTGCAAACTTGATGGGGCCTCCCTCATCAATGGTTTCTCCGATGACATTCATGATTCTGCCCAAGGTCTCAAAACCAACAGGAATTTTGACTGGTGCACCACAATACAGGACTTTCTGTCCTCTAACTAAGCCTTCTGTACCCTCCATGGCAATAGTCCTTACAGTGCTCTCACCCAAATGCTGAACCACCTCCAAAACCAACCCTGTCTCTCTGCCTTTCACTTCCAGTACATTTAGGATGGGTGGTAGTCTCTCATCAAACTGAAAACCTACCACTGCACTGATGACCATCAGCATATCCCCAGTGGCAGTTCCTGCCTTCAGGGAAGGAGATGTTTAGGCAGCGTAGTCTCTGGCAAGCTGGAGTGCTACCAGGGTGGCCTGCAGTAAGACCTAGGTTTGGCATAGTAGTGTGGAGGGGCCAAGTCCCCACAGGGCCCTGGAGGCCAAGGTAGAGGCAACACAACCTACAGAACCCAACATGGCAGATCGTGGAGTGGACTCTAGTTTTTCTCCTCACAAATAGTTTCTCTGTAGCAGGACATGCTGTTGATAGCATTTTACCCACAGTAGAACTTCTTACAAAATTGGAGTCAATTGTCTCAAACCCTGCCACTCCTTTATCAACTAATAAGATTTAGAAATCTTTTGTTATCATTTCAACAATATTCACAGTATCTTTACCAAGAATACTTTCCATCTCAAGAAACCATTTCCTTTGTTTATCCATAAGAAGTAACTTCTCATACATGAAAATTTTATCATGAGATTATAGCAATTCAGTCACAATCTTCAGGCTCCACTTCGAATTCTAGTTCTTTTGCTATTTCCACCACAGTGGAGTTATTTCCTCCATGGAAGTCTTGAGCCCCTCAGAGTCCTCCATGAGGATTAGAATCACCTTCCTCCAGACTCCTGTTAATGTTGATATTTGGCCTCTTTCCATGAATCACAAGTGCTTTTAATGGCATCTAGAATGGTAGATCCTTTCCAAAATATTTTCAATTTATTTTGCCCAGATCTATCAGCAGAATCACTATCTATTGAAGCCACAGCCTTACAAAATGTCTTTCTTAAATAATAAGACTTGAAAGTTACTCCTTGATCCATGAGCTACAGATTGAATGTTGTGTTAGGCATGAAAACAATACATACATGTCATTGTGCATATCCATCAGAGCTCTTGGGTAACCAGGTACATTGTCATTGAGTAGAAATATTTTGAAATAGATTATTTTTGTTTTTAGCAGTAGGTTCCAACAATGGGCTTAAAATATTCAGTAAATCATGTTGTAAAGGGATGTGTTGTCATCCAGGCTTTGTTTTTCCATTTCTAGAGCACAGGCATAGTAGCTTTAGCATAATTCTTAGGCCCTAGAGCTTTCAGAATGGTAAATGAGCATTGGCTTCAACTTAAAGTCACCAGCTGTATTAGCCCTTCATAAGAGTATCTTTGAAGCCAGGCACTGACTTCTGCTCTCCATCTCTGAAATTCCTAGATGGCATTTTTTTTTTCCCATATACGGCTCTCTTTTCTGACCAACCTCTGCTACTTTCAAACTTTTCTTCTGTAGCTTTTTCACCTCTCTCAGACTTCATAGAGTTGAAGAGTGTTAGGGCCTTGCTCTGGATTAGGCTTTGGCTTAAGGGGATGTTGTGGCTGATTCGATCCTTTATCCAGACCACTCAAATTTTCTCCATATCAGCAATAAGGTTGTTTTGCTTTCTTGTCATTCATTTGTTCACTGAAGTAACACTTCTGATTTCCTTCAATAACTTTTCCTTTGCTTTTCCAACTTGGCTGTTTGCTGTAAGACACCTACATTTTGGCTGATCTCAGCTTTTAACATGCCTTCCTTACTAAGATTAATTAATTCTAACTTTTAATTTAAAGTGAGAGATGTACAACTCCTTCCTTTTAGTTGAACACTTAGAGGCCATTTGGCCTAACTTTGATATTATTGTGTCTCAGGGAATAGAGAGGCCTAAGGTCAGGGAGAGAAATAGGAGAACAGCCAGTAAGTGGAGCAGTCAGACACACAGAAATTTTAGTGATTAAGTTTGCAGCATTATTTGGGTGTAGTTTATGGCACCTGAAAACAATTACAACAGAAACATCAGAGAGAGGAGATCTAACATGGCTGAGAAGTAGGGGGACTTGAAGTTCCCTCATCCCTCAAACACAGCAGTCTAGAGGCTGGAGGACTTTGAATTCCAGGAGTCCAGGTTGCAGAATGACAGAGACATCTCCAGAGGTCCATGGGGACAACCTGGCAGGCCATAGGTGTGTGATTGCAAACTGGGAGAGATAAAATGGTCAGCGTAGGTATGGAGGGAAGGGATCCCCTTTTGCGGAGAGACAAAGGGAAGAGAGAGAGGCTGAGGAAGTGTATGACTATATTTGGACAAGAGAAAAACATGAACCAGGGATCATTAAAAAAACAAAAACAAAAACAAAAACAAAAACAAAAACAAAAACAGAAAGATGCAATTACTAACCACGGGGCTTTCTCCAGACTGGGGTTGGCTGCCCTGTTCTCGCACCTGGGGAGGAGGGGCGCCAGCCCCATGCTTGGTAACTAGTTCAGAGGAGCAGTCCACAGTGGGAGAAAGCAATCCCCTCCCTTGAGTGCTGTGGAAAAAAGGCACATAGCTGTTCAAATGACAAAGGACCCACCCTGCGCCCACCAGCCAGAGGCCATTTACTGGTGGAGCACAGCAGCACTTCCCTGGAACCAGGGCGCACAGAGCAGGACCCTCTAAGACAGTGGGGTTTAAATCCCAGCCAAGCCCCAGGGAGGCGAGGGAGTCAGCAGAGTGGGACAAACTGACTCATTCCTGCCTGCATGGCACTGTAAGGAGAACCTTCAGTGGAGCAGAGTGGCACTTCCCTGGAATCAGGGCACATGGAGCAGGACCCTTTAGGATATCTGGGTTTGAATCCCAGACAAGCCCCGGGGAGTCGCAGGACACTGTGGAGTGGGAAAACAAACAGACAAACAAAAAACGGCCCACTTGCGCCCACGCAGCACTATGAGGACTGTCTGAAGAGAATGGTTTGGGACACCCTGTCTGGGGAGGAGAGACTTGGGATGTCACCATTTTTCTCCCCATCGCCAACAAGGTGGGGCCTCAGTGAAAGGACAGTGGGTTCACAGTGGAGACGGGACTTGCCTACATAAAACCATGCCCCTCCATGCCTGGTAACTGCCTATCTATGGAGAGTGACCCTGACCAACCAGACAGCCCCTCCTCCAGACCAGCACTGCCACCCATTCCAAGGCACCCAGTGGTTTTCATTTTCTGATGTAATTCTTCAACAATTCTTTATATATATATTCTTCCTTTTCTCCTTCTTGTTTTTTCCCTTCTCTAGTCTGGTTATTCTGGTTGTTGGCTTGTTTAAGCAGACATATTTAATCTATTCTCTTTATACCTGTTGTATATCTCCTTTATTTTCTTCTCTCTCTCTGGATTAAGCCATATAGATTCTCTGTCTGGTCAATTTTCTTTTCTTTCCTTTTTCTCCACCCTTGTCATTTCTCTCTTTGTATGAGATAAGTCCTGTTCCACCACCACCACCACTTCCCTCTCATTGTCTTTTTTTCTTGTTTTAATTTTTGTTTTCCAGAGCTGCTTCAATGAACAAATCAAAGCACACCTGGTGGAGGGTCCAAAACCTCATTAAGAGTAGGGAGATAAAGCAACCAGAGTCACAACAACAGAGAGCATGTAACACACTCCAAAATACACCTCCTGAAGGGCCAGGCCATGGACAGTGTATGACCCCTCTTTAATATAGTAGTGCTCGCAGGTGCAAGGCACATAACAAGCTCTTAAAACACATAAGGGACAGAAAACTAGCCAAAATGATGAAACAGAAGAATTATTAAAAGAAATTCCAGAAAGAAGTGATAGCTCTAGAATTGCTCCAAACAGATATAAACAATATATCTGATCAAGAATTTAGAACAATAGTCATAAGATTAATTGCTGGTTTTGAAAAAAGCGTAGAAGACAGCAGAGAATCTATTGCCGCAGAGATCAAGGAACTATAAAATAGTCATGACAAATTAAAAAATGATGCACATGAGGTGCAAAATAAACTAGATGCGGTGACAGGGAGGATAGAAGTGGCAGAGGAGAGAATAAGTGAAATACAAGATACAATTATGGAAAAAGATAAAGCTGAGAAAAAGAGAGATAAAAAAAATTCTAGACCATGAGGAGAGAATTAGAGAACTAACTGATTCAATGAAATGTAATAATATCCATATCATAGGAGTTCCAGAAGAAGAAGAGAGAAAGAAAGAAAGGGGCAGAAGGTGTACTTGAACAAATCATAGCTGAGAACGTCCCCAATCTAGGGAGGGAAACAGACATTGGAATCCAGGAGGAACAGAGAACTCCCTTCAGACATAACAGGAATCAATCTTCTGTATGACATATAGTGAAACTGGCAAAATACAAAGATAAAGAGAGAATTCTGAAAGCATCTAGGGACAAATGGGCCTTGACCTACAAGGGTTGACACATAAAGGTAGTAGCAGACCTATCTACTGAAACTTGGCAGGCCAGAAGAGAGTGGGAGAAAATATTCAATGTGCTGAATAGGAAAAATATGCAGCCAAGAATCCTTTATCCACCAAGGCTGTCATTCACAATAGAAGGAGAGATAAAGGTTTTCCCAGAAAAATAATAACTGAAGGAATTTATCACCACTAAACCAGCCCTACAAGAAATCCTAAGGAGGACTCTATGAGTAGAATGTTGCAAAGACTACAAAGGACCAGCGACATGAAACCCATAGATAACACATGACAGATAAGCATGAAACCCATAGATAACACAATGACACTAAGTCCATATCTTTCAATAATAACACTGAATGTAAATGGACTAAATGCTCTAATCAAAAGACACAGGGTATCAGAATGAATTAAAAAAAACAAAAAACAAAACAAAAACAAAAAAACCAAGACCTATCTATTTGCTGTGTATAAGAGACCCATTTTAGATCTCAGGATACCTGCAGATTGAAAGTGAGGGGATGGGGAAGTCAAAAGAAAGCTGGCATAGCCACACTTATATCAGACAAACTAGATTTTACTCTAAAGGCTGTAACAAGAGATGAAGAAGGGCATCATAATATCATAATATCACAATTACAGGGTCTATCCATCAAGAAGAGCTAACAATTATAAATGTTCATGCACTGAAAATGGAAGCATCCAAATATATAAAACAATTAATCACGAACATAAGCAATCTTATTGATAAGATTGTGATAATTACAGGGGACTTTAATACTCCACTTACAATAATGGACAGATTATCTAGACAGAAAATCAATAAAGAAAAAATGACCCTGAATGATACACTGGGCCAAATGGACTGGACTGATATATTCAGAACTTTTCATCCAAAAGCAGCAGAATACACATTATTCTCGAGTGTACATGGAACATTCTCCAAGATAGATCACATACAGAATCACAAAACAGCCCTCAATAAATATAAAAGAATTGAGATCATACCATGCACATTTTCAGATCACAATGCTATGAAACTTGAAATCAACCACAGGAAAAAGTTTGGAAAACCTCCAAATGCATGGAGGGTAAAGAACATCCTACTAAAGAATGAATGGGTCAACCAGGCAATTCAAGAAGAAATTAAAAAATATATGCAAACAAATGAAAAAGAAACCACATCCCTTTTGGGATGCAGCAAAGAGAGTCCTAAGAGGAAAATACATTGCAATCCAGGCCTATCTCAAGAAACAAGAAAAATCCCAAATACAAAATCTAACAGCATACCTAAGGAAGTAGAAGCAGAATAGCAAAGAAACCCCAAGCCCAGCAGAAGAAGAGAAATAATAAAGATTAGAGCAGAAATAAACAATAAGGAATACCCCCCCAAAAAAACAGTAGAATACATCAATGAAACTAAGAGCTGTTTTTTTTGAAAAAATAAACAAAATTAATAAACCCCTAGCCAGACTTCTCAAAAAGAAAAGAGAGAGGATCTAAATAGAAAAAATCATGAATGAAATTAGAGTTATCACAACCAACCCCTCAGAAATACAAACAATTTTCAGAAAATACTATGAAAAATTATATGTCAACTGGACAACCTGGAAGAAATGGACAAATTCCTAGACACCCACACACTACCAAAAGTCAAACGGGAATAAATAGAAAATTTGAACAGACCCATAACTAGTGAAGAAATTGAAAGTCATTTATCAAAAATCTCCCAACAAATAAGAGTTCTGGGCCAGATGACTTCCCAGGGAATTCTACCAGACATTTAAAGCACAGTTAATCCCCATCCTTCTCAAGCTGGTCCAAAAAAATAGAAATGGAAGGAAAGCTTTCGACTCATTCTATGAAGCCAGCATTACCTTGGTTGCAAACCATACAGAGACCATACAAAAAGGAAAATTACAGGCCAATATCCCTGATGAATATGGATGCAAAATTCTCAAGAAAATACTAGCCCAATCGAATTCAACAGCATATAAAAATAATTATTCCTGATGATCATGTGGGATTCATTCCTAGGCTGCAGGCCTGGTTCAATATTTGCAAATCAATCAATGTGATACATCGCATTAATAAAAGAAAGGATAAGAACCATATGATCCTGTCAATAGATGCAGAAAGATAATTTGACAAAATACAGCATTCTTTCTTAACCCTCAAGAAAGTCGGGACAGAAAGAACATACCTAAACATATAAAAGCCATATATGAAAAGCCCACAGCTAGTATCATCCTCAATGGGGAAAAACTGAGAGCTTTCTCCCTGAGATCAGGAACATGACAGGGATGTCTACTCTCACCACTGCCGTTTAACATAATGTTGTGAGTCCTAGCGTCTGGAATCAGACAACAAAATGAAATCAAAGGCATCAAAATTGGCAAAGAAGCCAAACTTTCACTTTTCACAGACGACATGATACTCTACATGGAAAACCCAGAAGACCCCACCAAAAAGCTGCTAGAACTGATAATGAATTCAGCAGTCTCAGGATACAAAATCAGTATACAAAAACCAGTTGCATTTCTATATACCAATAATGAAGCAACAGAAAGAGAAATAAAGAAGTCAGTCCCATTTACAATTGCACCAAGAACCATAAAATACCTAGGAATAAACGTAACCAAAGATGTAAAAGATCTGTATGCTGAAAACTATAGGAAACTAATGAAGGAAATTGCAGAAGATACAAAGAAAAGGAAAAACATTCCATGCTCAAGTATTAGAAGAATAAATATTGTTAAAATGTCAATACTACCCAAAGCTATCTACACATTCAATACAATCCCAATCAAAATTGCACTGGCATTCTTCTCAAAGCTAGAACAAACAATCCTAAAATTTGTATTGAACCACAAAAGACCCTGAATAGCCAACATAATAATGAAGAAGAAAACCAAAATGGGAGGCATCACAATCCCAGACTTTAGCCTCTACTACAGAGCTGTAATCATCAAAACAGTATGGTATTGGCACAAAAACAGACACATAGACCAATGGAATAGAATAGAGAACCCAGAATGGGACCCACAAATATATGGCCAACTAATCTTTGACAAAGCAGGAAAGACTATCCAATGGAAAAAAAGACAGTCTCTTTAGCAAATGGTGCTGTGAGAACTGGACTGCAACATGCAGAATAATGAAACTGGACAACTTTCTCACCCCGTTCACAAAAATAAGCTCAAAATGGTTGAAAGACCTAAATGTGAGACAGGAAACCATCGAAACCTTAGAGGAGAAAACAGGCAACAACCTCTTTGACCTCAGCCATATCTATGTCTTGCTCGACATGTCTCCAAAGGCAAGGAAATTAAAAGCAAAAATTAACTATTGGCACCTCATCAAGATTAAAAGCTTCTGCACTACAAAGGAAACAATCAACAAAACTAAAAGGCAACTGATGGAATGGGAAAAGATATTTGCAAATGACATAACAGATAAAAGGTTAGTGTCCAAAATCTGTAAAGAAGTTACCAAACTTGGGGTGCCTGGGTGGCTTACTTGGTTGAGTGTCCGACTTAGGCTCAGGTCATGATCTCACATTTGGTGGGTTCGAGCCCCACATCAGGCTCTGTGCTGACCGCTTGCTCAGAGCCTGAAGCCTGCCTCAGATTCTATGTCTCCTTCTCTCTCTTCCCCTCCCCCGCTCACACTTTTTCTCACTGTTTCTCAAAAATAAATAAATGTAAAAAAAATTTTTAAATACAAAATAAAAAAAACAAGTTACCAAACTCAGCACCTGAAACACAAATAACCCAGTGAAGAAATGGGCAGAAGATATAGACACTTTTCCAAAGAAGACATCCAGATGGCCAACAGACAAACGAAAAGATGCTCAACATCACTCATCATCAGGGAAATACAAATCAAAACCACAGTGAGGTACCACCTCACAGTGTTTAGTGTGGCTAAAATTAACAACTTGGGCAAAACAGATGCTGGTGCAGATGTGGATAAATGGGAACCCTCTTGAACTAACGGTAGGAATGCAAACTGGTGCAGCTGCTCTGGAAAACAGTGTGGAGGTTCCTCAAAAAATTAAAAATAGACCTACCCTATGACCCAGCAATAACACTACTAGGTATTTACCCAAAGAATACAAAAATACTGATTCAAAGGATCACATGCACCCTGATGTTTATAGCAGCACTATCAACAATAGCCAAATTATGGAAAGAGCCTAAATGTCCATCAATGGATGAATGGATAAAAAAGATGTGGTTTATATATACAATGGGATATTACTTGCCAACGAGAAAGAATGAAATCATGCCATTTGCAGCAATGTGGATGGGACTGGAGGGTATTATGCTAAGTGAAATAAGTCAGTCAGAGACAGACAGATATCATATGTTTCACTCATATGTAGAACTTGAGAAACTTAACAGAAGACCATGGGGGAAGGGAAGGGGAAAAAATGGTTACAAACAAAGAGGGAAGGAGGCAAACTGTAAAAGACTCTTAAATAAAGAGAAAAAACTGAGGGTTGATGGGGGTGAGGGGGTAGAGTGGAAAATGGGTGATGGGAATTAAGGAGGGCACTTGGGATGAGCACTGGGTGTTGTATGTAAGTGATGAATCACAGAAATCTACCCCCAAAACGAAGAGCACACTGTATACCCTGTATGTTAGCCAATTTGACAATAAATTATATTAAAAAAAAGGAAACATCAGAGATCACTGATCACAGATTATCATAACAAATATAATAATTTAAAAGCTTAAAATACTTTGAGAATTACCAAAATGTGGCACAGAGTCATAGAGTGAGTAAATACTGTTGGAAAAAATGGTGCCTACAGACTTGCTTGACACAGGGTTGCTACAAATCATCTATTTATAAAAAATACAGTATCTATGAAACACAGTAAAGCAAAGGATAATAAAATGAGGTATATCTGTATATTTTTTTCATGCACACACAGAACATTTAAAAAAATTGCTAATGTACTAAGACACAATGGGAGATTAAAAATGACAATATCACAGAGGTGACACTCTGTGATCCCAATGTGACAGCAAAAAATTATATCTAAACTCTTTTCATTTGGAAATATCAAAACATATTTCTTTTTTTTTTTTTTTTTTTTTAATTTTTTTTTCAACGTTTTTTATTTATTTTTGGGACAGAGAGAGACAGAGCATGAACGGGGGAGGGGCAGAGAGAGAGGGAGACACAGAATCGGAAACAGGCTCCAGGCTCCGAGCCATCAGCCCAGAGCCTGACGCGGGGCTCGAACTCACAGACCGCGAGATTGTGACCTGGCTGAAGTCGGACGCTTAACCAACTGCGCCACCCAGGCGCCCCTCAAAACATATTTCTAAATAACCAACTGGTAATGGAAATTGTAATTGAAATAAAGTAACCAATAATAAAGGAAAGCAAAAGCTTTACACATTATCACAGAGAAGATCAAACAAAGCTCAACTTTGAGGAACATTATACCATCAGTGCACATTTATATATTAAAAAATATAAAGTATGACATAAGCATTTTGCTTACATAATCAAAAAACAGTAAAATCACAAATTCAAAAAAATGATTGATTTAAGAAAAATGAAAGTTGGAACTTACAAAATAGAAACAAAATAATCAAACACAGGGCACCTGGGTGGCTAAGTGTGTTAAGCGTCTGCCTGCAGCTCAGGTCATGATCTCACAGTTTGTGAGTTCAAGCCCTGTGTTGGGCTTTGTATTTACAGCTGAGAGCCTGGAACCTGCTTCAGATTATGTGTCTCTCTCTCTCTCTCTGCCCCTCCCCTGTTCATGCTCATGTTTCTCTCTCTCAAAAATAAATAAACATTAAAAAATTTAAAAAAAAAGTTAATCAAAGACAGAATTGTCAAGACCATAATCTACAAAAAAAAAAAAAAAAAATAGTCCATAATTTTGACTAAGAAAGGAAGAAAATATAGGTAAGTAACAATGGAATTGAAAGGAAGAATGTAGCTATATATAAAATGGAAAAAAGAAAATCATATAAAAACCTTTGTGTCCATAGTAGTAAAAAGTTAAACAAACATTTATTAGACAAATGTATCTCAAAATATTTTTCGAAATTTTAAATAAAATCAACTTCTAAATATTAAAAATATCAAATTGGCAATTAAAGTCTAGCCACACAAATGTAGTTGTTTATCAGATGAGTTTTATCCAACCTGAGGATCATACCAAACAGTAGTGTATTTTATGAATACAGATATATGTAACAAAGTATAAAGACATGAATGTCATTAATAGTTACCTGCCATTATTCTTCCAACGAAAGAAGCACAAACAGATGGAGAATAAAACTTCAGCTATATCTTTAATGTTTAATTGCCTAAAAAGAGAAAATAGACATTTGAAAAAAATAAGAAAATGTTAATGTATCTTTCATCTTTGAGTTGCATAAGATGAAGCTCAGAACAAATTTCCCCAAAACGTGCCACTTAGACATGTGAACTATTTTGAGCTGAGAGCAATTAAGACCCAGCAAACTGAAGAAAAAATTTCACCTCTTCCTAGACTACCTAACATCATTTAGATAAGGGCCTGGCCCAGAACAAGAGCTGTTAACTAAGAGATAATCTTTTTTATCTGAATGAACTATCTATCTGTATGGAAGGATGAACATCTAACTACCATTTTCTCTTCTTTTTTTGTCTTATGAATCACACTCCTGTTTTTGAGGCCCTAGGTCTCTATCCCATTCCTCAGCTCAAAATGGCAAAAAGGCCTGAATTGTCTAGCTTGTTCTTGGGTTTCATATTCTTATGGAGCCCCACATACTATTTTTTTTCTCCTGCTAATCTGTTTTATGTTAATGTGATTATTAATAGACTGGCCAAAGAATGTAGAAAGTTAGAAAGGATTTTTCTTCTTATTCAACAGGTACATAAAAATATGTTTTGCTTTCATGTAATTTGTGAGTTTAAAATTTTATTTAAAAGATAAATATGCAAAATAGAATGTGGATAGGAATAGATAAGCATAAACCAATGACGTGCCTACAAAAGTTGTTAAGCAAGGTAGGGGAGTAGCAGTGTCACAGATTGAAAGCATTGTTTTTCTCCCTTATATGGCTGATGAACAGCTTGAAGAAAAATACATTTTGCTAAGAATTTCATATCATTAGGCATTCAGGCAAAGGGCAAGAAAAGAGCTTTTGTTGATCTCTAGTCATCTTTCAGGCATTCTGTTATCCATGAACTAGACAAACATGACCTATTTAATCTTCACTCCAAATTCATAGTGAAGTAATATACCCAATACACAGGGAATATGTGGTTCAGGAAAGGTAAATAATCTGCTTATTTTCATACAGTGGGTAACTGATGGGAAAGGGATTTGAACCCATACCAGTTTAACCCCCAAATGTAGTAATAACCTGATGTTGATGATGATGATGATCATAGCTACTATGACACTGTGTTTAGTTACAGAATCAATTGCTTGTATATGTGACATCTCAATTAATTATCAAAAGAATTATAGATCTTATTCTCTCATTTACACATAAGGAAATTGAGGTTTAGAGAGATCAAATAAAGCGTCCAGTGCATCATTGCCAGTGTGCCCCAGAACCACAAATAAAGCCCAGTTTGAAGCCAAGCATGGGGCATTAAACAGCAGATTGACTCTCATAAAGTAACTTAGAATCTGGTTTTAGGTGAGACAGAGCCAGATTTAATTTATCTGCCCGACACAAGGCAGTATTTGGGAGAAGTACTCTTCAAGACTTCCACTGACAAGACCAAAAAGTCTCATGCTCTCTTTGCTCTAGAAGAAGACACCATGGTCAGACCTCCTGTGCATCAAAGTGCAGTACTGGACCGGCCCAATGAATTGTGGTAAGCAGAGTGTTTTACAGAATCCATTTAACTTTTCTTTGTCTTTTACCTCAAGCCCTAACACCAGACCCTGATTTATAGTTGGCAGAAACAGTAGCGTCTTTAAGTGATATTATGTTTTATGTCTTCACACAGCTCTATCTTGGTGTCAAACTGAATGAACACCACATCACGCTCCATCTGAAGACCTGGGTTCTTTCCTGATTCAGTGAATATAGGGAATCTCTTACAGAAGGAACTCAGTCTCTCTGAGTACCAGTTTCCTCATCATTAACATTGAGGTAAGGAAGGCACTAAGGCACATGAAAATTTTATTGCAAACTGCACACTATCATTCTAACAGTTACTATAATTTTAGGAGATATTGCTTTATTTTTATCTACTTTTCTTCCTTTGAGGAGAGCTATGTCTCCTCCTCTGCCTTCCCCTCTCCTCTGCTCAGGGAAACTCTTATTTTTAAATAAAAAGGGGAAGGAGAACAGAATTGATGAGATCTGTCCAGCACCTCAGCCCTTGTTTCCGTATTATATTCCGTATAACCATCAGAGAGTCAATTTCAGAATTTCAGCTTTTAGAGATATTCAATGAGAATCTGATTGCAGAACTGGAGAACCAGTTATAAGCCAAGACTGGGAAATATTTGCTTACAGAAAGTGGATGAAACGGAGAGGGTTGGGAGAAAAGATATAAGAGGAAAGAAGAAGGGAAGAAGGAAAAGGGGAGATAAGGGGAAGGGAGAGAGGAGGAGAGGAAAAAAAATCAGGAAAAAGGTAAGTATAATATAATATGAATAGCTGCCAATTATTGAGGGTCTAATATGGACTGTGCTACTTATTGTACATATTTAACTAATCATCAAAGGAAGTTCTAATGCCAATTAGATATTAGTGAATTGGTACTGATATCCTCAGTTATGTGTAGAGCAATAGGGTCACATAATCCTAATTGTTCATGTATTGAGACATCACAGGGAAGAGAGAGAAGACTCTAGGCTTCAAGGCAAGAGATGGTAAGGTATCAAAACAAAGAACAGGATCAAATTTTTAAGGCTTTAGCTAATTTTTGTGATAATTATATGGTCAATGAAGATGAAATATAACCACAGATTCTACAGTTGTTTATAAATGTTCATAAATGAACATTGACATAGCTGTCATAGGATTGTGTAGTTGTGATCTATCAGTTAAGGTCCTGCTGACCCTTGCAGACATATAATCAACTCTCAAAGTATCAACATCCATCTTCTTTCTCTTTCTTCCTCTTCCCCTCCCCTGCTGTGTGTGTGTGTGTGTGTGTGTGTGTCCCAATCCCCTCCTTGTTGACCCCCATTTAGGAATAGCTATAAATAGCTATTGTCAGCAGCACTTTTGTTTTTTTTTTTATTTACCAATTCTTAAACCAGATCCAGTAGAATAGATAGTTTAATAAGTAGACAGGGACTAAGCATGCTAGTTTTCTTGTCCCAATTCTTACTAATCACATGATCATAAGTTCATCCTCTTTAACTATTCTCCCCTTCCCCAAGTGGCTTCAGGATAGTAAGCCTTCTCATAACAGGACTAATTACACACACACACACACACACACACACACCAAAACTAAATTTGTATTCAATGTGTATTGAATATGGTGGTTCTTAAACTTTTTGTTGTTCTGATTATTGGCTGTAGTGGCTAATTCAAATATAAATTCAACATTAGCATATGACAGAATATTTAAGTGGCTAAAATTCCTTTGAAACCACACAGAGAAAAGGTTTTTAAAACTTGAGGAAACAGAAATGCTTCATTGGTTTATTGTTTATGTCTTACAATTCCTAAACTAGGACCCCGATCAAGAAGACACAGGGCAAGAAGTCAGTTTTTTCTGCTTTTTTTTTTTTAAGTTTATTTATTTTTGAGAGAGAGAGAGAGAGAGAGAGAGAGACAGAGAGAGACAGAGAGAGAGCACAAAAGGGGAAGGGGCAGAACCAGAGAAGGAGACACAGAATTCAAAGAATGCTCCAGGCTCTGAGCTGTCAGCACAGAGCCCGACGTGGGGCTCAAACCCATGAACTGTGAGATCATGACCTGAGCTGAAGTTGTATGCTTAAATGACTGACCCACCAAGGAGCCACTCTGTTTTCAAGTAAAAGCCACATACACACATGTGCGCACATGCACATTCATATACATATGCAATATTTCATTTTTATGCATATTTTTACGTCATAGGTTGACTTTTTCAAAATGGAGGCTGACACAGAGTTTAGGGTTCAAGATGTTTATTACAGATAAATACATTTATTGTTTAATTTTTAAAGTTTATTTATTTATTTTTGAGAGAGACAGAGACAACATGAGTGGGAGAGGGGCAGATAGGGAGAGAGAGAATCCCAAGCAGTCTCTGCACCGTCAGCACAGAGCCTGATGCAGGGTTTGAAGTCATGAAACCATGAAATCATGACCTGAGCCAAAACCAAGAGTCAGAAGCTTAACTGACTGAGCCATCCAGGTGCCCCAGAAATAAAAACCTATAAAAGGAAAGGAGAGGACCCAGGACCCTCTCCTCATGAGGAGAAACATGAACTGTGATGCAGAACTGACAAAGCTTCAACCAACATGCAGGTGGCTCTAGAGTGACTACTGCCAGTCAGAGTGCCCCATGTCAGGTAGAAATGTCTGGATTTTTCTGCACCCACCTTGCTCAGTGACTGGTTGTAGACAGCCCAAAGAAGGTGAAGAAGAGCAGAATATACTACCCCAAAATATGCCCCTTTGGCATAAGGATTATTTTGAGCTGTTCATTTTTAAGAAACAGAAGGTATAGGAAGAGCTCCAACCAAGTAGAAGTTAATCTTTTGAAAGAGACGATTCTATTTATAAAGGAAATCTCCATTTGTAAGGATGTCTCCCTCTCTATATCAAGAAGTGGAGGGTGGCCAAATCTCTAGAAACTCTTACCAATGGAGAAGACAGTGACTTAAATCTGCATAACAGCCATACCCTTATTTACTGCGTTTTGCTTAATCTTCCATAATTGGCTTCCCTCCCCTCAATATCATCTTTTGTATTTGGTTGATGACGGTATTTAAAACACAAAATGGCTTGGGCCATTTTGAGGAGTTACTCAGTTTTCCTAGGTATCTCCCATGTATATAGGAGTTATTCATGTTATTAAATTTCTGTTAGATTTTCTGTTGTTAATCTGTCCTTATTACGGGGATGGCGGGTGTCTCAGTCAAGAACCTAGAAGAATAGAGGGTAAATTGTTTTGTCCCCTACAAATGGCATTATCTGGGATGCAGAGGCTCTCTACAGATAGAACATACTTTGAAGGAGCTACACATGGAGGTTTGTTATGAAGTTGGAATGAGTAAGATTGTTTCCTTTAGCTGATATCTCTGTAAAATACCACTAACAGAGTTGGTGCCTATGAAAAGGGTTGCAATTCATGCATTCAGGAATATCATGACATACAGGAATTTCTAAGTCCTTTCCTTGACTGACGATTTCTCCCTTCAATATCCCCGAGGAATAAATCAGGGCAAATTAGTACTTTATTATTAGGTGCAACTCCATCCTTTAATATAAGATGCAAGTAAATTAAGCAGAAGGGATTGAGATCTTTCTCCCTAACAACATAGGCATGAAGGCCAAGATGCAAAATAGACCTGCTTTGCTTGTCCTAAATAAAAATCCAAACCTGAATCCAATTCTTATTTCCCATCTGGAGCAAATTTGTGAAAGAGGAAAAGGAAAGCTAATCCCAGTGCTTAGAGCAGACAGATTTGAGATTTCTTCCTTGGGCATATTGGCTAGTATCATGAACACAAAGAAAGTTCATGAAGAACACGCTCACATGCTCTTCTGCTATCAACTCTTTATAAAGCTCCAATCACTGCAAGCAAGGCTTCTAGACTAGAAAACCAAGTATTACCCTCAAGCTTGCCTCAATGCCAGCATTTAGGATTTAAAGGAATCAAAAAGGGAAAGGCTAAAGAAAGAAAAATTTCTGTAAAGAAATGGAACAGACCTATCCCTCCCCAAGCTTTGATTTATCTTCTTGGGCTGTGATCATTAAGTCCTTAGGGAGCACAGGCCCCATTGCCCCATAGTTATGGTGCCTTAAATTATCCTGGCATTTGACCAATAAGGATTTGTAATTTTAATCTATAAAGTTAAAAAGTAGTGACGGGATGAGGCTAGAAGAGAGAAAATGCTTCTCCTCCTTTAGAGTCTTAACTAGATCTCATGCAATTAAAGAGAATATGACTTTCTACCAGACATTTTAATAAATTGTTGTAATCTGCAATTTCCCTGAACACTCCCACTCTTCTAAGAACCTTATGCTATTATGTCACGGTTGCTAAAACTTTAAGCTCTAGGTACATTTCCACTTCTCAGAACACTCTATCTCTCCTTGTCAGCCAGCTACATACTCTAAATGAATTATAAAGGTTAAAGATGGTTTTGTCTTTTTTCTCCTTTAGGCTGAGAGAACAAGAAGTGAAATAGGTAGAATTATGACCCCTCTCTCTGTTAATTTCTTTTCTTTTTTTTAACAGTTGCCCGTGAAGATCTTCCAGTGCCTCTGACAAACTCTCACAGAAGTGGGATTAGATGTCAAAGTAGAAGCTGCCAGAAGAACGTCTGAGAGCTGAAGTATGTCAGGTAAAGGTGGTTTATAGCTGTTGGGTCTCAAGAGGGTCCTTTTGGTCTTGTGCCCAGAGTGTGATAAAAAGCTATGGGTTCTAGCTGAAAGCTTCCTGGTTGGTGATGTTATAGGCTGATACATTTTGATGAAATTCAAAAGTTCCATCTTAGCCTGAGGTCAGTCTCTTCTGAATAATATATAGCCAAGTAGATTTTTATATTTTTAACTAACATACATGAGAGAATATTTAGAAGATGGAATAGCACAGGTGTGTGTGTATGTGTGTGTGTGTGTGTGTGTGTGTGTGTGTGTGTGTGTGTTTGTGTGTGTGTGTGTGTGTGTGTGTGTGTGTGTGTGTGTGTGTTGGCTCAAGCAGTCGGGAGTGAGGTGGGGACAGACAGCAGCTGTAACATGATGAGTATAAGTTGACACCCTGGAAGATCTGAACAAGCGCAAATGTGGCAGCAGCTTCAGTTATCTGGTGGTTTTATGAGTTGGAAACCAGGAATGGTTCCTTTGCAGTATTCCAGTAAATTTCCATGAGTGACAGAAAATAGAAGCTTTAGGGCACTGTACTAGATACAGATCCATGACATTGGTTGTTGAGAGTCTAGCAAACACTAGAAGCATTAAATGCTGTTAATTTGAGAGTCAGAAACCAAATGAAGTAAATTATTGTTAATGTGATAGCAATGCAGACTCCACCGTTGGTAGTGACAGTAAAACTGCTGTGGACTGGTACAAGCATGGGAGTCTAAGGACGTGTACTCAGGAAAGGAAAGAAACAACTAGAAAAGAGTGGTGGCTGTTTGCCCTTAAGAAACATTGCTTCCTACTCACAGCCTCACAGCTCTTAGTGCTGCCTCAGGCCGCATGCTGAAGGAAACTTCAAAAATCATGTGGCAGTTGATGTTTGCTTATTCTTTCACATATCAACCCCTAAAACTCTATCATCATGACACAATGGAGGAAAATTAGAAACTGACCTAAGGTAAACTGAATACTTTTTTTTCTCATTCTCTCTTCCTCCCTCAGAATTTTATTGAAATTCAACTAAGACAGCAATGTGGATTTTATTTATTTTTTTTTTTTAAGCATGAGTGGAGCTGATTTCTCTAAGCTTTCTCCAAGGGAAGGTTGGGCACAGGTAGTCAAGGTGATGTCAAAGAAAATATGCAGATGCAGGCTATTGAGAATCTGTTAGACTTCGAAGCTATAGATAAATATGTAGATATGTGGATATATAATTTCAAGAAACTACATTGCCTAATCTTACTCTTTTCCATGGTCAAAAATTAGAGGTCCCTTTATATAGATATTTGTTTTCCTCTTTCTTAAAACTCATTTTAAAGCAACATAGTAGAGGTTGAAAATGTCAGGATTATAGACAGAAGAAATTGGTTATATTGTCATTTCCTGACTTTGTGACCTCGGATAAATAACTTAAATTTTCTATTTATTTGTTTTTTTTAATTTTCTCTAAATTGAGGATCAAGATACTTATAAGATTAAAACAAATTAATGTGAAGGCAATTATAATGAGTAATCGTGTAGTCAGCATTTTGTATAGTAAACATTACTTAACACTGCACTACTAAATAAGAACAATTTATAAGTAATATATATTTAACAAACATTAACATAAGCAGTAACTTAATAATGTATAATATTCATATTTCAAAATTTCATATAAATAAAATATTTACATAAAATTTCTCAAAGTAATCCATCTGGCAGGAATCCTAGCAGCTAGAAGAGCTTCTGATTTCTTACAGCAGAATGAATTTATTGAATGGACACTGGTTGGCTCCCAGAATCACTGAGAGATCTTCCAACCATGATCAGAGGCTCCAGGACCAGAAGCCAAGGCCAAACAAGCTGTAGAACCAGTGTAGCAGGAATACCAACCATGATAAGGCACTATAATGCTCCGACCTGCCCAGTCATCATCAACCATCACCTTGGCTCTCCCTGCTGCTGCAGGAAATTAAGTTTTCTGTAACTAAAAAATCAAGAAAAAGGATTATCTTAATTCCTGCTGCTATTTTAATTAGCTTCCAATTCATTATCGAGGATTGGTCTATCTGGTTGGAGGAACCTCACCACCTGATTCCTAGCTGCAAGAGAGCTTAAAAAAATATCTGGTATCTTCAGCACCTAAAAGAGGTAATGCAATCTGTCATCTATCAAGACTCATAAAATCAAGAATAAATGGGTTATAAAACAGGACTTTTGTGGTGACAGGCAAAACAAAGGAGGAAGTAAAATGTATTACATTAACAACTTCCTAATACATGTAAGTGATAGTATCTACTCTAGTCTTTTCCTCTTTACTTATTTTTTAAGATTGATTCTCATTTGTGTGCACTAGTTAAGTTTGTGAAAATCGTCTATATTACTATATCTTTTTGTTGTTATTTTAGTATTAATTAGTAACTACAGAATTTGCCCAGTCTCATACAATTGCTTCAAATTTTAGGTACAACTTTCAACTATTAATAACTATTGAGTTTGGCTTCTTTTTTTTTTTTTTTTTTCAATATATGAAATTTATTGTCAGACTGGTTTCCATACAACACCCACTGCTCATCCCAAAAGGTGCCCTCCTCAATACCCATCACCCACCCTCCCCTCCCTCCCACCCCCCATCAACCCTCAGTTTGCTCTCAGTTTTTAAGAGTCTCTTATGCTTTGGCTCTCTCCCACTCTTACCTCTTTTTTTTTTTCCTTCCCCTCCCCCATGGGTTTCTGTTAAGTTTCTCAGGATCCACATAAGAGTGAAAACATATGGTATCTGTCTTTTCTGTATGGCTTATTTCACTTAGCATAACACTCTCCAGTTCCATCCACGTTGCTACAAAGGGCCATATTTCATTATTTCTCATTGCCACATAGTACAATGAGTATATAATTGTAGTACAATTGTGTATATAAACCACAATTTATCCATTCATCAGTTGGGGGACATTTAGGCTCCTTTCGATAAGCTCTGTGAAACGATGGTTGTGTAATTTGAATTTCAAACTATAAACAACAATGTTTACAACTTCACTGACTCTTCAATGTTTCTCTTCAATGTTGTCAAAATACATGTTCATAAGTCCACTCATAAAATTCTGATGTAATAGAATCTCAAACTGACTTTGATGCAATTGGACATGCTCAATAATTTGAGGAACATGACTTAATATTGAGAGTTCTCTATCCTGTGTTCATATGGATCTCTACAATTAAGAAATTTTTATATCTTGGTTGGATTGAAGCTGCAAATATATTCTTTGTGAAGAGTGAAGAAATGTAAATCCTCTGGTTTCTAGTTATTGCTAAGTTCATGTAAGTCATAAGCTTCTGATTTTTATTATGAAGTAGGGGGAATTTGGCGATATTACATAAAAACCAGAAGAATTTACATTTATCAAATTTTTATATGGAATTATACACAAATATCATTTTTAATAAAAACAGATCAGTCCATTTTTATATAAAGCATGACATTAATATGATATACTTCTGTCCTTAGGTTATATACCAAGGAAATCTATCATACTTTCCTCACCCTCTCTTACAATAGTGCTATAGTATTTAAGCATGAAAGAAACTCAGAATAACATCAAGGTGGTGAGATTTCAAAGATCTCAACAAGTATTTTCATTTTGAATCTTGACGTATATGTTTCTATATTCTAATATCTGTTTAATTGCCTCTTATAGAAAACCATGAAATTGAAATAATATTATAATAATTTTATATATAATTGTATTTACATTAATAGGAAAGGACAGCAAGAATCCAGTGATATATTCCTGTATTCTATTTAATGAAATTCTCTAGCTCTTTATTGTCTTTAAAGCATCGTTTCAGCATACCTCTTTAAAAAGATGATTTTTAAAAGGTTTTTGAAAGTTAAAATTGAGAATTCTTATGCCCCTCTGAGTCTCTCAAGTCAATGACAGTATGTTAAAAACACCACTAGGATAGAATTTATCTGAAATGTCTCATGCTTCCACTCTAGTGACCAGAGTTAATACAACATGTTAGCATAGATAGAAAAGTTTGGGAGGTCTGCTTACCAGATGATAGATAAGACTTAGAAAACAGAAACTAGGTACAAAGATTCATTGGACTGGTAGAAATTTTATTTGGAGTTCTTATTTAAAACGTAGTTATTTATTTCTTAATACCTTAATACTTCAACTCTGTGTGCACTTACTGTGGCTCAGTGCACCCTAAGTAGTTCCTGGTTGTTATCACAATGAGAAGAAAACATCAACATGAACAATGGAGCAGCCAGGAGAATAGTAACCATTTGTTATAACTTGAGATGTTACAGGAATTAGGTTATACTATTTTGTTTCTCAAATGTCTACAACAATATATTCTTTAACAAAAATAGAATATTCTTAGCCTCTTTAACTTCTTAAACTCCTAGCAAGGGTGCTAGGTTACTCAATTAAAAAAAAAGCTTCTATTTTAATCAGTCTTGTTCTGCATCTCCTCTCTTGCTATAAGATAAATATTTTATACTTTGAAGCAGCACTCTATTTAAAACAAATGGATGATGGTCTTTCTTTGGTACCATGACAAAACACGGCTCTGTCCCTGGAATCAATAGAGGAGAAAACAATAGAAAGAGGGACATTACAATTCTGATAATGAACACAGAACCTTTATTGGAGAAGGGAAAATAAACATTTGTAAAGGCAAAAATATAGCTTCATGACTGTTTTTAAATTTGATAGTGCTAAGAAGTTACATATCCAGCTATTTGTATTTCATTGTATCTTGTTCTGTTATTTCTTTCTCCAGTTCAACCCAGATTCATAGGGCACACAGCCGGAAAGAAAATAGAAATCCGTGACTGTGGAGTTAAATGCTCAACAGATGTGGAGGTTACACAGTTGTTCTACTGATCTTCCAGGGAGAGTAAGAAAAGAATTTGAAACAACTCCAGGAAACAAGTGCTTAGGCTGAGTGTTTCCAGCACCAAGTAGAGAGGTTACATTTGCATGAATCATTGCCAGAGTTAAAACCACCAAACCGTGTAGATTTGGCCCTATAGAAAAATTGGTTTTATTTTATTTCTGTGCGATTGTAATATTGTGATTTATAAGAAATATACATTTGGTTATTTAGATGAATATATATCTTGTGTATATTCAGTCTGCATTTACAGGTCCTGGCTCAAAGCTCCCAAAACTATTGGAATTTCCCAAGTAATAAGAGCAGTGGGATAATCTTTTGTCTTAATATTTGATCTTTTGTTCTCAGTTTCTGAAAATGCTTCAGAACCATAAAGGTGACATGGGTGTCTTGTTATTCATAGAAAGCCCTTTTCCACCAAAACTGGGTTTACCTAATGAGTTGACTTTTGGAAAGGATGGGGCTGGTTGCCAGAGGAACCAAGTATGAATAGAGATCTGGCACTTTCAGTCCTGTGCCCTGATTTCTGGAGAGGGTAGAAGAGCTTGAAGTTGAATCAATCACCAATGCCCAATTATTTAATCAATCGTGTCTATGTTATAAAGCCTCCACATACACCCAAAACAATAGGGTTTGGAGAACATCTGGGTTATGAACACATGACGATTTGCAAAGAGTGACACACTCAGAAAGGACATGGCAACTTCAATCCCTTTCCTCATATCTGTCCTATGCATCTCTTCCATCTGGATATTCCTGAGTTATCTCCTTTCATAATAAGTTGATAATCTAGTGAGTAAACTGGTTTCCTGAATTCTGTGAGCCACTCAAGCGATGTAATCAAATGTGAGGAGGGGCTTGTTAGAAACTCTGACCTAGAGCCAGTTGGTCAGAAGTACAGTGATACCCTAGACTTGTAAATGTCATCTGAAGCTGGGCACTCTTATAGAATTAAGTCCTTGTGAGATCTGATGCTGTCTTCAGGTAGATAGTGTCAGAATTGAGTTGAATTGTAGGACACTCAGCTGGAATTAGAGCACTGCTTGGTGGTGTAGGGGTTGAACTGTCATATTTTGGAAATTGGGACCCAGGATTTTTAGTGTTATTCTATGATACTCTATTTGTTTTATCTTTTTTTTTTTTTTTTTTTTTTTTACTAGATCTTATCATCGCTGTCAAGTTTAAGCTAGCCTTGGCTATACATTTATCTGAATTCTTACATTTAGTATATTTTCAGAATATCTCATTGGTTTTTCTTATTTTACATTTACTTTGTCCACAATACTATTACTTAATAAAAATAGCTTACTGGAGTTTGTTTCTCTTTTGCCCTCACACTGGAAATAGTATATGCAACTCTTTCAGCATTTAAAAGTTTAATATTTATTTTATGCCATCCTGTTGCCCAACAACTTAATATTTTTATTTCTTTGTTTTCACATATGTGATATGACTTATTTAAACAGCCTAGAAAATAATATAATGGAATACAAAAAGAATTATTTTGTTATCCATATCTAATGTCCACTCTATGTCTATGCCTACATTGCTAAAATATTTAATTTCAAATTACATTTCTGTATTGATAAACCTGGCTAATTTTAGAGAATCAAAGCTTTTGAAACATAATTATAAAAACAATAGAAGGAAGAAATAAAGAACAAAAAGGAAGGAAGAAGGATAAAAGGAATGAAGATGGAATAAAAGGAAAAAGGAAGGAAGACCTAGGCAAACAAAAATTAACATAATTTATGACAGTGATTTTAGAATTAATGGACAGGAATCCAAAAAACTTAGGAAACACCAAAACTGATAAATATTAAAAAAATAGAAACCTAGGATCGGTCATCGCAACTTCTTACCAGACACATCTCCAGAGGCAAGGGAAACCAAAGCAAAAATGAACTATTGGCACTTCATCAAGATAAAAATCTTCTGCACAATGAAGGAAACAATCAATAAAACTAAAAGGTAACCTTCAGAATGGGAGAACACATTTGCAAATGACATATCTGATAAAGGGTTAGTATCTAAAATTTATGAAGGATTTATCAAACTCAACACCAAAAAACAGCATAGTAAAGAAATGGGCAGAAGACGTGAATAGACATTTTTCCAAAGAAGACATACTGATGGCTAACAGACCCATGAAAAGATGCTGAACATTACTCATCATCAGGGAAATGAAATACAAGTCAAATTGCAATGAGATATCTCCTCACACCTGTCATAATGGCTAAAATCAGCACACAAGAAACAACTGGTATTCACAAGGATGCTGAGAAAGGGGAACCCTCTTACACTGTTGGTGGAGATACAAACTGGTGCAGTTACTCTGAAAACGATACGGAGTTTCCTCAAAGAGTGAAACATAGAACTACTCTATGATCCAGCAAACTGCACTACTAGGTATTTACCCAAGGATACAAAATTGCTGACTTGAAGAGATACATGCATACACCCTGATATTTATAGCAATATACCAACAATAGCCAAACTATGGAAAGAGCCCAAATGTCCATTGACTGACCGATGTGTACACACACACACACACACACACACACACAGTGGAATATTACCCAGCCATAAAAAAAGAGTGAAATCTTGTCATTTACAACAATGTGGATGGAGCTAGAGTGTATTATACCAAGCAAAATAAGTCAGTCCGAGAAAGACGAATACCATATGATTTCGCTCATATGTAGAATTTAAGAAATGAAACAGATGAACATGGGGGAAAAAGAGAGAGAGGCAAATGATAAAAGACTCTTTTCCTTTTTAAATTTGTTTTATGTTTATTTATTTTTGAGAGAAAGAGAGAGAGAGAGAGAGAGCACAAGTAGGTAAGGGGAAGAGAGAGAGGGAAACAAAGAATCTGAAGCAGGCTCCAGGCTCTGAGCCATCAGCACAGAGCCCTCCACGGGGCTTGAACCCACAAACCGGGAGATGGTGATCCAAGCCAAAGTCAGACGCTTAACCAATTGAGCCACCCAAGCACCCCAAACAACCGTTACATATAGAGAACAAACTGAAGGTTGCTGGAGGGGAAGTGGGGGGAGATGGTTTGAAGGGTTGATGGGTATTAAGGAGGGTACTTGTGATGAACACTGGGTATTGTATGTAGGTAATGAATCACTGGGCTTTATTCCTGAAAGTAATATTATACTATATGTTGACTAACTGAAATTTAAATAAAATCTTACAAATGTGCATATATTATATATGTATAATGGACAGGAATTTAAAATAATTGTGGTTAATATGTTAAGGGCCTCATGAAAAAGTAGACAACATCCAAGAACTGATGGGTAATATAAGCAAAGAGTGACACATTTTAGGAAAGGATCTATCTATTTATCTATCTACATATATATATGTACATATATACATATTCCTAAAAATACATATATATGTGTATATATATACACACACACATATATACATATATATATATACACACATATATATGTATATACATATACATACATATATACACACATATACATATGTATGTATATGTCTATACATACATACATATACACACACACATCTAGGCATATCATATTCAAAGAACAGTAAAGCAAAAAAAAAAAACAAGAAAAAAATAAAACATTTTGCAGAAGGACAAAAATAAAAATATCTTTCACATAAAGGAATGAAAATAATAACTAAAACTTACTTCTCATCAAAAATCATGTAAGCAAGAAAAGAAATATTTAAAGCATTTAATTAAAAAGAATAAGGGGGTGCCTGGATGGCTCAGTTGGTTAAGGATCCAACTCTTGATCTTGGCTCAGGTCACGATCTCATTGTTCATGAGATTGAGCCCTGCATCAGGCTCTGCACTGATAGCATGGAGCCTGCCTGGGATTCTCTCTTTCCTTTTCTCTGCCCCTTCCCCACTCTCTGTCTCTTTCTCTCTCCCTCTTTCTCTCTTTCTCAAAATAAATAAATAAACTTTTAAAACAAAACAAAACAAAACAAAACACCAACCTAGAATTCTTCATTGAGAAAAATTATCCTTCAAAATGAAGGTGAAATAAAGACTTTCCCACATAAAGAAAAAGAGAGGGGGAGGGAGGGGGAGAAGGAAGGAGAGATAGAGGATTCTTAGAAGAAATGTTTGAAGCTGTTATTCAGAAAGGAAGACAATTACATAGGTCAGAAACCTGGATAAACAGGAATTATCAGAGAAGGAATAAATGAAGGTAAAATGAATTATATTTTTCTTTGTCCTAATTGATCTCAACACTGACTCTTTGTTTAAACAAATAACATTATCACTGTAATGGGTAACTGAGTGATTATAGCATATGGACAAGTGAAGTTAAAGACAGCAATATCATAAGGAATAGGAGGAAAGAATTGGGAATACTATTATAAGGTACCTGCACTAAAAGAGGGGCATCACATAATAATATAGGAATCAATTCTCCAAGAATGTGTAATTATTAACATGTATGCATATATATAACAAAAGAGCTCAAAATATACTGGGAAAAAATTGATAGGACTACAAGGAGAAAGAGACAAACCTAGTATAATATTTGGGCAATTCAATATGTTTCTTCAGTAATTAGTGTACTGATAATGTAGAAAATGAGTAAGGATATAGCTAAGTAGTATAGTAAGGAAGAGAGTTATTAATCAATAAAATCTAATTGACATTTATAAAATACTCCACCTAAAAACAGAATACTTTCTCAAGTTTACATGAAGGATTCATCAACTCAGACAAATTTTGGACCATAAAACACATTTGAACAAATTTCAAAGAAGAGAAATCATACAAATATTTTCCAGATCACAAATTAGAGATCTATACCAGAAAGTTAGAAATTCCAAAATATTTGGAGATTAAACAACACATTTCTAAGTAATGGATTAAAAAGAAGTTTCAGGATGCCTGGGTGGCTCAGTTGGTTGAGCACCCGACCTCAGCTCAGGTCATGATCTCATGGTTCGTGGGTTTGAGTCCCGCGTCGGGCTACAGCTCTCAGGGCCTGAAGCCTGCTTCAGATTCTGTGTCTCCCTCTCTCTGTGCACTTCCCCCACTCATGCTCTGCCTCTCTCTCCTTCAAAAAATAACTAAACATCAAAAAAAATTTTTAAAAATAAATAAATAAAATAAAAAAAGTTTCAAGGGAGAATTTTAAATATCTACAATAAAAATGATAATGAAACATCAAGATTTGTGGAATTTAGTGAAAACAGTGCTTAGAGATAAAATTATAGTATTAAATTCATATATTAAAAAAGGAAGATCTACAAGTCAATAGTCTAAGTGTCTATCTTAGAAAACTAGAGAAAGGAGAACAATTTAAATTCAAAGAAAGCAGAAGAAATAATAAAATTATAGCAAAATAAATAAAAGTAAAAACAAGGAAATAGGAAAAAAATCAATGAAGTCAAAAGTTAGTTCCTTGAAAAGTACAACTGATAAACTTTAGCCACATTAACTAAGAAAGCAAAGATACAAATTATCAATGTTAGAAATGAAAGAGGGGTGCGTGGGTGGTTCAGTCAGTTGAGTGTCCAACTTCAGCTCAGGTTATGATCTTGTGGTCCACGAGTTTGAGCCCCATGTTGGGCTCTGTGCTGACACCTCAGAGCCTGGAGTTTGCTTTGGATTCTGTGTCTTCCTCTCTTTATGTCCCTCCCCTATTTATCCTCTATCTCTCTCTGTCTCAAAAATAAATAAACGTTAAAAAAAATAAATAAATGAAAGAAAAGTTGTCACTAATGATTTCATAAACTTTAAATGGATAGTAAAGGAATTTTATGAGCAACTTTTTGCCCAAATAGTTAATAACTTAGATGAAATGGACCAATTTTTGGAAAGATTAAGATTATCAAAACTCACACACAAAGATATAGATAATCTAAGTAGGCCCATGTCTATTAAAGGAATTGAAAGAAATCACCATGGCTAGATGGTTTTACTTATTGATCATGTTGAGAGTTGAGAGTATGTAACTTTGAGATGACTTAAACCTTTGTTTACACATGCTTCATATGTCTTTTTTTTTCTTCATATGTCTTCAAAGTAATATCTATACCTCACTGTCTGACTGGAAATATTATATATATTTTTTAATGCAGCCATATTATTACTGCAAAGAGTCTCCTTAAATTGTCATATGCTTGACACTGAAGGTTGTTTGTTTGTTTGTTTGTTTGTTTGTTTGTTTTTGAGAGAGAGAGAGCACAGTCAGGGGAGAGGCAGAGAGAGAGAGGGAAAGAGAAATCTTAAGCAGGCTCCATGCTGTTAGTGCAGAGCGTGATTCAGAGATCGAACGCACGAGCCATGAGATCATGACCTGAGCTAAAACCAAGAGTTGAATGCTTAAACAACTGAGCCACCAGGTGCCCCTTGACACTGAAGTTCTTAAGTAAACTTCAGTCATTGTTACAATGTAGATAAATGAAGATTAGTTGAAGATGCACCAACCGCAGATTTTGAGAAACCTCTGAATTCATGACAAAGTTGCTAACTGGCACGTTTGTTACTTCTAAGACTCTTTAGTACTGTCACAAATTAAGGGTTGCTTTCTCATTTTATGCTACTCCTTCCCCATCCTTGTAGCTCACCTCAGGCCTACCTCAACAGGAAGTTCCTGCCAGAGTGAGGCTCTGACTCTTGTGGGAAAATAGAGTAGTATTCCCCTTACACCTTCCTGAATGCCACTCCATCAGTTTCCTCATCTTTTCCAGCCTCTGGAGGCAGCCTACACTACTTGGCTTCCTTCCTCCATTTTCAAAGTCAAAATGGAAGGTTGAGTCCTTCACCTAGCACATCACTCCAACCTTGCTTCCATCACCACATCTCATTCATTCTATTGTTGACAGCATGTTTTGTTTTTGACCCAGGTGCCTCATAGCTCCCATAAACTTCCATGAACTATGGCAGACGATTTATTATCTTACAAGTAGGGTGAAACCTCAGATTCCTCACAGTTCTTGATATTAAAGGGGGTCTCTAGCTTTCATTTTAGCTTTCAATTGTTGATTAATCACATTAAGTCTTTCATTATCTTTTCTCAGTAAACATATTGTTCCTAGCAACAGCCACACTGGTTTTATTTAGCTCTGTATTCTGATGACATAGAGGGATGCCCAGAACATACTAGGTTCAGAACATTGTTAAATAAATGCATGAAAAAATGTATTATATAGACTCATTCTGCAGCTAAGAAACTTTAACACAAAGAAGAGTGTCAAAAATATATGAACAGAATCTTATCTTTTTTCACATAGATCCTTGAAAAAAGGACACAGTCCTAGATAGTCAAATCAGAGATTTGGAATGGCAAGAATTTAGCATCCAGCTATAACTACCTTCCTCACTTATGTCAAGGGTCAATTGGCCTATGCAATGTCTTTGGGTGTGAGTGATAATGATGAAGTGAAATTGCTCAGCTACTATATTAGGGCTCTCCAGATAAAACGGGACCAATGGGATATATACATATATAAAGATATTTACTATAAGGAATTAGGTCACATGATTACAAAGCTGCTACATCCTGAGATCTGCATAGTGACTCAGTAAACTGGAGATACAGGAAAGCTGATGGTATAGCTCCAGTCTGAGTCTGGAAACCTGACAACCAGGAGAACTGATGTTGTGGTTCCAGTCCAAAGGCTGCAGACTCATGACCCAGAAATAGCTGATATTTTACTCAGAGTCTAAAAGTAGTGAAGAGCCCTTGTCCCAGTCTGAAGTCAGACATGCAGGAAAGATCCTCTCTTATCCAGGGCCCGGACAGAGAAGGAGTCAACATTCTTGTTTTATGCAGGCCTTCAACTGATCAGATGATCCACATTCACATTAGGGAAAGCAATCTTTACTCAGTCTGCCAATTTAAATGCTAACCTCATCCCAAAACATCAGCACAGAAACTCCCAGAGTAATGTTTGACCAAGTATGAGGGCACCTGTAACGAAGTCAAGTTGACACATACATTAACCATCATAACTACCTATCTGGTGATTCATGGGAAAACTTTTGGGCATAAATAAAGAGAAAAGTACACCCTGTGTACTTACAGCTCTGCTGTTGTACAAACTTTACAAAACAAAGGCCTAGAAACAAAGGCTATCGCTTTCAGGAAGACTTCCCTACCATGACTGACAGATACCATTTCTTTCTCTTCCCACATGATTCTTATCTGTAGAAATAATATTCTATTTAAACAAAACCTGATTCTTTATGACAATCCTTTGCCAAATCTTGGCTTTTACATTAGTCTTTTGGGAAAAGATTACGACACTGATTATTGATATTTTTTTACTCTCTATTTTTTTATTTTCTGGTATGAAGCTGAGTGTCCTGCACATAGTAATCCATCAACAAATGTTTGTTAAGTAGGTGAAAATATGATTATAACTAAATGTTTCTGTAAGGAGACTAGAGAAACAGGTAAAACAGCCTGATATTAATCTATCTTACAGAAGGAGAGGGTACTGCCTAAAGATGAGTCCGTGTTTAATATAGTAAAACAATAAACTTGAACAGTTACACATCCTTTCACTTCAGCTTTAACCTTTATTCTGGAACAGAACTGAACCGGATATGCCAAAGCTACTGTTTCTGTTCAAACATACCCTTGGTAACTATGCACTCTCCTTTTAAAAAGCATATCTTTGAAGACACATCTTTCACAAGCCTGACACAACAATCTAACCAGAGTAGAAAATATAAGCACTTGGGTTTCAGAAGCTTTCACAAACATGCAAAGAGGACGGTACATGACATCCTTTACGCTACTCAGAGAGAAGCAGGTCACCAGCGGCTACTCTTGCATGGTGCGGAACTCTGAGCAAACACTGATTTCATATGACTCAGCCAGTGTAAGAATGTTATGTACTCACAGGTAAAATGGTTGAGAAAAAGAAAACCAAATAAAGCCTGTAGAAAAGATGACAGCACTTATTTATATTTGATAACCTCTTAGCAAAGCTGAGCAAAAGCAGAAAAAAAAAAACCCTCAAAAATACAACTTTTACAAAACACAGGAATGAAAACATCAACAACGATACAAACTGCTGCACACATGTGTTCCAATTTGTCTTTTCATTCAAAGCATGTTTTTGAAGTATATATTTTTCTTTCCCCCTTACATGTAGCTGCCAAGATAATTTGACTTTATAAGTACAATGAATACTATTTATTGGCCAAGCACCACAAAAACTATATGAAATCTCCAGAAAATAGAGAAAAAATAAATTTAACACTGATCCTAAACATTCTACAAGTTCCTTTAGGTTATTTGATACTTGTATTCTTATTTTTTTTCTTTTTCTCCCATACATAACTAAACATGTGCATGATTTGGGCAATCTACTTTTTGTTGTTCAATAATAAAAATATTTTTTGTTGAGTTGATGAAGGAAAGATTATCTTTAATATGATTTTTTTGTTTTTTTTTCCTATTACTGTATAGAACTATTTAAATTATTACATTAATTATAATACTTAAATCTTACTGTAAAATGACAAATCATTCCAAATATTGGATTTATATATTTTTCTGAGAGAGTTGAGGCAATCATTGGGTAGATCCAGGTGAATTCGGTAATCTGAACATCTCCTAGTAAATTTGGTCTGGAATCACCAATTCACTGGATGTGATGTGGTCAACTATTTAGAAGTTCCAATTTCCAAGTAAAATTTTAATGAATCAGCAAGTACTTTTTATGTGCATACTTTTCAATTAGCAGCTGGCAGAAGTGGGTAGAATGTATTTATATATTACACTATGGTTCTGAAAAGGATTGGAAGCCCTTCAATTGTTTAAATCAACAGAAGCAGTTCCATATGTGTAAGTAAAATTTCTTTTTGTTTGTTTGTTTGTGCCAAAGAAAGAGGGATATGGGGAAGTAGGACACAAGAAAAGGAGGCAATGGAGGTTTGAAAAGATGACAAATCTGTGCCTTCAGGCTAACTTTGCATCTCTTTCCCCCGCAGTGTGGGTCAGAGGGGCTTCCTCTCTATGACATAAACTGCCTCTTCACTTCTCGGTTTATGGAGTCAATTCGGATTAAGCCTCTGGAAGCCCAGAAATAGAAAAGCATTATGAACAATACAAAGCAAATACAATTATACATGTACACAAATATATATATAGCACACACTTTTAATATGAAGAAGTATTAAGAGATAAATGTTGAAGCTAAGACTAAAATATTCTCCTATGTGCTATCGGCTGCTGGCTTCCTAAAATAACAGTTACAAATCCATTCTGCTTTCAACAGGTGTTTTTAATCAAAATTCTCATATGATTTATCTGCTAAGGCCTTTCTGGTAAAAGGAAAGTTGTTTTTTATCCACAGCTTCTTTGAAGATCCAGGTTTAGGCATCTAGGATTCCATTCTGATTAAAAGTAATACATGGAGGGTGTGTGCATGTTGTGTACGCATTGTTCATGATAACATGGCAGGTAGCTCCACATTTCTCTTGATACATTAGGCAGGACTCACCACAGGAAACCAAGGAAATTTATTTTTACTTTCCTTTTAGGTTTGTTTAGACAACAGTATTCTTCCTGTGTATTCAGAAGACTTGTTGCTGGTTATAGGCCTACCAATTGCCAGGAGCATTTAAAAGATTTTCAAATGGCCTTACATTGACTTTAGGGTATTTGTTAATGCCCTTGTCAATCACAAGCTTTAAAGCACTTTCACTGTGTGGTGCTCAGTGGCTTCTCTCCACCGCCTTCACTATTTCTCCGACTCTCAGTGTTTTTTCATGAGGAGTGCACAGCTCCATGAGGTATGACTTTATATAAAACATTTGTATTTTTGCATTCGATGTAATATTTAGTGGCACAGAATTTGCCTTGATCATTGAGGGCTATTTCCCTAGCCTTTTTGCTATATAATGGAAAAGAAAAAGTTCATTATCCAGAGATTTATAATTTTACTTTGCATTTGATATTACATTTCTGCTCTAACCTCTGAACGTTCTATGATGTACTGATTTCAAAAAAAAAGCACTGTGTATGAACAATGGAATGTGCATTTTAAATTGTATGGTAATTATCTGGTAATATCTTCTTGGGCTCTTTTCAATCAATGTTTCCTTCCAGCATATGACTATTGTAGGAATCTGCCTATTAAAATTCAAATTAGGTAACAAGGTGCAAATTGCCTCATGAATGTTTTTTTTTCCTCTTTTGCAAATTCTTCTTCATGTTTATAGCTCTCACAGTTGCTATACTTTCCATGATGCTGAATTTTCATACGAAATTATCGCGCAGATATGAATATGGTAGTTCTTAAATGAGAAACATGCACATTTCCGTCATGTTGCCTTTGAAATGGAAACTCAACTGGTTAGCACGTTAACTAGAGCATAAGAAGCTAATTAAGAATCCTCCTAAATCCTGAGGATGAGTTTAGTAGGGAAATATAAGTCAGTTTTCAAAGTTCTTAGTATCACATAAGTGAAGTTTTTGATGGGGGCAATGTAGTAATCTCACTCCTGGGGCTTATGGATGTAGCCTGGCTAAGTTGCTTATGAAAATGTGATTTCTCAGGGCTTTGGGCAAATTTGATTTAAGGAAAGAAGCCAAGGAATTTTTGATAGAGCGCTGAAATGACAGGTTAATATTATTGGGGAAAAAGTGGAAATGTACACTTTTCCATTTCAGTATTTCGATTTTGTCAATAGGATTGGCACTATAATTATCTCTGGATTAGTCACAGGCCTATATACTTGTTAAAAGCGAATATCAAGTAAACTGTAACTTGACAGGAAATTTGTTTTAAAAGATATGATGGGGAGGGGGCGAGAAGTTCAAACAGAGAAGAAGTCGAGCGTTTTAAAACTTAACTGCTGAAACTTAATATTACTTTTCAAAAGATGTGGTTGATAAAGACAGCTTCAGAGAGTCTCCACTTCCTCAAGAACCAGGAAGTTTCTAACAGTAAAAATATCACCAGTCAAGCCCTAGGAGGTTCCCAGACTCTTCCTCCCCTGGGATTTAACCCACCTTCCATCCAGCACATGGCCTGTGACTCCTTCTAACACAGCAGAAGGACAACAGAAAGTATCTGTTGAATGGAAGGATATGAAAAGCTTTCTTCCTGCTTCTTTCTTCCATTCACTGATCTATCACTCTACTTATCGATCATAACCATAACCATCTACTATGGTTACACAACTCATTAGGTAGGTGAAAAGTGTTTGCTGTGTTTTGTTCTTCTCTTCGTTTTGTTTGTTTGTTTGTTTTCTTAAACTGAAATTTGTTCCTCAACAGCAATGGTCACATTTAAAGATTTCAGTGAAAACAAAACAAAACAAAAAACAATAAAAACAGAACAAAGGTAGGCCAGATGAACAGACTATGACAAAAAACAACTATATATAGTTAATACAGTTTTTGGAGTAAAACATAGCTCCTTAATTTTTCCCCTACCCATACATTTTCCTATATATTTAGGATAAAAGTTGTTGAAGAGAAATGTAATCATTTCAAGGCAAAGTACAATGCATATTCAAAATATATATATATATAAAAGAGTCATTCCTTGAGGAATACTAGATATAATCTATAGTAGCCACAGATATATAATACAGAACTATGAAAACTTTAGAGCACACAGAAAATGAAAATTCTTCTTTTAGGAATGTAGTCCAAAGATATGCTTATTTGCACAAGATGTATACAAAGAATGATTAGAGTTGCTATAACAATGTTTTTAATGGCAAATTCTGAATAAAAATTAAAGGTTCAGCAAAAGGGGAATGATGATGGGATTTTAAAATTCATAATCACAGAATTTTTCCTTTTTAAAAAATACATATTCCAAGTTAAACTTGTCCCAAACTCTACACATTTTTGTTTTCAAAATTATGACATGAACACAACAGGGATGATAAAAGACAAATAAGTGACAGATTAGACAAAATTCCAAAGTGACTATGAACAAAAATATCTCTCTACTTCTCAGTTTCTACATTTATAAATTAAACCCCATTCTTTGTCTTTGCAAGATTACAGTGAAAATTGAATTATCAGCATGTCAACTATGTCATACTATGTTTGGAATATGGTAAGTACCATAATCACAGTAGGCTCAACAAATGGTCATCTTACATTTTTTTTCTTTTAAAATTTTTTAACGTTTATTTATTTTTTGAGAGACAGAGAGTGACAGAGTGTGAATGGGGGAGGGGCAGAGAGAGAGGGAATCCCAGAATCCGAAGCAGGCTCCAGGATCTGAGCTGTCAGTACAGAGCCCAATGCAGAGCTTGAACTCACAAGCCACAAGATCAAGACCTGAGCCGAAGTCAGATGCTTAACTGACTGAGCCACCCAGGTGCCCCCCATTCTTTTCTTTTATAATGCTTGTTTAATAAAAAACAAGCACTACTATATTAGCTTCATTCAGATTAGTGTATGATATAGTAAAAATAATAACAAATCAAAAAATTATTGTTGACCTCTGTTAGGGAATTTTTTTCTATTTTGCCTACCTATATAGCCCAGTAGGTGCTAAGATATTTAATTAAATTCAATTAAATTATTGACTACCTGTAATTTATTCTGCATTTTGCTAGGTGTTGGAGATAACAGAGGTGAGTACTACAGAGATTCTTTGGGCACTATAAGAGAGGCAAATAAGTATAATTCACTGAAAAGTATAATATAGAAATAGATACAAGTCACAATGATACCACAGAGGAGGGTCTGCTTAACTAACCGTCTTGAAGAATGACAGAGCAGTCTTCCCAGAAGATACGACTTTTGAGGTGGGTTTAGAAGTTTAACCAGATGGATAAGGAGGCAGCAATTGCTAGCCCAAGGTCAAGACACAGAGAAAGCCATGTAAAATGCTTTTACATTTGGAGGAATAGTGAGCATATTTCCCACAGGAGCATAATATAAACAGGGAATGGAGAAATGGGCAATAGGGACTGAGAAGGAGGCTAGGGTCAGTGTCTGGAAGACCTTCAGGAAAACCCAAAGCCCTCTTATACAACTGCATTATATATTTTTTTGCTTCCTTTTGAGAAGCAGATGAGTTTAAAAATGTCTGTTTTTCTTAGGATGTTCCATTAAGAACTCTGTGACCCTCTTCTGAAAGATAAACTTTGCCGAGAAAATAGAAAATGTACAGTCTATAGCATCTCTGTGCAAAGTCTCCTTGTTTGGAGATCAGGCTGACTTGCCTTCGAAAATTCTGGTAGAGAAGATAAACTTGCCCTTAGTTGAAAAGATTAATGAACAGATGGCGTTGCTGTCCCATAAGTCTTCCCTAAGGGAAATAATAAAAGGGGTCACTTTTCTCCCCACCTGAGGAGCCACCTGGAAGTACCCATATAGGACTCGGCAGAATACAAACTCTTCTAATACTGACCCAGTGAGCCTTATCAGCCCTCTGGAATGTGTGTGACTAATATTGGAAGGCTCTTTAGCACCATCATGGATCGTGGATAATAAAAACAAAACAAAAAAAAAAAAAAACAATAAAAACTGTTCCCTGGTCTTCCTTCCTTCCTTCCTTCCTTCCTTCCTTCCTTCCTTCCTTCCTTCTTAATAACTTCCCAATCTCTTCCATTGTTATTGGTTTGTTTAGGTTTTCTCTTCTGGAGTCAGTTTTGATAATTGCATTCAGGAATGAATTAAAAATATGCATTACTACTATTTGCCCATCTTACAGTCCTTGAGGTTTATGTTTTATATCTGCACTGCTCTCTCCTTGTGTCCATTTTCCTATCTATGGGAAAAAATCCTACTTTGCAGGCTTCCTGGCTCAATATCCATTTGTCATCCACTCACAGGTTAGAGAGTAAGCAAGCTAGAATCAGCATATATAGCGTATAATATAGTGGAAATTTATTAACTCCATAAGACAGGATATGGGTTTGGTTTTCCTCAACAAGATTTTACATAGATGAATTAGAATTAACTTCTTATTGTTTCTATATAGTTATATTTCTATTGTTTAATTGGATACTCTTATATTGTAAGTAGGAAAAGACAACTATATTGCCATCCACTGATCCACTCATACATTATTCAACATACATGCAGGGACAATATTTTGTCACATATAATAAAAAAATGACAGTTGTAATTAACTACCTTAAAAATTGATAATAGGAATATCTTCAAACAAAAGAAAATCTCCCCTATGACCACGAAAAGTTATGACTAAGCCACTTCAGATCAAAATAATTGACGTTGTGCAGATGACAGAATTATTGCCAGTATATATATATATATATATATATATATATATATATATATATATTGAACAATCCATGATCAATAGTTATTGAACAAATAGCTATGGATAATACTTGAGGTAAACAGCATTAGCACTTTGATTGTTTCAGTCTGCTATGACTTGTAGAGGGCAGGAACATGTTAAAATTTTAGCCTGAAAAGGCAAAGCTTGAAGGCCTTAAATCTAGTGAAGAACTTTTGGGGCGCCTGGGTGGCGCAGTCGGTTAAGCGTCCGACTTCAGCCAGGTCACGATCTCGCGGTCTGTGAGTTCGAGCCCCGCGTCAGGCTCTGGGCTGATGGCTCGGAGCCTGGAGCCTGTTTCCGATTCTGTGTCTCCCTCTCTCTCTGCCCCTCCCCCGTTCATGCTCTGTCTCTCTCTGTCCCAAAAATAAATAAAAAACGTTGAAAAAAAAAATTTTAAAAAAAAATCTAGTGAAGAACTTTTATTCCCGTGGCACTTGGTTAGTACCCCTCTGCTAGACCGGGACACCTGTTCCCCCTCGATTTTTACTATGAACTGATAAGTCTGGTCTCCTAAAAATGGATTTCTTTACTCTTCCCTGAGTCCTAGTATCATCAATACACCTTGACTCCATGTTTTTAACTGTTTTATTTTATTATAGATACACCTATTGCAAAATCCAGCCTTTTGCCATTGTTTTACAATGTTGCATTTTTGTGATTAATGCTAATTGGTTTTAATGGCTTGCTTTCCAAATTTAATTCATTCTTATTGATAAAATTGGTGCCAGGTTACAACCTTGTATCTCTATATTTCTTATATATTATATTTCTATGTCAGTGTGGGAAACCAAACGCAAATCCGACAAATTATGAAGCCTTTCCAAACTCAACCTCGCATTAGAGGTTGACACACCCTAAAGCGATGAACAAACATAAATGTAAAAGATAGCTACTTCTCTACAGCTGAGAAATATAATCAATTTTATCAAAGGTATCTCATAATATAGAGATTTTAAGGCAGAGAAAAAAAGTACATAAAGAGACAAATTTTCCCATATGTTGCTACCCCCAAACCCAGTCCTTTAATGCTTGCTGCAAGCAATTAAGTGGCTGAACAGGTCTAGAGAAATTACTGGCATTCAAGTACTCCTTTATAGTACTAAGAAGACTCATATCACGCCCAGGTAAGCAGGAGGGGAACCATGAAGATTCTATTAAACAATAATTTTTGGTGAAAATTACAAATGTTAACAGGAGAAAAAAATATACATATGTGTGTGTGTGTGTGTGTATCACTATGCAAATATTTATAATATGCAAATGATGGAAAAGGCAATTTTGAAGGAGACACCCTAGGAAAAGAAGACGTATTTGTATAACTTTGAATTCTCAAGGAAATTTTTAATGAATTCTATAAAATAGATAAAAGGGGAATTGGAAGAGTTTCAGAATTCACTTAAAAGACAAATACATCAACACTGCTGGCAGCAAAATTTACAACAAATAATGTAGAAAAACAAGTGGGAAACTGCTGGAATTGAAGGCACTGTAGAAGAAACAAATTAATGAAAAATAAGATAATGTGCATGGAGGACAGATGAGGCTAATCCATCAAATTCGTAACAGATGTAATTGCAGAAATGAACTAACAAGTAAATCAGAGAACGTATTTGAAGATATGAAAGAATACTTCATTAAAATGAAGGACAATCAAAATAAAATTATTATTGACAAAACATTATTAAATAATCTCATACCAGACATGGTGATAAAAATATTAAATTTCAGGAATAAACAAAAAAAAATGGACACAAATACAAGTGAAAAACATAGAGATTACCTGTAAATACTATGGCAAAATATCAGGCTCACCTCAGACATCTCTAGGCATACACCATTTTGATGAGGTGATTTTGACACAGCCCTGTCCACAGTCCTCTTTTGACAGAGGGACATTCTGAATTAGCTTACAAAAAAAATAGGTTAGTGTTATTTATTTTTTAAATTGCCTAATGGGTAGAACAAACACCTTTTCCATCTTAAATAAGCATCCCATCCCTGACTCTGCTTTATGTGTGTATCATTAAGATTGTCTAATTTTCTCTTTGATGTCAAAAATGTCAGTGGTTTGCTAACATTTCATTATAATTTTGTTTTTAGTTTGTCTTGACATTTTCCCTAGGTTTTCTTTATGTATTTTGTTGCTTCCTTGTTGCATAAAATTCGTTGTATTTATATATTTTTATTGTATTGTTCCTTTTGACAATTAAAAAGTTACTTTGTCTAATTTGATGCTTTTTATAATGAATTCAAATTTGTATGATTTAATATCTTGACCCAGGATTTTTTTTTTATTAAATTTTTTTTTTAAATGTTTATTTTTTTTTTTGAGACAGAGAGAGATAGAGCATGAACAGGGGAGGGGCAGAGAGAGGGAGACACAGAAACAGGCTCCAGGCTCTGAGCTGTCAGCACAGAGCCCGACACGGGGCTCGAACTCACGGACCGTGAGATCATGACCTGAGCCAAAGTCGGACACTTAACCGACTGAGCCACCCAGGCGCCCCTCTTGACCCAGGATTTTATCTTACCTTTTGTATTTATTGTATCTTTGAACAGTATTTACATTCAGCCTCCTTAAGACAATTTGTTTTTGGCAAGTCTCTTACAATCTTATATATTTTAAAAACACATTCCAAATGCTTTCTTTTAACAGGTATACTTTTTATTAAATCTTTTATCTCCTGCGTTTCTGTAAGCTTTCTATTTTTGACATTTTTTTCTTTTAAAGTTTGTTTCCTGTTTTATTTCTTTTCTAATTTTCCCTACCGGTCAACTTTTTTAAATCACATCTTCCTCACTCAACCCTGCAGCTGGAGAAGAATAATTGCTATTAGTTTTGTTTTGTTGTTTTTCCTCCTCCTCCCTCCTCTACCTCCTCCTCTTCTTCTTCTTTCTTTTATCCATCTAAACTCTGAAAGTCTTATAGCCACTGTATTTCTCAACTTTACAAGCAAAACAACATACATTGTACTTAAATTTCTTATTTTTTTTTCGCATTCTCAGGTTTGTATGCTCAAGTGTTTACTCCGTCTTTTAGATCTAAAGTATTGTTGTTATTGGCATTCAAGTACTCTTTTATAGTACAAAAAAGACCCATATCATGACCAGGTAAACAGAGATGGGACCCATGAAGAATCTAAGCAATAATTTTTGAAACATTATTTCAAAAATTATAAACTTTAATAAAGTTTTAAATGTCATTTAAAGTATATTTCTATTTATCTCGATTTTAAAATGTAGTCATTGTACAATGGGATTTTATTCACACAATTTCCTCTCCAATTAAGAATTCCTTTTTTTAGATAAAGTGCTGTTACATTTTATATATGGTTATATTCTACTGACAGCAAGTAGGATGTAAATTGACCTCAATCAAATTGCTATTGAAAATCCCTTAAATTACAGAATTATGAGTAACATGTATTCCATTATCTCCTATAGAGGGTCCAAAGTTCTTATTAGGACTACACATGCTATGTAAGACCTGCATATGTGAAAGAGATTCAGTGTAATCCAAGTCAAATATTATACTATTATTTACTGAGATACGTATTTTTTCTTTTTTTTTAAAATTAATTTTACTGTTTATTTATTTTTGAGAGAGAGACAGAGTATGAGCAGGGGAAGAGCAGAGAAAGAGGGAGACGCAGAATCCAAAGCTCTCTCCCGGCTCTGGGCTGTCAGCACTGAACCTGAGCGGGGCTCAAATTCGTGAACCTCAAGATCATGACCTGAGCCGAAGTCAGACGCTTAACTGACTGAGCCACCTAGGCACCCCTACTGAGATATGTTTTAACCAGGTCTCATTATCTTAGTTTGAAAAACTATTGTGGAAAAAAAAAAAGCCTCTAAGTGACTAATTTCTGTATTTTACATGATTGAGGGTATTATTCACCACACACTTACTACATTATGAGCATTTCAGTTATTACATTTATAGACTAGGAATCATGTAACTAATCATGAAACTCCCTTTCTCTTGGCTACTTGGATTTCACAGACAAATTTATGGCAATTGATTGACACACTCTTATCCAAATATACATTTTTATCTCTCTCCTTTATTCAATATGTATTTGCATGAGTGTCAAATTTCTCATCTAATTATTTTTATTCATTTTTATTATCATCCGATGTATATTCTTTGTCAATCAATCTCATTTAGGAATAAGGTACAGTATAAGTTAATAGTAATCTAGAGCATCTATTAGTTGTGCATCACACTGGGGGGCAAGCTGACAGATCAAAATCTTAAGCAGTGTAAGATTAAGTATAAAACTAAAGGTTCTAAGTGATATTGAAATGTAATAAGAGGAAAATTCAGACTGTTGAAGTGGTTAGAAAAGACTTCAGGGAAGATGTAGAGTTTAAGCTTGGTTTTAAGAAAAGTAGGAAAAGTATTTTTACGTTAGAAAAATATACAAAGGAAAAAAACAGAAAGGCCTATGTGAGGACTGGTTAAGGAGGCCATCCTACTGGAATAAAGGTTCCTGTAAGTAAAGAAGGTAAGAAAGTTAAAACAGACATTAAGACAAGAAAATGTCAAGATGTTGCTATCATTAAACAACTATGAACTTTATCCTGCTGGCACATGGGTGTTATTAGTAATTGATACAAATAAAATTGACATTGATGAAACTAGTTTTAAAAGAAAAAAAAAACCTATCTTGTGATAATGTGTCCAACAGATTCGATAAGGTTGCAGAGATAAGGGAGTCCATTAGGAAACTATTTTGATAGTTCAGGCATGATAACTAACACAGGATAAAAATGTTAGTACGTGTTCATCCAATAAATTAATGAATGACATAACAAAGCAATGGACAAGAGGAAAAAGGAACACCACTTAATAAGATGAATGTGAAAATAATTACCAATGATGAATTGACAAAATTGGAAACTAATTGCAAAAGAAGGTGTAAAAAAGATTAGCGATTCAGTTCAGATGGTTACAGTGTTTGCAAAAATATGACAGGCAAGAACAGTAACACCTTTACTGAAGATGACTGATTTGGTATTAATTACATTGAATTTGAGCTGAAAAAAATCCAGATGAAAATATATTTAGAAAGCAAGATTACAAGGCAGAGATTTTGTTTGTTTGTTTCATCCAGATTTACTTCAAGCACATAAAAAAGTACATGGCACATAGTAGGCACTCAATATATATGTCTTATATTAAATCGAAATGGTTAGGCGGGTATGACTTGACTGAAGTTCACAATAGACATTATGTCTGGTGGTAATTATGTACATTATCTACATAAAATAATATTGAAAGCATTCTTCTGAAGTGAACTTAAAATAATATAGCAATACCATTTTAATAGTGTACATTTATTGAAAATATGATTTATTCTCAGAATCTACTATGATCTTATTGGATTATCTTATTAAATATTCTTGAAAATATTTGAGCAGAGATTGAGATCACCACAAACCCATATTGAAAGACACTCCACAGATTTAAATGAAAGAGAAGGAGTTTCTGACTCACAGTTTACTGGGAGGTTGTGACCTGTTGTGTGTGTAACTATTCCATTCATTCTAGTTTAAAAATATTTTGGTATCTGTTCAGGGTTCCCTTTGTTGTATGTCTTTTCATTAGAAGCATAATATAAGCGAAGAATAGAGATCAATTAAACACAAAGAGCCTGAGGAATTACATGGAGAGCTTCTCTTCTCACTATTATTAAATAGAAAATAGTTCATTGAATGTATTAGATCCTTCTAGCTTTCAGCATATTACTGGAAAAAGGTGGCCTGAGAGTATCTACTCATAGTAGTTACATGCAGATCTGTGGAACAAAAGCAGGATGAAAAAGGGATAATTTCACTTCATCAAAAAAATAAATACGAGCAAATGGTATTTTCTTGCTCTTTCTCATAATAATCCACCTCTGATTTGGGAAATATTTATGAGATCTATAATTGTAATTACTTCATTTTTATATTTCCTGAAAAAAGAGAAAAATAAAAAGGAGATCTGATCCTGCTACTGTTGTGTGAACAATTTAACCTTAAAATTATATAGTTACTACTTTTCCATGATGTTTTATTGATTTTCTTTTGGTTCAACTTCATTGATTAAATGAGACAAAACAAGGTATTGAGGTGTGTCTCATTAATGTTTTCATCAAGATTGGATCAAATCTAAACAGTACAGTATCTTCCAGCCTGAACAAAAGCCCTATTTTATAGGAGAGTTACCTCTTTCTTGCTTGTTTTCTTGCTTTCTTGCTTTCAAGGGCTGGTTGCTTTCACTTGCTTAATATTTAAGTACAAAAAGTGATGCATTTACCGTCTCACCTCCTCATAAATAATAAGTAATCAAAATAAATATTTTAATTAAAAATTGCCAAAGTCATTATAGGTCCATAGTAGCTAAATGGTATTTGAACAAGAGAGAAAAAGAAAGGAGAGAGAGGGAAAGGTGAAAAAAATAATTAAAAAGAAAAAATTTGATCATTTATCAATTGGTCTTAGTATCAAATAAATACTTAACATTCCCTTTTATCTATGGGACTTTCTGAAGAGTCAAACTATTCTTATGTAACATAAGAATTTACTCCACCATGCATAAGAATCCTATACCAGGATATGAATATGTGAATTTTTTTATGGCCCCAAACAACAACAAAATTGTCCAGATGAAGGCGAATGGGTGTCTGTCAGAGATTCTGAGAATTAATACAGGAATCTCTAAATTTAAACTTTCATGAAATATGCCCAGTTCAGATATGAATTACCAGCTCTGTTATCATTTCTTATCTTTCAGGTTGTTCCTTTACTTAATATGTTGTGATCATTAAAACAAAACAAAACAATAACAAAAAGCAACAAGTCTAGATTTTCCTCTATTATCTTTGTGATACTGATTTGTTTCTTTTTACTTTTGCTTTTTTTGTTCTAGATTTTCTTTTTCATTTTTAGATTTTATGTGAGGAGCTTATATACCACTTTTTATTCTCTTTAAAATTTTTTAAATGTTTATTTATTTTTCAGAGAGAGAGAAAGAGTGAGCATGAGCAGGGAAGGGGCAGAGAAAGAGGGAGACAGAATCTGAAACAGGCTTCAGGCTCTGAGCTGTCAGCAAAGAGCTGGACGTGGGGCTTGAACCTGAGGACTGTGAGATCATGACCTGAGCTGAAGTTGGACACTTAAACTGAGCCCGCCAGGCTCCCCAACCACTTTTAATTCTTAATCTACTTCTCATAAAAGCAAAATCAGGAAATAGTTTTGATCAAAAGTTGCATATGATCAAGAGTTTATTTCGTATTAAATAATTAAGATTTTGAATACAGCATACTGATCTCTCCTCCTCTAGCTTCTGTTTCCCCTATTCCTGAAATCCTCATCTGGTTCACTCCTACTCATGCATACCATATTTTTCTATAGGCCACTTGGTTAAATAGGGACCTCCATTCCCTAAGATCGCTTTTCCCATTGGGTTCCTAGTTAGAGCTGGCCCAGGAGCAACATATAAGAGATTAGAGAAGTGAAAGTGAGCTAACAGCATTCCCATCCACCTGTCTTTTTGAGTGCACATAGATGGCAGAAGGACTCAGAGGTGCCTGGTGGATTCCAGCTTGTTCTTGCTCTCCTCCGCTCTGTAACCAGCTTTTCTATCCAACTGTTGACAACCTGATAACTAACAGTGACCACAGATAAAAACAGGTAGAAGTTACACAGAAATAAGAGCTTCCTCTCAAATTCTTTAGAAATGTCCCTTACAGCCCTCTTAGCTGGTTACATTTGTATATCTATACTAATATTCACAAACGACAAAACTATAGTTAGATTTCTTCAAGCAAATCACAAGTTTTTATAGTAGATGTACCAGTTAGCTGAGTCATGAATATAGAAACTATACAGGTATTTCAAATAGGAATGGATTTAACCCTGGAAATCAGAGGTTTGCCTAATTGTTGGAAGAGCCAGGACAGTGAAGATAAGAAAGCTCCTGGTAGATTTCACAAAACTGGAGAGTGTAGAAATTGTAGAAAATTGCCATTTACGTTCTCAGTGGCCTACAGCAACAAAGTGGATGACTCTCAGGAGGGCACATGGAAGTGGCTGGCAAACATTTACAAGTGGCATCTGCCAAAGCCATATGCCAGCTCATAGCTATTGGCTGAAGAATAGTCACTTCTACTTTTCTTCCATTTCCCAAATATTTTAAGAGTACCTCTCATTGGTAGAAATAACCATACTGGCAGGAGATAATGACAAATCCACTTTCCAAATTCTAGTTCCTATCATGCATGGAAAGCTTAGACAGAAAGGGTGTTACATGTGATATCGTGATTGCTTTTGATATACAAATCTATTTAGAGTCATTTATCTCCTCAAACCCTCAAACCTCTACCCACAATTTCATTTTTCCTCCTAATGTTGTTTTTTTTTTTTTTTGGTCTATTGGTAAAATTTAAGGTTCTCCTAAAAGTGATAAGATTATACACTTTTATTGTGTCACATATATGCTATTTTATTTTTAAATAATAACCAACTTTTCTAATTATTCTCTTGAAGGAAAGTTACAATACACACATAGAGATTTGAAGCAGCATGTGTGAAAAACATCTGAAAAAAATTAAAGTTTCTGGACAGATGTTATAAGAGTCTTGTAGAAAAAGCTATCAGCATTACAATCCCAGTTCTAATTTACTTTACATCAGGCATTTAAATTTATTATCTTTAGGCCATATGTTCCAAATGAAGCTTGGTTCTATATTCATGAATCAGTTGACAATGAATAGTTAAGTTCTGCTAATTCAGAAAGGTGAAGTTGAGTGAGCTTATTTAAATGGTAGAATATTTGTAACTACAAATTCTACATACCATCAGAAAACTTCCAAAAAAGACCTGCCATATGTTTTAAGCCGTGATGGAAATGGTTTAAAAAAAACCTGCAGCTTTTATGCAGCTATAGTTGAGAATATCTTAGCATTTCCATTAAAATTCTATTTTCAGAGTTTTCAGCTTGGCTCTAAAATTCATTGTAGACTAAAACTTAACATGTGAAATCTAAGGGAATATTAAGTAACAGAATATGTTACAATAATTAAAAGGCTTCAACATTTTATAAGTCTTCAATACATTAGCAGTACAGTTAGATTTAACTTATTAAAAAAATTCGTGCCCCATGGACTATTGGTTGAGGCTAACTTCAGTGTCATAATGAACTGCCAGTATGACA